>NC_089200.1:11617839-11926506 GCF_963930695.1 Labrus bergylta
TACACTTGAGTTCAAAACACACAAACTGGTGTCCATTTATAACTCATCTGTTTCTTTGCAAGAAGAAAAGTATCCATTAAACAAAAGTGTTGGATAAAATACAACATACTAAATTAGTTTGTTCCTACAAATGATCTCCTACTTGACTCCCAGTTTAGATCTCCTACTAAACTGGGATTCTGTGTTAAGATTAGTTGTTACTGATGTGCTGATATCAAAAGAGCTGGCTTTTTGAGATAGCTCCTTTAAGAGAAAGATGCGACTTTACTCCTGAGAGCTTAGAGCTGGTATCATTTTCTCTATGGCATTTGAAGAAAAATACTATAGATGTATGTTAAATGACTACCGTCAAGAGCCAGTGAGGCTGCAGTACAAAGTGCCATGTAGCCTATCAGAAACTAATCTAATTTGTGAAAAAACGTTTCTTCATTAGCAATTTGAAGGTTTGTGTTTTGCCGAAAGACAAGTGAACTGTAGAATACAAGGATGAAACTTCTGACCTTTTGATAAGAGGAAACCCTGGTACCTCTGCCACAGCTGCCCAATTGCCAACATAGGTCCATACAAATCAGATGGTTATTTGATTTTTAAAAGTACTTGAAGTTTTGACTCTTTAGGTTTAAAACTAAATCTAATAATAAATTGTAGTGTTTTAAGTAAGATTTACTCTAGTATGGTTTTGAATACTTTTAGTGATGTATGCAGATTTTTAACACTCATAGGTCAAATTAATGATTCATCAGTCAATCTGAGTCAAATATGAAGAGCTGTTTGAGAGGTGATTGCTGAGCTGAGCCAAAATATCTCATTCACAAACAAAAGCTGAATTTCCCATCATCAATAGTTGAAACTCAGCAAAAGCCCCGAGGGGAAAAAAACAATTACTTACCATTTATCACAAACAATGATGTGATGAGGATTGTCCTTGCAAGTAATTCAAAGTTATAATAGCAGCGTGTTACATCCATAATCGTGCCGGGAAATCATCCTGCTCGTTGTGTTGAGGTCTCGTCATGCACGGATCTCTGTGCTTCTGAATCTGCCTCTGCATGCTCATCTGTTGTCAACAACAGATCCACTTGATGCACACTTCTCCTGCTGCAGGAGCACCATCAAGAGCCTCCATCACACATAAAAAAAAAAGAGCATTAAGCGTGGCGCTAACCACCCCCACACCCTCCCTCCTCCTCCTCAAGCCCATTTACAATTCTGAGCAGTGGGAGGGGAAAAGTAGAGGTACAGAAATCTCAGCGCACAAACAGAAGGCTAACTAATATTAGGGAGTTATATTTAAATATTAGAATAATTGCTTTGATAAATAGAAGAGGAGTTCCAATACCTTGGAGTCCACACAGCCACGAGAGTGAACTGAAAGACCAACACAAAGACTTAAAGTAAAAGGAGAGAAAGAGAATCCTGATGAAGATGAGCTTCCCTGACATGTGCGTAAGATGTGGTCAGGGCATTGTACTTTGCTGCAGGCTGCTGGGGGAGCGTTGGATGATGTCGTGAGACAATAAAGTGCTTAAGAAGTAATCTGCAATTGGCTGCCAACCAGACACACTTGAAGCGGTGACAATGCGGACAATGGACAAACTATTTTTCATTTCAGATATTTTCCTACAGCGTACTCGTTCAGTTTCAAAGAAATTACATATTTCCGAATCGAAAGCAGTAGGCGAACCATTTTTAACAACTCACTTCCGTCCAAGAGTGAACTTTTACATTCAAAGGCAGTCTTAATCAAACTGCTGTCTGATCTGCTCGTGCTTCAACTTTGCACGTGACTTCTGCAAATCCACTCCAGAAGGTGCACATGCATCTAAACTCATATCCACCTTAATAGAAGTCTATTTTTATAACTAGTAGGCCTATTCAAATGTAACCTGTTATGGTGAGTTTATTTTTCCTTGATGTAGGCATATTCATTTATCTCCTATTGTTTTTATTTCATTCAATTTCAATTTAATAAGCTTTGTTGGCATGAATGTAAAACTGTAAAACTGAAAATTTTGCTAAAGCATCAAATAATAATACAAAAAGTCCACAATGGTAGACTATAGCCTAGGCTATATTATACAACTTGTTTATTCACCACTTGTTCACAGTTCATTATTACCACTGTTATATCAGTAAACTGAATATGACAGAAAAAAATCAAAATAATACAATATTAAACAAGAAGAAATACATTAAAGAATTGAACATTTTTGTAATATTGTTTAAAAAAAATGTTTTAATGTGTGTTCTTCTATGTTTGTGTGTGTTTTGGGCTAAGAAAATAGAAATGGGAGTTGAGTTGTTAAATAAAAGATTGTGCAGCTTTCGAAGTCAAAGAAAAAAATCGTAATTTGTTAAAAAAAGAAAAGAAAGACTTTTTTTTTTCAAGTGACTAAGTTTACATCAATTATTCAGTGTTTTATATAACCTGTAGGCTATTTACTACATAGAGAGTTCCGTTTGTTTTTTGAATGATATGAAATTAAAATATGAAATGTAAACATAATCTCACCCAAAACAGTAATAAAACAGAGCACATTAAATCAATCTGTATAAAATACTTCTTTTTTTTCAAAAGAAAGTGTCACGGACATCTTTCTCATCAAGCGCCAAGCGTTTCCCTGGCAACGCAACCAGGAAGTTGACGCTCACAAGAGAGTTGCAGAGGCGTCCTTTTTTCCCGAGCAAATGAAAGTGCCTTCTCGCCAATATGTCTTCGTCAAAGTTTGAGACACGTTTAGCAGAGACATTACTGTAACATCTCCAACGTGAGTCCAGGATGTCTGCGGCAGACATGAGACCCAGATCGGCTCCGGACAGCACAGGTGATGTTTACTTTACAGTTAGAGGGGGAGGCCAAGCTCGCTTCATGTTACAGTGCTCAGTAGCTGTTTGAAGATAAGCAAACAAGAAAGTAGTTTATGTTCAGGAAACGGTACTCATACTGCAACACGACACACTACACATCACTACTGTTGATAGTATGTCCAGAAATGTTTGTTATAGTGATGACATAATATTTGATCCTTAGAGACAAACACAAGTCAGGCCATACCCCTGCAGCTTGACTAATAATGATGGAAGATGGAAGTTAGATCCATTTGAAATAACTAGGAAAAACATTAAAAGTGTAAAAATAAATGTAAAATACAAACAAAAAATTTCAAGGTTGATCAATACTTTAAAACTATTCTATTTGAATGTTTCATTAGTCATTTTAAAGAGTTTTGGTTAATGTGTTCTTAAGGTAGAGTAAATCATTCACAATTGTTTAAAATATCCTGACCTTTTCCCTATTTTACAACTTGAAATATATATTTCTGATGTGCAATACTTTCAGCTGCCAGTTAGCTGAACAAAACCAAATAAGGGAAACATGAAGTATATATCGTATACCCTTGTTTCTTGTTCAAGTTGCAAAAACATAACATACAATGTTTTTTATTGAATTGTCAGACTTTGAGAGACATATGTACGTGAACATACTGTCTTCTCATGAGAAATGAAAGTTTAAATCATATTAACTGAGTATTCAGTTAGTTTTGTTGTTTGAGTTTGATTTAATTCCCCTCAGTGGCTGAGCTGAACTGTCAAGTCCCAGCAGAGAGCAGAAGAACACAGCTTCCTCCGGTCAACAACCAGATCATCCCAGATGAACTGCTGGTCAGCCTTTCCTCCACTGTCTGTAACAGGATTACTTTGGGTCACACTGCACACAATCGGCACTGCAAGGTACATTCAATCCCCTTTCATATTTAAGACGGCTATTTCTTGATATCAGTGTCGCTAAGATACTTTTATTGCTTTGTATACAGGGCTGTGGAATCAGGCGGCCAGATGCCGTCTGGCATCACCCCCTCGGTCGCAAGAAATACAAATACTTTCTTGAGCAGCCAACATCTGTAACTGGAGCCGGCAGGTAGACAAACAACACATATAATCAAAAACTATGATGTTGAAACTAAGATGTCTTTCAAATTTTGCAGTAAAATCTAACTAGCATATATTAGAAATATTGCACACACAAAAAATCAACTAGCACTAACAGAGGAAGAGGTACAGTCAAGTTTAAGTTTTGCAACCTACAGAACAACTTTAAAGGGTTTTTAATGTGTGTGTGTTTTTTTAAATTTGTTGTTCTGATGGTGTCCACACAGGGACATCTCCTTCCTGTGTGATGCTGTTGTAACCCGGAGGAAGTCAGAACCCCTCCCACCAGTGACTGACAAGAGTGGCATTGGAGACACACAGGTGAGCTGCCTTAGCCAACATTGTTTTTCTAGCCTTTATATTTTTAGGCTAAAATAAGGATTGCCCTGAGAATGTGTCTGAATTCTATTTTGCATTTTTACTTGTCTTTAATCCCATTTTACAGGCATTGTAGTTTACCACCTTTTCTTTTAAATAAATGTTATTTAACATAAAACAAATCTACCAGATTGGACAAATAAACATGATACAAAGAGGACAAACATAAAGGCATATCAATCAGATTCAAAATACTTTGACATTACTGGAGGTTTAACACATCCAGTTGTTTTGATCTTTAAAAATGAGCTTTGACATGTTGACATTTACATAATGCAACATATTTATCAAAGAGAAATAAAAATACACTTTGCATACAGTTACAGGACTGACATCTAATTCACATGCAAAGCCGTTCTTCTACAATTATACTGTGTGGGGTGTAATTTAACTCCATTCTGTCTTTCAGAATGTATGCATCACAGAAAGTCTGATACCAGAAGAATATCACATTGTGAAAAACAAAGGGCTGCGGAGCCTTGAGCTGTATGAGGAGTGAGTCTGCTTTATTCTATTAATCCTCTCATTCATGTTAACCAGGCAACCACAATTTAGTTTTTCATATCAATTCTTCTGTTGCTTCTTTTTCTTAGTGCGTTTACAGTTCAGCTGCAGGATGATGATCAGAAGCTCAGGGTCTTCCCATCACTGTGAGTTCATAAAAAAAGGAACATATGCAGGTTGAATGTAAACCTCAGTCCAGCAGTCTTCATTTCATCTAAAAGTGCCTTGGACCATTAATTAGGCAAAGTCTTGTTAAAACATAGGCTGAATGTTTTCAAGCAAACACATTAGTGTGTATGTGCTCTGTTTCCAGGAGGCCTAGTGGCAGACTAGAAGTGGTCCAGCTGATGAGGATGATGGACGACATGCTGGTGAAGGCCGGGGTGGATCAGCAGAGTGAGGAGCTGACTGAGCTCTCCCAGGTAAGACAAACTGACTGTCCAAGGACACAGGCTGCTCAGTATCTTTATGGCTGACATTAGGTCTTTGTAATATAGCAATAAGTAAGGTCTTTTACCTGCTTTTTGTAACATAACAATGAGTAAGGTCTTTTTACCTGCTCTTTTGTAATGTTAACTGACAAAGAGTAAGGTATTTTACCTGCTTTTTGTAAAGTGTCTTGAGATAACACTTATTATGAGTTGACACTATACAAAATAAATTGAATTGAATTGAATTGAAATAGTGCTTTTCTTCTCTGATTCACACACAATAATACATACAGGTTCTTCATGTGCAATAATAACTGTCACATCAAAAATACAATGTGCAGAGTTTAACTGTGTTCCTTAGGAATATTTGTGTGATAACCTTATAATTCTAATATTTCTACAATTTGTGGAAAAAAAAGCTAAATTGTCAAGGTAGACTGAAATAATTAAAGCCATCTTTCCATTCAGAACAGTACAATGAAATGTCTTGCAGATGGAGCAATTGTTGGAGCTGGTGCAGGTTGAGCAGAACATCTACAACATTGTTTTCCATGAACTGATCAGGCAGGTCAGCGTGAGCTGCTCAGAGAGAGGACAACTGCTCGCCAAACTCAGGTTTGCTGCCAACAAAGGAGGACAGGATAAGCCTTAATGATAAGTCTTGATGGAAATTACATAAATAAATAAATAATGGATGTAAATAACAACATAAAATACATGATTTTTGTGACTTCAAGTTAACTATATACATATTACAAAAGATAACTACTTTTTATATTGAAATTTTCCAAAAAGTATTTTCAGAAGTGCCCTCAGGAAGTATTTTCACCGCTTCTCTTTTATTTGTATGTCCAGACAGCGCTATCAGTCTCTGATCGAGCGGATCCCACGGCATCTGAAGGCTCTTCACACTGAGGCTGTGGCACAGCGGGCTCTTGACCGACGGCTAACTGAGGAGATCCAGCACATCAAGATATCCATGCAGCAGCTCAGCATGTACGTAGCTCAGGCTGATTGGTTGTGATGAATGAGATTAGCAGGTGTTGTTAAGAGCTAAGATGTGTCCACTGAGTGATTTTATTTTAAAAGGAACTTGTAAAGAAAAGCAAAAGATGCAAATGTGTGAGTGTGAGCAATGTGTGTGAATCTTTGTAATTATGGGTGTTCCTCCTCTTCACAGGGAGCTTTCCAAGATCCGAGAACATGATGCCTTTGTGTCCCAGCAGGCAGAACTCGCTCGTCGGCAGCTGGCTGGAGCACTTGATCAGACTAACACCAGTGCAGAGTCAGTCCATTTTAAGACCAAACAAAACTACTCGTCATCTAGTCAAAGTCATGTTTTCACTAAGTTGATGCATTGTTTGTAAAATTTTGTTGTGCTAAATTTCCCCAGCTTGAACATTATGGAAACCATCTGTCATTTCACATTTCTCCTACAGAAAAAAAAAGGGCTTTTTTTTAGCAGATGTACCGCTCTGCCCTCAGTGCTGTATTGTTCCCAAAAGTAGTCACATTTCAAGACCCCAAAAGTTTCATTTGAGATAAAAAAAATTATACTTTTAACATTTTTCCATGGGAAATAAGTGCAGCAGCACTCAAGCTGTGCAGATGTAAATAATGTGACCTGGTGTTCATTGTCAAATGGTCCATGTGCTTTTCTCAGTATGGTCCAGGGATATCATGAGCTGTATGAGCTGCAGAGGTGTCGCCTTGAGGGTCAGCTGCTCCAGATGACCGAGGAGAGAGACAACTGGAGCCAGCTCACCTTCTGCCTCGCCCTCAAGGTGTGAGAGCCATGAAGAATTTATTTCTTTTAACCGGACCCTCCGTGTTGAATAAATAATTGATAAGCTCACTTTGGTTAGTTATAGCCTGCTGTATTGGAGCCCCAGTTTACACAACAAAACTGTGAAAGCAGTTGTTTTAACTTTAAACTTACATCTAATTAGCTCCTCTCTTCAGGTTGGAAGAATTACATTTCTTTCAAAGATACTACATTAAAGCTTTTTTTTCTCCAAAATTCCGTACTTATTTCTCTGTTTATCAGGTGATCAGTGTGAAGAAGCTGCAGCTGATCAGTCAGCTGCACATCACTGAGCAGAGCTGGTCAAAGACAGCAGAGCACTGCATCCTCTATCTGTCATCAAAGGTAACAGTGCAGTTCTTACATCTTTACTTTTTATGTACTGCTCCTGGAAAACACTCTTTAAGTGCCACACATACACACACAACTCTTTTTAAACATACCTGGTTTAAATCATAAGCACTCTGACTGAGATAGTGACCATGCTGCTGTAGGACACGGAGGCCCTGAATAGCATCATGGAGCTATGTGACTATTGGAAGGAGCAGCTGACCGCTCTCGTGTCTCAGATGAAGAAGAGTGAGCAGTGTCAGTGCGAACACATCACTGCAATCCAGCAAGGCATCAACAAGTGGCTCACCTTTTGCATCGCACAGAACAAGTAAAGACAAGTTAAGATATCAAAGGAGGTTATGTAATGTTTATTATCTATTATTATAAAGCACCCTCAAACAAAGAACAGTACTCTCCATTATAGTGACATTTTTAGATGATAGTATAGAAGTAGTATTTTTATACAATGACAACATATTTAAGCCTACTATGAGTCCCTACTACAGCGGATAGACAAGGTGTGTATATACAGTATGTGTATAGTTATATATTGTTATTGTGATCAGTCAACCTCTAGCTAATTACTAATCAAGAGCATATGTAAGGCTCTCCAACCTACAATTCATCACAAGTGTCATCTATAGTGTTTGAGTAGTGTATTGGAAAGCATTGTGTGTGTTTAAAATGTAGATGTGGTCTTCATAAAAAGTATTACCAAACAGCAGAGCTATTTTCTGTAATGTTAAAAAAAACCTATGTTATCCACTTTGAAGAAATGTTCCATCCTGTCAATTCTTCTGAAGATGCTTTCTCTCTATTTCAAGGTGTCCGGAACCAAAGTATGAGACAACTTCACTGGGAAAAATCCATGCTTATTTGAAGGAGTGGTCAAATGTAAGACAGTGCATTTACTTACTGAGTGCGTGTTTGTGTTTTGCTTCTTTAACATGGTCATCAATGTTATCCATTTGATGTATCTAACCTTTATCATCTATCTCGTGTCTAATCACTTACAATATATTTTAATCCTTGTATGATCTGTCTCAAATCAACTGTCTTGTTTTGATCTAATCGAATCACTCCGTCTCTTATGAGATCTGTGTCATCTATGTTAAACTCTCACGTGTCTGCTCTGTGTGTCTCACCTCTGTGCAGCAACAATCCCTCGTCATCTTTATTATCTGTCTCTTTAGGGCTTAAAGGCAGTGAAGAATTGACAACATATACAAACAATCTTTCTACAAGAACAAGCTAGTATTTTTCTTTATCACGAGGACACACTAAAGTGGACATTTCAAGCCTCATTTATTGTAAATCCACTAATAGTTCTGATGTTTGGATTATGTTCCTACAGTATGTCTAACAACATGCAGTGTGTCTCCTTTGTTTTCTTAAAGTCTTCTCTTGTTTCCCTGAAGACGCTGACCCTCCTGTGTGAGTGCTACCAAGGTGAGAAGCTACTTGGCTGCCAGCAGACACTGGGTGAGCTTGCCCGTGTCCAGGAGAGCTGGCTGAATATGAGCCTTGAGTTGTTCAGAAGACATCCTTCCCTCGACGGTGAAGCCCCTGAAGGCCAGCGCACTTTAAGAGACCTTGACAAGGACTTATCTGAGCTCCTTAAACAGCTGGACACACAAGTCAGTGGAGAGACTGGTGAGGGACAATGAGACAACATTTATATAAAGATATGTCTCTTTCTTTTTTATTTGTTATTGAATGGGTCTTACTCTGGGATATCAAGTGTTGAAAATGATTCATGACATTCTTTTAAGGGATCCACGGACAGATCAAGTCACTTCAGGGGTCCATGGGGTCATGGGTTTCAAAACTTGGTGCAGTGATTGATCGGCCAGAACTGATATCCATCTCTGATTGGCCAAAGCTCGAGAATGCTCTGCGCAACTGGCAGAGTTTAGCAGAAGAAGCCTTGAAGCACTTCTCCAGCATGCAGGCAGAGGACAAGAAGGAGACAAATAAACCCGACATATTGTAAGTTGTCTATATGATGGCATTAATATCCTGACTATGAGCAGTAAACCTAATTCTCCTCTCAGGTCTAAACTTTATATGCTAAGGTCAAGTAAAAGGGGCTTCTCTTACTCTTCAGTATTTTGTATTTAAGAAAGTTTATTTAAGAATGTTTTTTAGTTAATGAAAGTCGGTATTCAGTGTTAATATGTTTTGTTTGATTTCACTTAATTTTAAAACATGTCTGTTTCTTTTGGACAACCAAAGTCTCTGAGTTTAAACCAACATATGAGACCCATTGTTTGTGATGATATTTGATTAAAATATGGGTTTGAGTTTCATTAACGAGTAGATCAGACCTGAAGAGGAATATAGGCTGTATTGTGTATTCATTCTGAATATTAAAACAATAAAACGTCCTTGTTTTTTTTTGGTTTGTGTCTTGGTTTGTTCACACAGTAAAGCGACAGAAGATGTGTTGTTCAAAGTGCAGGCGTTTATATCCAATGTGTCAAACTTCACTGATGGTGAGAACCAACGGCTCAGTGAGGAGGTAAGTATACAACAGGTTCAACTGTCAAAGGAGATTTACACTGATCTTGAATATGTTTCATATTCTTCATTGTCACTGCTATTGAGTCTTCAGCGCGAGGAATGTGATGCTCAAATATTGCAGAGGCAGGAGTTCTTCTGAACATTCAAAAAAAGGACATTTATTTAATCTTTCCACTTCTCTTATTCTCTTTCCTCTTCTCTTTCCTCTGTCTGTCCTTTTTACTGTCAGCTTCACTTCCTGACCTCTTTCTGCAACAACGGCTCTAAACCACATTTCTCTTATGGATCTTTGCCATTTAACCAACATAATTCCAGGTAACCCCTTCTTTAATGCTTCATTGTTTTTTCCTCAGTTATTTCTGTTTTTTCTCCGTACAACCTTCCAGTTACCAATACCCCGCAACTATCCAGTATGACTACCTCCGCTGTTTTGATGTTCTTCTTTTTTTATACCTCTGAGCCACTTACCAGAGCAACTGTGATTTCAATCAAAATGGTTGTTGAGGAATCATTGAATTTCACTGTTCAATAGCCGTCTAGAGTAATAGTGTTTCTACTCCTTCCAGGTCACTTCTATTCACATGGCTCAGACCCGCTGGATGTTGGATCTGCTGCTCCTAATGGTACCTGACCACAGCGAGGACCAGAACCAAGTACAGGAACAGCATGTCACAATGAACATCTCACTGCAGACATTGGATGAAGATGCAGAGATGCTGGCTGAAAGACTGGACTATTTTTCCAAATATATGACCAGGTACCAGAAGTTGTTTTTTTTCCCAGTAGTTTTTTTTACAACCCACAATTAACCAGGATCTACTCACAGGAGATGCTTGTTTTTGACTCCAGCTCTTGCAAGTTGATTCTGGAGGAGACTATCCAGCAGAACCCACATGAAGCTGGAGGTGAAAATGAGATGAATGAATACACAAAGCTTCAGGTGAGCAATCGGGGCTGCATGTTTCACAGATGTATCAACTTTCTTTTCGACCAACACAACTATGTTTCAACTCCTCTTGACACAAACTAAACATGGTAATTGCAAAACACTTACAAATCCCCAGACGAGGGACCTCAAATTGCAGTTAAAGGCAAGTATAAAGTTGTCGTTTGTCCTTAGAGGGAGCGCACTGATTGGGTGGAGACTTGTAAAATCCTGCTCTCAGGTTTGAAGGGTCCTGTGGAGCTGCCTGTCAGACAGGCTGACCCCGCCTCTATCAGTGATGCTCCAGTTCCTCCAGCAGACAACATGAACGCTGTGGTAAGGAGTCAAACATATTATCAGTACAGACATTATCATAAATATGTAAAACTGGCAACAGTTACCCAATGAAACTGATCACAACAGTGCATGTTAAAATGGAATTTATGGAATAATGTTGTTTTGTTAGGATTGTTGTCAGAGTTGTTTAGTGATTAAGTTTATGGTGATTGTGTGTATGGTTGTGTTTCTAGATAAAAAGAGAACTTTTAGCAGAGCCTACAGCAAACAGTGATGTCAAACAGGAGCCTGAGGCAGAACAGAAAGAGGTCTGTACAAGTTAAAAACTCAGTCACATCCTTTTTCATATATTTGAATATTATATTTATTCTTCAAATGAAAATATTAGCAGAAAAACATAATTGACATAGATTACAAATTTGCAACAGACTGTTACTGTTGTGAAACAGTTATTGAACTGAAGGATCAAGGTTAAAGCTCCTGTACCAGAAAATGTCTGCCCTCTGATTTTTTCCACAGTTGTGACTGATGCCTTAAAATGTCAAATTCCTGAGTAGTGGAAATATTTACAACTTCTATAGGACCTGAAACACAGTCATTTATAAAGATTAGAGAGTTGTGTGTGATAAAGAGCATGACAGACATCCAAAATACTTATTCTACCTTCATAACCTGAAACCTGAAACTGGTTAAAAGTAAAGAACATAGTTGTTGATGTCCTGCAGGGGGAGCTCACAGTTTGTGAGAGCTCAGTGGTGAAGCAGATTGGCTATGATGGACACATTACAAGCAGAAAGCTGGGACAGAGCTGTGTCCACCTGAATGAGGTCAGACAATTAAAGCACTAACTTCCTCACTGCTAGTATCTCACTGTGTCTCAATGCCTGTCTGTCTCTCTGATCATGTGTCTGTCTGCCCATCTCTGTCTGTCAGACTGAGGAGCTGGTTGTGTCTCCAGATACAGATGATGCCCAAAGAGCTTTTAGTGATCTGACCACCGTAGGATTACTGCAGCAGGAACTGCGGTAAATTCATGTTCTCATCACTAAATGGAATGATCGATCAATCACTTCACCTTTTAGAGTTAAATCTGTTTTTACTTTATTTCTATTTATTTCTACAAGGATGATAGTATGGATGTCAGTGTATATCAAGTTTTTTTAAGACTTTAAATCTTGCAGGTTTTAGTAGTGTGTTGTAGCAGCTTTGACCCAGATCAAACAAGGTCAAATTCTTCTCCTTGTTTTGGTCAGTGATTCAGAACTGCGGGTCCAGAGTGCCGAGCAGCGAGCACTGAAGGCAGAGGAAGACCTGCAGACAGCGTTGGAGAGGATTCAGGACCTTGAGAGAAAACTACAGGCTCAGCCCAGCCTGGAGCCCAAAAGTAGTGAAGGTACAAATCACACAAAAAATAATCTCCAAATGTATAACCGTTGCACAAAGACCAGTGTAATCCTGTGTTACAGCATGTAAGTGGTGCATGTCTTTGTTTGTAATTCAGAGATGAAGAAAACTCCACCACCAAAAACACCACCTTCAACACCCCTATCTCCTCCAAAGAAGAGCACAGCTGAAGCCAAACCATCGAGCAGCAGCAAAAAGACCAGAAAGCGATGATATGACGTGACCAGGACTTCTTACAACTCAGCTATCCATTTGGCTGATTGTCCTGTTAAAGTCGGCTGAATTACTTTTAGGGTTTAACGTCTGCTTCATGCATTTTCTCTTTCTTTGAACTCTATCACAGTAAAACCAACAAAACCAGTAAAGGAAAACTAACCAACACATGGAGTGGCACGGAAGTTTATAAAAGTGGTGTACATAACTATTTAAAAAAAATAAGAACAAGAAGCATTATTTACTAGCTGCTCCATCCAAGAATGAAATATTTCCAGTATTGGTTATCCTATATTTAGACTGTAAGGCAGTTATATAAAAATGTATATAGTGATGTTACTATTGATGGAGTGGCTTGCTGTGTTTGCCTTAACTTGTGTTATGACCGCATGCAAAGACAAAACAGGTTTGTTTTTCTGCCTCCCAAAAAGTTTCTGCAAACATTACCCTTCAAACAGTAAAGACTGCCCGAACTCCGAAGCACTGAGGTAAACATT
Source organism: Labrus bergylta (assembly GCF_963930695.1). Lineage (NCBI taxonomy): Eukaryota > Metazoa > Chordata > Actinopteri > Labriformes > Labridae > Labrus > Labrus bergylta. Next base: position 11,631,079 of record NC_089200.1, read on the forward strand.
TATTAATTGAATTACTTAAATACAAGTATTGAGAATTACACATTCATTAGGTAACTACTACAATAAAATAATGAAATCTCAATTGATAAAGTCCTGTCACATCATTTGTGAGTCTGTCTCTGGATCTCGCTCTGTCATCACTCCCTCTCCTCCCTCAGCAGGGGGAGGAGGGGGTGGTAGGGATGAGAGGTCAGGGCTCATGTTGAGGAGATCTGGGGGGAATGGAAGGACCAGGGCCGGATGGAGGAGACGGAGGGAAGCCCTGAATCCCTCCCACACATCTCTGTCCCCTTCGGCTGCTTTTCCCTGGAGGTGAGAGTAAAGCTGCTTGAAACATTTTTTTCACTTTCCAAAACCTGAGTATTACCTTTTCTATCTATCTTTCTTAAGTTTGGCAGGAAAGAATAGGTAGAAAAATAAGGCCAAAAATTAGAGAACTTTAATTAAACTAGCTATTTTATTTGAAAATTATAAAAACATAGGCATTCAACATGGAGGGGAAAAGTGCTGCTTCAAAACCACTGCTTTAAAAAATAAAAATGAGGTTATTAAGTACTGGTATACTCACTCTGGTCTGTTGTTGTCTTTTGGCCTCGGCCTCAGCAGCCAGACTCTGCTGTAACTCCTCTGGAAAACTGAGCTCATCTCTGACAGAAAATGAAAAACAAGCCTGGTCAGCAGGACAATCACAGTATACTACAAATCTTAACAATCCTCTAATTTTATCTGTTAGGAGAAAAACTTCTTAGAACATCATATTTTTCATAAACACCGTTACAGCTCTGTATTGTACAAATCATGCATCATGCATGTCTTAAGCCTTTTAATTTCCAAACCAAGTAGGAGGTATGAAGGTATTATTTTATCTTCAGTCTTACATGTCTGCTCTTTCCACCCTGATGCCCCAGCGACACGTTACAGAGTCAACAGCCGACTCTATCTGCTGTCCGATCTTCCTCCTGTGCAGCAGGATATGGCTGAGTGTGTGTTGGGCAAAAGTGTCTCTGACCCCGGCCTGGACCAGAGTCTGCAGCACTGTGGTCAGACTGGACAGAGCTGAGCTGCACAAAGCCACGTTCTCTATCTGGTAATAACACACTGCACTTAGCTCTGGCCTTAGCAGGTCCTTTGTCACCACCTGAACACAGAAGATTATCAGTCAGCTGCAGTCAAATCTTTGTCACACTGTGGTTAAAGGTAAAAAAAAAAAAAGCACTGTGTGACAAAGATGAAAGAATCTCTAACTGTAATGTGAACTTTTGTTAATACTTTAAAGTAAAGTGGTGCTTACGTCTGATCTCTTTATGGACTTAAAAGCTTTAGTTTCATTTCAAAGAAAGAAAAGTGCATAAACAGCACTCAGCTATTTCAGCTTAAAACCGTTTTTACTCTGAGAGGACAACATTGCTCTGTACCGTATGAAGAGGAACCTTGAGCATTTTCAGTCGGATGTCTACCTTGTGACACACATCTAAAAATGGGAGGTAGAAAAGAAGGCCTGGAGAGAGGACAGGAGAGTTTGAAGGAGTTACGATTTAAAACTTCAATTGTTTTTTTTAAAGAAGAAATTACCTTTAGACAGCATGCAGATCTCAGACTAATATGTTACTTAAGACTGGCACATCTATGAACATAACATATCAAATGTAATAGGTGACAACCTGGTCCTCTGGGTCTTCCCCTCAGCAGATGACCCATTCTGAAGATGACAGCCCTCTCATGCTCCCTCACTACCTGTCGATCACATTGACAGATATAAGTAAGCAGCACGTATAAATGGAAGATCATAGAATAGAACAGAATTACTTTATTGATCACAAACTGGGAAATTGTAGTGTTACAGCAGCAGGTTGTCCAAACACACAATATTAGCAAAAAACACAATATTAGCAAATTTAAACACAATATAATATTAAATACAAAATAAATAAGCACCAAAAATATAAAAACTAAGAATGGGAATATATACAACCAAGATTTAACGAAGCATTACTAGTCTTAATTAAGAAAAGATTAAATACAACATACTTTGCTGGAGATAGATGATGTAAATGTGCAAAAACAGAGTTGTAAATGGACAGTATTGACGTGGGGAAAGTATTGACATGGAAATATATTGGCTGTACAAGTCCAATTGAAGATGGTACGAATGTATAACAAAATTCAAAATGTCAAAGTATTAGGGTATTAACAGTTTTCTTGTTTTGGCTGTGTAATCTAATTAATTTGATGAGGAATGAAATGGCAGATATCATGTGAAAATGCTGACTGGCTCTTTAATGGGGCCAATTTAATGCAAAAATAAAACTGCCAAGTTCTTTCTGTCATGTTGGAACAAGTAGATAATGTATTTTGACAGTTACAGAGATATCACTGGTGAAAGCCTGTTAGATTGCTGTGATGTGTTTCGTGTTTGGGGCTATTCTTACTTTGACACAGAACCAGATGGAAAGAGGAAAGAGGAAGAGAACCAGAGCCAAGACAAAGACCATGAGCATCCACTCAAACACTCCCAGGTTCTTGCGCTTCAGACCTGCAAAGAACAACATTACCCAATTTAAATGGAATGTGCTTTAATGACAAATAAAAAAAAAAAAAAACTTTTTATTTCCCAATTCATAAAAATATGAATTATGATTTGTCAGAAGCAAGAAAACAATTGTGTCATTTACATCCAGTTGAATTCAGCAAATCATATTTATTCGTCTCATATTCATTTATGAACATTACTCTTTGGACTTTCAACTATTCTTGCAGAGAGACCCGTCTATTCTGAAGACAGAGTTTCTTCTATGTATACTAAATGGGTCATTTTAGGTTGCAGGCTGCTCATCCAACAATGGAAATCTGCACACATACCATCCATTACTGTTTGGCATAACCTACTCTCTAGGCAGCATATGAACAGGTCTTCTTTTCACTACTGTGCAGTCTAGAATCAGTAATACCCCTTCCTTTTTTGTTTCTCGACTTTTAAATAAACACAGACTCTTTTTGTATTTTTGATCATTCATTTCATGTATGTACATCTGCATATGTATTTACGGTATTGATAAGCATGACTAATTATATGTGTGTGTGGTAGTACTTATTGTATACGTAAAATATGTATGTATGCATATTTTCTGTATACATGTGCTATTGATAAAAGGTTATATTTTCTTGCTGCTAATGCGATAATATGGCTTTCTTTAGTGAATGAAGTATCAACATTATTATTACTGTCTGTGTGTCTGTTCAAACTCAATAAGACATTACTTTTTAATCATGTCTGCTTTGTTTGTTTTATAGAAAGTATGCCTGAAGTACTTTTTCCTCAAAGACAATTTCAGGTCACAAGATGACACATTTCTTTATCCTATTTTTTCTACATGACAGTCTTGAACTAGGAAAACTGAAGAACAAAAAGTAACAGCAATAAAAACCAAAGTTCACCTTTCCCCTTGCTGCATATGTTTTGCAGGCTATTCTAAAGACTTGTACTCACCCTCTTCTTGCTCTGCTGCTTCAAGGAGTCCCAGGTTCTCCTCCTTGACATCCTCCTCTCTAACACTGTCTATGTCCACCACAGTGGTTTTCACCTTCACCTCAGTCTCCTGCTCCACCTTCATGTCATTTGTCTCTGGCTTCTCCAGCCTCTCTTTCTTTAAAGATAATGTCTCAGGGACCCTACCGTCCTTGGATGGCCTTTCTCTGTGACTTCTGCGAGGCACAGAGGCTCCTCTCTCCCTCTCCTTCCTTGGCATCAATTTGGGTCTTGGTGGGAGGCTGGGACGGACAATGGAAGAGTCCTGCATGTTGGCAGGAGGTTCTGCAGTTAAAGGAGTTTAACTTTAGAGTCTTTACTTAAATTTTGTTCCGTAAGTGGCTGGGGATTGTAGCTGTAGTCAGTGTTGCTGCTGTCTAATTAAACAGAAGAAAATGGTAAATGAGGTCAAATGTGTGGGAGTGGGACAGCAGTGGGAGTGTCACTTGACGCCCTCTCTGTTTCATTTAACGCCAGGTTAGTGAACTTTAGTTGGTATGTACAGTAATTTATAATCTCTAGTCAAAGCAACACTAAAATTAAAGATAAAATAAAATAATTACACAATGTGAAATGAAGAAACAAAAAAATACAACTTTGTTTCTCCATATCTGCTCTGGATCGACATAAAAAAATATAGTTCCTTCAATTTGTATCTACTATATATAGAATTAAATTGTATTTATATATATAATTAATTTTTTACATTATTATTATTATTATTATTATTTATCTTTGCAGGGTTGAGTGGAATTCGAGAAAGGGATTTTACGACTTCTGTTGGGTCACACGCACACAAGGACTGTTTTTTTTAATCTTATAGGGATATTAAAAGCTGGAATAAATTGTATTTGTGGTATACAGTAACTATCTTTTTTCTCTTTGTGGGGCCACAAACATGAACTAGTTTACCTTTCTTAACATTTACAGTCTATGCGTTCTACTCACAAATAGTGTGTCTATCTTTTCCTTCAAAACCCAAAATTATTGTGTATCTGGGTTTTTTGTTTTGTTTTTGACTCTTGCAAAACCAGTGCCATTAAGAAAGATTTATCTTTAACTCCATCATTTAAAATTTACAACAAGTCTTGTTAGTGGAACTCCCCTTAAGGGGAGTGTGCTGACTCAGGCCTTTCATTTCCAAAGAGCTGATGCAGTTTTACTCTGCTTTTACAAGCTCCCTATTGGCTCCCTAATTAAACAGATAATTTATTCTATGACCCAGGCCACAGGTTCTTGTTCTATAGAAGTTCTGAGTCTACATTTGTGCAAACCCAAGCAAATGGTCCATTAAGCGCTGTTTAAACTAGCAGGGGAAATGTTACAGCCCTTTGTACTACATACACTCGTTGTGTAAGAATGGAGTCCACCCAAATGGTTACTGTTTGCTTGATATATTTTAATCTAGTTACTGTATTAAACATGTAGGCCCACACTTAATTTGAAAGAGATACTTAGCCTAACATATGCAAAATTGCAAACCATTTCAATTGATCTAAACACGTTGATTGTCTAAACTGAATCAGAATCAGAATCAGCTTTATTGGCCAGGTATGCTTCAACACACAAGGAATTTTACTTTGGTAAACTGTGCTCTCTTTGTAAAAAGGTATAACATTTAATATCAACAATAAACAAAAAAATAAACAATAAACTGGTCAGTGAGACTTGCTTTAAGATACATATTTTTCCACATTCCTCTGTAAAGCCTGCATATTAAGTATTTGAAATATCTTGAATGACGTGCAACTTCCCTCTCTGGTGGGGAACACTACACAGGAAACTTGCCAGAGTTTAGTGATTGTTTTTTTTAAATTTTAGATAACCATTGTCGTTTGTCGAATAAACGATCTTTGTTAGAGAAAACGCTGCAGCTGAGTCAACGAGGTTTACGCGTCAATTTATTTTAACTTTACTAAGTATTCTAAAAACGCCTTTGTTTTTTTTTAAATTTTTTGTTGCTATATTAGACTAAATACGTGGATAAACATTTATTGTATCTTGATAACGAAGCGCAGAGGGCTTTGTCTCCTTTTTGCACCTTTTACACTGGAGTTGGTGACGTCGCCCAGCAACGTGCAAGGTGGCCTGCTAGCAGCAAATTAAGCGACTAGTCCACTTATCTTGAGAGGACCGAAGATATTGAAAGCTTGTGGTAAGGTGAGGTTTAATGATAATTCTGGTGCAGTTTCACAAGAAAGTAATGTTTCTTTTTAACTTGTTCAATTACTGTATGTTATTTACTGACGTAAACCTGCTCCTTGCACAGCATGTCGCTGTTTTAGAGGCAAAGGTTGGCGTCAAATTTAACTAATTTTACGTTTTAGCCAAATGTAATTTTATGTTTTCGACTTGCACCTGTTTGATTTATAACATAAAATGGAAAGGTCATGCATTAACAGAGTAGAAAAAAGTTATCAGGTAAAGATGGCGGAAATTTAAGTGTCTCAATTTGACCTCATGACCTCAAATTTTATTTTTAAATAAAGAGTGTTCAAGGGGTTTTGGCAGCAATAAAGTATCCAAGCATTTGTGAGTTGATTTGAACTTTGTTTACTTTTTTTTTATTTTTAATTCTTCTGTGGTTGAGTTTTTCCCAATTTATATATTCTGCAGATATCAGCAGGCAACATGAGCCAGGAAGAAGTTTTGGCAAAGTTGAAAAAGGATGTGCGCTCCTTGCTCATTTCATCCAAGAGGGGCTTGGACCCTGACCAGCTCAGGCGAGACTATGTGGCCATGTTGGGACATCCCATTCCCCTGAAAGTCCTGGGCTTCAGACACATCATGGATATGGTGAAGGAGATGCCTGATGTGGCTTCAGTTAACTTCAGGCCAGATGGCAGTTCATACCTAACGGGTAGAGCATCCCACCTCCATTCAAGCTACATTTGTGCTTAAATGCTGCAAAATTTCAGTAGTAAAGGAAGAGCCTTATGCTAAAATAAGTTTGGTTTACAAGTGATGATCTCTCTTTTACATTTACACCATTGCAGCTGTAAGTGATGAATCAACCCGAAACATTGAAGAGCTTGTAGCCAAGCAGCGCACAGCCAAAACCAGCAAGAAGGTTTGGAGGGGAGGTGCGAGCTACTTTTCTTCTCGCTACTGTCAACCTGTGGTCCTTCCTAGAAGAGGGCGTGCTCCTCCAGCTGTCCCTGCTCACCTGAGGGCACAACTCCGCTTACTGCTCTCCCAGGTATCACTCGAGAGTGTCATGACAAGTTATTATTTTAGCACTAATCCATTAACATGCGAGTACTTCAAAAGATTCTTGTTTTTCGGCTTTGTCTTGTGGGGTCTAAACTTGTAGCCTTGTTTACACCTATTATTACCGTGTGTCCTGAGAGATCTGACCATAAGTGGATAGCTGTAAATACAGGTGTAAATGCAAATTGCAAGTTGCATTGAGGAAGTAGTCATATCAGATTCCTCAGGCCACATTCGGAGGTCGTCTAGGACACATTTGTCCAAAATCTGTCATTCGGTCACTCGTGATGATTTCATGATGAGCCTGTCATAGACATGGACAACTGTGCAGTTTATATATTATTTACTAATAGATATGTTTGTATTTCTAACAGAACAATGTAGCTCTGTCACCATAGAGTATAGTCCTTTTTCAATTAATAATGCAGCCACTTCCAACCAGGGTCCGCTCAGATTGTCAGACCTTGAGGGCTGCTTCCTGCGCTGCTTTGGACACCCACTGCGTGTCCACTGCTACGGCTTCTACTCCACTGGAGAGATGCTGGAGGCTGCGACTGACATGGTTGCTATCCAGCAGAGCATGCTGGGCTTGATTCTGATTCTAAGAGAACAAATGCTCCCCAGTCCGCTGCTCAGACCACTCAGAACTGGAATGATTAAGCCAAAATCTCCTACACCTGAAAAGTGGAACTCGAATGAGCCAAACACCAGAACTCGGATGCCAACAGTAGCCCCAGGTTGGTTTTTATAGAAAGTTAAGGTAGGCTGTAAATATATAAATTTCTTGAAACATTGTTTAAGTTACACAATTCTTATTCTTTGTATTTTGCTTGCATATTTGTTTGTTCTTAGATTATATAACTGCATCTTTGATTTGATAGCTGATGTGCTCCTCATTTTTAAGGGCTTGGTTATCTTGATTTTCAAAATACCTCTCTAGTTCACTCCCAAGTCCCAGTGAAGCCGAGCCCCCTTAACCAGTCCTCCACTATGACTGCATTGGATCCTGTCATTAAAGATGTGACATCTGTCGGCAACAAGCCAGGGATGGTAGAGAAAGACCAGGAAACGGATCCAGAGCTCTGCAGGGAAGGTCAGCTCTTTCAGAAACGTGTCCTCAAGGTTTGTATTTATTTAAGATTGGGGAGCAAGGCAGCTTTTATCCAAAATCAAAATGTCCAGGTATAATTGAATAAACTGAAAAAACGGACAAAATCTTGTATACAAAAACTAAATCAAACTGGTGTTGAGAAATTGTGTGTATTTCATCTCTCTTGTGTTGAAACTACAACTGACTATACAGCATGTGAAAGCATACATTCAAAATACACTTGTGTAACACTAAAATGCATCATCAAGAAACTGCAGGAAATAAGGATTTTAAATGTCAAATTCTACCCCAGCTTGAGGAGGATCTTCGCCAACAAATCATAGAGAATGGAGTTGCTGGCACCATTAGCCAGGAGCTGAAAGACAAGCTGCGAAAGGTCAGACCCTCCTGCTACTTTATAGGCTGATGTCTGAATGACTTAAATAAAAATATGCTTTGCTTTCATAGTTGGGATTATTTTGGCTGATCGAGGACCGCAAAGTATGGTCTCAAGTGATGTAATGAATTCCTTTCATATGTCCTGGACTCTCTGCAGGTTGTAAGTCAGACCAGTGGTGGAGTGTCAGTGCATAACCTGCCAGAAGAGTACAAGGTACAAAACAAGAAGTCATGCAATGTTTTTGTCTGGAGCATGGCGTCACAGGTGTTTTAGAAAACTAGTCACAGGGTTATAGTGAGAGAAGAAGTTATACCTGTCCCTTATAGTGAGAGAAGAAGTTATACCTGTCCCTTATAGTGAGAGAAGAAGAAAGCAACCTGTGATGTCTTTTGTTCCTTAGATGTTTTTTGGCGAGGACTTGCCGTTGCAACAGAGCGGCTTCGTCAGTGTCACAGAACTGGTCAGCGCCATGAGTGACACCTTCCACCTAAAACCTGCAGGGAGTGACAGTGGACAACACTGGATAGTTATGGACATACAGGACAGTGATATTACACAATCAGGTGTGTATGTGCTCAGTGTGTTATAATAATCTCTGTCAGCTTGTGTCATGTTGCCTGGTTTCATACAGGAATGTTAAACAAATGTAACCTGGAACTATGTAGCTGCTGAAATGATCAGCTTTTTGCTTACATTTTATATGAATATAATTAATATGGTATATGTTTGGGTGAAGAAATAGTGGAAAATAGCGTACATTTATCAAATGAGGTGGTCACATGCAGTGCTATAAAGGAAAGGTTTTTATGGAAGTGTGTTATGTTACTATTCCATCCTCTTCCTTTCTCTGTGGTTATTTATCTGGTATCTGTTTCTTATTAGGACACCAGTCTGTATTTTTTGTTAACAGTGTTTGAATCAATCACAGTTTATCAATTACCATTACAATAAATGGTTGAGATTGTGTGATGAAGATATATTTGGGAACAATATCTTTAAACTGCTCAGTACATGTATTTATTTTCTTATTTATTAGAGTCTAAGGATACTGAGAGTTTTGAGAACAGTGTGAAGCTGCCATCAAGGAGCTTCTACTTCAGCTGTGGAGAGTCTCCTTGGGAAGGCAAACATGAAGAAGACAATGAAAATATCACAGCTGACGAGGAGCTGGAGATCAATAATAATTCAAAGACATACGAAAAGGTTTGGCTACATCTTTTTAGTGATGATATTTTACATTTCAAAATACAATCTTTGTGTGGCCCAAATAGACTCATTATTACATGTTTTAAGTGACTGTAAATATCAAGTTAGAGTTTTGTGAGCACTCACCACTCTCACTTTGTTTTTTCTGCTTGCAGGCATCTGAGGTGTACCCTGCCATGCAGGTGCATTGCAGCCCTTCAGTGCCCCTGGATGCCGTGCAGAGTCAGCGTCTCAAACCTCCGACTCCCCATGCTGCTCGACAGCTGATCCAAGTGCTCGTGGAACATGTCAAGTCGCCTTGGGAATTCTACATACGCTTCAGTGAGCCTGATGGCACCCGAGCTTTGGAGGACATGATAATTGAGATGAGGTGGTGGACTTGTTAGTGGTAGCGTAGTTAAAAGATAATGTACTGAAACCTTCGAGTGGTATCAAACATTACATATCAAATTTCCTCATTCATTGCCTTGGCATATTTTTTTTCAGTTCTTTTTGCTTCTCTTTGAAGGTGACATTGTCTCTGTTTTTCTTGTCTCATCTAGACGATGTTACACATGTCCCGAGGTATCAGAGCGGTACCGGCTCCCGGAGCGGTTTGTCCGACGAGGTCAGGTCTGCTGTGTGTCGCCTACAGGGATATGGTTCTATCGAGTGGTGATCCATCAGATCATCAGCCCCACTCAGGTGGAGGTGTACTTTGTGGATTACGGCATGATGAATGTGGAACAGACTGCCAACCTCAAGTTCCTCAAGTAGGAGCAACACTACTGCTACTAAGTTAATCATAGCTTATTTTGGATCCTCTCTGAAGTTCATATCTCTTTTTCTCAGATCATGTTATTCAATCCTTCAAGCACAAGCTGTCCCTTCGTCACTCGCTGGAATTAAACCAACAACTGTGAGTCTGATTTCTACCTGAAAAGACAACTGATATATAGAAACAACTCACTGACAAAGACTTTCACTAATTTCTTTTGATCCCAAAGTGGTCCGATGTATTTAGCACAAATCCTGCATTTGTGAGCTGACAGTTATATTTCATGCGCTTTATACATCCTGCATTTTCATTAAAATCAACGTTAGTGTTTTATTGGTTCCCGTAATGATTAGAGTAATACTGTTTTGTATTTTAGTCTGTCTACTTGCAGCCTCTCAAGTTTGGAACTTGCGTATGCAATCTGCTAAATTGCAGATGTAACAAATTGTAGTGTGACCACAGTTCTGTGAGAATGAGAGCATTTTTGGTTTGTGTCCTGCAGGGCAGCTGGACTGCAGAGGCTGTTGCGTCATTCAAGAATCTCTGCTCTGATCGCACCCTGGTGGGTGCTTTATATGGTTACACAGGAGATGTGCTGCAGCTCTACTTGTGTGACACACACACTGAAAACGACGTCTACATCCACACTGTCCTGATAAGCCAGGGCCATGGGACAGCCTGCAGCCCTGCAGCCAGTGCTGCTGTAAGTCACACACTAACTGAATTCTTCCATAGTCATGAAAAATACTAGTTTTGATTGACTGGCAGATGTCTTTTCACAATACGTAAAAGAAAAGAACAGGCACAACTATGTAGTTAACAATGAACCCACTGTATTAAATAAATAAATGCTGTATGCTGACCATAACAGAGAGTACTGGTAGATATGATAATAGTTGGCGTCATTAAAATTCTGGTTGATGCAAGTAATGAGTCGAATCATCTGTAGGTTAATCTGACTAAAGATGGAACCTTATTAAAGACAGAATATGCGATTTTGTGATCCAGCAGATGTCGCCCTTTAGCACCAGCATGAAACCAAAACAACTCGCACTGCATTGTTGTGTTAGCATGCTAATGCCAGCGATCTTTATTATGCTCGTATCTTCACACTGCATGTAAATGTACACAACATGACCGTGTTCTAGAAACGCAGTTAAGCGGTGAGTACAGTATGTTATTTTTCTTTTCTCTGGTCCCTCAATTAAACAACTTTTATATGCTGGGCGATGAGCCGGCCGTCTTCACTTGTAAACAAAGTGAAGATAGGACTCGGAAAGCATCACAGACTGCTGGACTCGGGTGTCACACTCATTGTAGAGAGTTATTTTCAGAGGATATAATTGATTTCTGTTATATTTATGTGTGAAAAATCGCATATTCTGACTGAAATACAGCGGTTATTTTGTTTATTTGTATTTTATCCTTCCTTTTCTCTTGTTAGCTTTGCACCCAGCTCAACCCAGTTAGTCTGTATTTGGGGGAGGGAATGGTTGACCTTCCAGAGGTAGAAGAAGAGACTAATCTGTCCCCCAAGCCTGCAAGCAAGCTTGAAAAATCCATGTTATTGTCTCCAAAGGTAATTATCACACACACACACACACACACACACACACACAAACACAAAAAGAGATAGCTGAAATAGCTGCTGCTATTCTGTGTTAGAATCTTTGGGATTGCAGTGCAGCCAAATTACACTTGACTCTCCTCTATATATGTTGGATGTTTGTGGAGGATTTTAGCTCATACTTGTCTCTTATCTTTGAGTGCACACTCTTTGTCTCTTTTCTTTCTCCCTGTTTCTTCTCCTTTTTCTCACCCAATCTTTTATTTCTTGATGGAAAGATTGATTTCTCTACTGCCCATAGCTCTTGTCTTAACAGCCATACAGTACTGTCAGAACTGCAGGCTCATTGCTACACTACGCAATGACACACACACACACACACACACACACACACACACACACACACACACACACACACACACACACACACACACACACACACACACACACACACACACACACACACACTCAGTCAGTCAATGGGGGGTTGTAGTCCAATACGATTCTATACTGTATGCAGTAACACTGTTCTGAAGGTCACAGCTTTGTGTTGGGCAATAACTCAGCCTTTTGCATTACACGATTGTGTCTCTCATATGGTAATGAGTAGTGTTGTTTAACTGAACAAGCATGGAAGGGAATTTTAACAGTGCAACGGTTACATACAGGTTGAAGAAGAGCTTCCCGCCCTTGAGGATATTGGAGACCTACAGACCAGCACTCACATCCAGGTATGAGCACCTGACACACATCTAGTTCTAAACCACTACAGCCTTGCATGTGTTCAAGTATGCAATGTACTTTTGTAAGAGGTTGTTAGAAGAATTGATTTCTTGTAAATTCTTTAGTAACACTATTTAACAACAATGTGATGTAAACAATGGTAGCAGAAGCAAAATGTTAGTATCAGTGTTTCTCCTTAACACATTATCAGGTTGTATTTCTATCAGTTACATATTACATTTGAAACTGGCAAAACCCATATAAATCCATTTTAGGTTAAAAAAATCTGAGTTTCTCAAATCATTAACCCATATTGTAAACTGGAAACGCAAGCCTAGCTCTCGCTTATGTAGTTGAGCTTGTTTCTGGGCGTCAAGTTTGTTTCAGATAAACATTCTTTGTTATTTCTGATGAGTGTCATATAGCAATCATATTCATAAACAGCAGGATGACTAGTTAATTGCTGTTATAAAGATGAAAATACATAACCATTTTTGTAGCTCTTGTATTGAAGCGTTATTGTTTGCTTCTTAAGTAAAGGTATGAATTCAAAATGGACTGATAAGAGATTTATTGTTTTTCTTAACTTACATATCAAATACAATTCAAGTCTTCACCAAATTGAGATAAGGAATGTGGGTATGATGGATTTGAGCAGATATTGCAGCCAGCAAACAAACAAATTTTATCAAAAGTGTTAAAGAAACACCCCTGAAGTCATATTATTGTCGTCTCTTTTTCAGGTTACAGAAGCCAGCCCATTCAGTGCTTTGCTTGAAGAGTCCCTCAGCAGTGGAGATTTGGGCTGGCCCATGACCAACAACTCGCCTTCAACCAGGACCTCCACCCCAACCTCCAGTCCTCTCGCCCCTCCTGATCTGATCCAGATGAAAACTTGTCCAGCTCACTGTAAAGCCGATCTTAAAGTGAGTAGTGAATTGAAATGAGACTGTGTGACTCTGTGACTTCAGTTTTTTTTGGAGAGCCTTTTAAAAACTAAACAAGAAATCATATTGTGTTATTTGTTATTTCTTGTCCATTAAGGAATCTTTACCCTCTTCTCAGACACAGACCTTGACTCCTCAAACAACTCTATCCAGCATTAATCTCCCTTGTCCCTTGTTTGAGAGGCCACCTCCGATCCTAAGGACATTGAGCCTGCATACCCCCGACCTGAACAAGGGTAAATAAATTAATACACACACACACACACACACACACACACACACACACACACACACACACACACACACACACACACACACACACACACACACACACACACACACACACACACACACACACACACACACACACACTGCTTACTTCTTTTGAGATACAAAGTGCACTTAAGTCATGAGTTAAAACATTTTTTTATGAGGATTCAAAGTGAATATTGTTTTCCTGTATCAAATAGGCAATAGCTCAACTTCAGAAATTCTACATGGTAAATTTGTCAAAATGCCTTCATTTTACAGTAAAATTCTATAAAATGTTAATCTTAAAGTTGAAAGATAACCGCAACTAAAGCCCTAATGTACACACAATGGCTTGACTTCTCCATGCACACACTGTTGTTTCTAATGGGATTATACAGTGACCTTCATTAACCTACACATGTACACAGAGAAAGAGAAGCCTTCAATGAAATTAGTCTGCGTGCATGGATGCAGAGAGGGCGTATTGATTTCCATCCTGCTGCTTACTCTGGTAGATGTTTCTGTACTGAGAAGCTGACAAAAATTTAATTAGACCTGTTACCAGTGCCATTTGCCCAAACAGGCTTTCTCCCCCACTACATTGCATTTGTGCTGATACACATGCATTTCACTACGCTTCTTCAAAGTTTAAAGTGAAGAAGAAAAACTAAATGGGTCAAGGCTGCTTTATTTGGAAATCGTTTCTTATGAGCTGTACAAAACTGTTTCAAAGTGCATTACACAGCTTCACAGATTAAAACACAAGATAGAAACAGAATTAGTGCATGGCAGATAAGAAGACAGTGTCAGACCTACAAACTTATGTGACTACATTCAAACAAAAACAGACAATAACTTTTATACCTGCTTCTTGTCTCTGTTATTTGTCTGTAAGTATTCTCATAATAATCATCCACTCTTCTCAGAAACCTGACATTATAGACATTTGCCTCAATGATTATAAAATCTACAGAATTATTTGCAAATGCAAGTTTGGGACTTGTCCTGGTCTCTCTTGATGCACCTACACCTGAGTTTGTCAGCTCTGCCTACGTTTCATACCACAGGGTCTCATTATTCCTGGTCATGCACTGATTGTAAAAGGCCAATATTGATCTTTATATATCAATTCAGATGATTGCCAATGTAATTTTCATTTTTTACTTCTTGGTAATCCTACATGGTCTACATGTTGCTGATCTCTCCCAGAGACGATGTAAGATTCTACACTGCTAACATTTTAATTTAACGTTTGCCCATAAAAACCAAATCCAAGTTGGGCCAACAGATGACTTCTGCCCATTAAATAACCTCTTCTCTGAATCAGCAGTTTGGCATCAGCATTAAATTGATGTGACACAACAGATACACAATCAGCTACTGTGCATGCTACATTATTTGCCAATTGGCCGATCCAACTAATACATCCCTAATTGTTTGTGTGGCCTCCACTGTCTTTTTTAATGAGAAAATTGTGTACATTGAGCTGTTTAGGTCACATTTGAAAGCTCTATTGCATGAAGCTTCCATTCACACAAAAACAGATGAGCTCTAATAAGTATAATAGTTCTGTCTTATACTAATACAAGTCATGTGTTATTCTGTTGTCCAGGTGTGCCCATTCCTTCCTTCCCCCTGAGGAACTCTGGCATTCTGTTTCCTCTGTTTGGGTCGAGGCAGGTCATGCCTCCTTTACCCACTCAAGAAAATATCAAGACATCCCCCTGAATGATTCAATACGAAAGAAGGAATATTTAATCCATAATAACTACATAACTGATAAAACATCTTTGACACTCTCTGAGAATCAGCTAGCACCTAAGTTATGTACTAACTAAAAGTGCTAATTTTACAAGAATTTGATTTTCATGTCATTTTAATGTATTCTAGATAAGTTAAATTCAATGTAGGCTTTGTTTCATGTTGTTTTAATTGTTGCACTTTTTCTTTCAGTAAATCTTATCAGGCTGTCCTTCTGTAAATGCTTTTGTTGTGTTTGTTCTTTGCCTGAAGTTTATTTTCCCAGAAAAAGACTATTCTGTATGTGATTATTGAAATGGTTGAATTTTCTTCTACATTTTTACATTGTGTCCTGGACAGGGTTAAATCATTTCAGATTATGTTAAAATAGAAATGACTGAAATGTATGTAACAACAATTCTTATTTGATTTTGGAGAATACATTTTATTTGATATAATTTTTAGGAGGATTTAATTTGTCATTAGTTTCTAATCTTTTGGATTATAAATAAGATAATAAATTGTTTTCCTCCATGTTTTAAGGAGATTAAATAAAATTTAGAGACTGTGGAGTCCTTGAAAGTGAGTCTGAATCCTGTGGAGTTCCCTGATCTATTACTGACTGAGCTGATTAGCCTTTGAAGGGCCTCCTTATAAGAAAAGCTCTTCCTCTTACTCACACAGCAGAACAATAAAGCATTATCCTACATGCTTTACACCCTGCTTTCACTGAATTAGCAGCTAACAGCAGCAGGGACTCAGTGTGATGGATGAAGTACAGAGGTCAGATAACTTTCTACTAAGACAGTAGAAATCCAAAGTGATTTTAATTATCAATGCAACCTGCTGCTGACTGAATTGTATAGGGCTGAAAACCTGGACAAAGAATGGAAAGAAGTAAGACAACAGCTTCCTGAGGAAGTTCACAGGGACCTGAAGCTTGTTGAGATGGTTAAAGCTGAAAAAAATGCCCTTGAAGAGGAGGCCTGACAGAGAGACGAGGTTAACACAGAGCAGCTAGAGGACCTCAAAAAGCAGCTTCAGATAAAAACATGCTGCAGCTTTGAGCTGGCCTTGACACGGGGAGGCTTGTCAGGTTATGCAGGATGAGGTCGAAGAACTCCCAAAAGAGATGGCGCCCCATACATATGAGCCAATGGTAGAGCCGCCCCACCCGCTAGAAAATATCGACGTCACAGATGAGGCTGACCCTCCAGTCAAAGAATCAACTGAGATGGTCAATGAAACATCTGAGACAGATCAGGGAATACAAAAGACGGTCCAAGAAACAGCAGAGACAGTCCAGGATACTGCTGAGATGGTCCAGGATACTCAGGAGATGGCCCAGGACACGGCTGAACTGATCCATGAAACAGCGGAGACAGAGAGAACACCTGAGACGCACAAAGAAGCATCTGTTGTCGAGCATGTCTGTTGGTGGAGGAAATTCAAAAAGTCATGCACTCTCAAACGTCTTCGCAAATATAAGCACCTGCAAATGGTGCAGAAGCGGGAGTGACCAGCATCTTCCATGCCCGACACCACACACTGGGTTTTTCTCCGGGATGCTCCTGTTTCTCCCACACGTTAATAAATTATAACAATTGGATTTCAAAATAAAAAGTTAAACACTTGTATATAAAGTATGCCTGAGGTTCTATTTAATCAATTCTTGAATTAATTACATATTTTCTGTGGAGTTGGATTTCTGTATGGTTTTGTTAAGTGTTCTTCATGCTTTGTTCAAAGTGAGAGTATTATATTATGATAAGTATGTATCAACAGTTAATGTAAGATGGGAAAAAGTGTAGGTCGACAGCTCTGTATGAAGAAAGCTGATTGTCCTCAGTATGATCTATGATGTTTTATGAATGACTAAAAAATACCTATCGTTTGAGTACAATGGTTTACTTTTATACCTGGCTTGCAGAACTGTCTTGTTAAGATTTTGAGAGGATTTGACTTAAATAGAACTCAACTAAGTAGCAATGGACAGTTCAGAATTATGTTGGAAAAAATACAAAGGATTTGTAACAATCATTGGCTTTGAATTTGAAAAACAACTCTGATTTGCACACTGCAAAGTTTAATTGTATCTTCTTTTTTTTTCTTTTTAAATAAGCCTGCAGCAGTGTGTAAACAAAGTCCCTCCACAGTAAATTCAAACTGACACTCAACTTTGTCTTTTATCAGCTTGTGATGAGCGTTATATTACACAGCATTAAGTACCATCCTATCTTTTCTTAATCTCCTACTTGCCTCTCAGAAAACCAGGCTGTAATCCAGCCCTCTTGTGTTGGTATATTTGAAACAAAGCAGAAGCGGTCTTTAGTTAATAACTATTTGAGGTCTAATCGCACCAACAGCCAGATGGATTATCAATCGAATGATTTACAGTAGAACAAAATGAACCAGGTCTGTATACTTCTGTTGGGACAGGGTGACTGTGCAATTTTTTTTTTAATCTGCCTCCAGAGGGCAGTATTGGACAATACCAATGTAGAATTTCAAATTAATAACTTGCACTATAATGTATACATGAGCGCTTAACTACTCAACTGTCATTACATTTAAGGCAAAATTATTTAAGTTTTTTTCAGCTGCATTCATATAGTTACTTTAGTTATTAATACCAGAAAGATTTTGGATTACAACACATTTTTTAGATTTTGTAATATTAGGATTATACAAGATAACCTTCACCTCTCAGGTGAAGAAAACAATGTGTGTGGTAGTTATATCTTTTGTTGTTGGATTTTTTAAAGCTCGGGATCCTCTTTGACTACAATGTAATACAGGGATTAGCTCTGTAATGTTCTTTTTTCCCCTTCCAACTGTCCTTCATTTTTCGCTCATTTTGTTGTTTTCCCTGCAGCCTTCCTCAATTTGCGTCAAGCTTTTCATTTGTAGTACTTTTGTATTTTTGTAGGTTACACGCATATATCTGTCTGCCTCAACCTTGTAAGTGATTCTGGATGTTAATGTGTGCGAATGTAATTGTGTACCCGTTCTCATAGTGTGTGTAGTGTTCAGCTTGGAGCTGTGCGTGTGTGAATTTATATGCTGTGGTTAAATGAGGATGTATTAAGTCATACTCCCCCAGTGAGCGATAAAAGAGAAGCGCCTTTAATTTTATCCCTGTGTCAAACATCTTATCTGCTGTGTTAATTTGAGGACAATTTGAAAAGGAGGAAGAGAAGCTTCATATTCCTGCTAATCCCTGAGGCCTCTCATTCTGCTGCTTCCACCCAAACACACACTTATCAGCACAACCAGCTCTCCTACTCAAGCTTTCAACTCTACATACCAGATTTATGTCCCGCCTTTTTCCTTCCACTAACACATTCAACTCAACAGTATTTAATGCATGTAAAACAATTTGTCTTGTTTCAAGGCAAAATCCAAACAATAGAGTACTAGGATTACTATAGAGTAGGGCCGAACTATAATCAACCACATCCTTCTCCCTTTTAAAGACACTTCTGAAACGACTCATTTATTTTTAATGCTGAGTTAGTCAAAACATTCTTTTTTTTTTTAACTCCTTTGCATGCTTTGCTCTACTTGAGGGAGTCTTCCTGGCATATCTGTTGTCCACATTCATGTCTGTACAATTTCCTTAGACCACCTGCAGATGTGTCCATTATTGTTTGCCAGCAGCATCCAGCTGCAGCTCAGCTCCAGGCTCAGTTAATATGCCATGGCACACGCTGACACTTCCATTAAACCATATTTATAGCAGCCACAAGTAATCGATATGCAGATACACTGGGCTGTCTGCCTTCGCACAATTGTCTTTGGTTCAGCAGTGCAATGCATCAAACTGCCATCAGTGACAACAGAGACAATATACACCATCACTGGGTATTGTTTTTCCCCATAGACCTCTCTCTGTTCCCTCCTTTCTCCTCCATTTCTTCTTGACTCCGTCCTCCTCTTTTGTTTTCCCTCTCTATTGAGCATTTCATTCTCTGCTGAAGGTCTTTCATTCTATAAAAAGAAATGAAATGTATACATTAATCAGGAAAGGCAGAGAGATATACTATATGTGTAAATGTTTCTGTTGAAAGTGTTGCCCTCCAATAAGTGCTGTGAATCTGTTCTGCTCACTCCACTGTCAGTCCCTTTGCTGCATTACACAGAGCCTTTACAACAAAAGACACTTAGCTGTACAACATATCTCGCATGCAGAGGCTTTAAGCTGTTCGTATAGGCAACGTCTCAAAGCAGCTGCAAAGCTGTTACTGTCAGCACTGGGACTCATGGAAATCCTTCAGTTTAAACATTCATCACATATAGGAGTACACCCAGCAGCTTTTGCATCAAGAGACAGCAACAACAGCACAGTAGTGATCAAGTGCAGAGCAAAAGGGGTCAAGGAAGATAACGGCAGCTGTGGATCAGCGGTAGAGTTAGTCACCTCTTACCTGGAAGATCGGGGTTCCATCCCCAGCGTCTGCAGACACATGTCGATGTGTCCTTGGGCAAGACACCTAACCCCTAGTTGCTCGTGCTGCCTCGGTGTGTATGAATGGATTAGTTAATACTGATACTTTACATAGCATGTGGGAATGGTTGAGACCTGCAGTGTAAAAGTGCTTTGTAGAGTCAGAAGACTAGAAAAGCACTATACAAGCTCAAGTCTATTTACCATATTGTTAGAATCTACAGAAACTGATTATATTCAATACATGCACCCATTACCATGACATCTTTGGACTGTAACAGATAGAATATGATTGCAAATTCAAGCAACCAAAACATTTTTCATGTATCCTAGCCATGAAAAGGATCGTTGGTCAATTTCTTAACTTCAGTTACGATTTTCCTATTCAGGCGAGGAATGTAAAAAACCATTTCAGTTGTTTCCAATTCTCTCAATGTCTCTTTTTTTTCCTTCCGCTATCAGCGCTGTCACTAGATATTAGGCAGGAACATAGTGGGTCGCCTGGAAGAGGTACAGGCTGTTTTTTGCTCAGAATCTACTCACCACCTTGTTTTAATTGAAACGTATATCTGTTTACCACAGCAGAAATAGCATCCTATCATGTAAGTGCAGAACCCAAGAGAACCCTGGATTATCAGTGCTCTGCCACCATGTTTTCAACCCTTCATTCTTGCACATCCTAAAAAAAACGATATGCTACAATGTACTCCGGTCATTTCTTCTCATTTTAAAAAGTTGCATATCTGCTCTTGTGTTTGCTTGGATATAAATTGATGTGAGTAATCAATCTTAAACCAATGTCGTCCTTCTTCACTTAAGTAATGAAACTTTGTATTAAGAGAAAGCGGGTCTGAATGGAGGGCACACAGATCAAGGGTCACCTGATGAATGGCTTCGCTAACAGCCAACAGAGTGATGCTGAGTCATGATCAATCGTCACCTCCTCTGCTCTTCTATTTCATCCTGTTCTTTTTCCTTCGCTCTCCTCCTGATGTCTCCTCATCTTCTATTTTAATCTTCTTGTTCTGTTTTTTTCCGGCCCAAATCTTGTCTCTCCTCTTTCCCTTTTTATCCCCTTTCTCTTGCCCCAGATTTTCTTAGTCTCTTTTCTCCTCCACTTCGACTTCCATCTCATCCTCTGCCATATTTGCAGAGACAAAAGGAAAAAAATTTCACCAGAAATTATTTTTGTTTATAAAGCTCAAACGCGTTAAAGACTAGCTGAAAACAACAGTCTCGTAATAACATGAAGACTGATAAAAACATATCTCCTAACCAGTCTTTAGAACTTTGTTTCTTGAAAAATGTTGAGGCAGAAGCAAATAAGTGTTCATTTGAACTTGCTTTGTTTTGCGTTGCCTCCATCTAAGAGATGACTTAAATATCCAACCTAATATTGAATATATACTTTTATATATGTATATATAATATATAATATAATATGTACTTTTAAAATGTGATCAAACTTTAGGCTGATGAGTGTAGCTAAAGACACACATCCATAGGGTGAATAACTTGGCTACATGTTGAATAAGATATGATCATATGAGAGAATAACAGAAAAATAGAGGAAGCTCGAGGCCTACCTACACCGTTCAGGTATAGACAAAGGAGTAAGCAGAAATGCTCAGGAGGGTTTCAATTGTAAGGAGAAATGAAAATGCCGTGCCATTTAAGACCAAAGTTGTATTGTTTTTTTTCCACCATTATCAGAATAACACAAACAATGATAGAAAACAATGCCAATGTGGGGTCAGCCTTAATCACCCAACCAAGATGAGTCAAGCTGGCTAGGTTAGGAAATCTGCATGATGTTTAAAATGTTCCATTCAAAATCTGTCCAGAGTGACTGTAAAGCAGAAAACATGTATCCTTAATTTGAAGAGAATCAAAGTACTGTAATAGAATCGATAAATAGTTCCCATTTAGCATAATCTAACTGTAGTCTGTTTTCTTTATGTTGAGACTTCCACTACACAGATGGAGAGCCACCACTTTAAATTCTGTAACCAGACCCAGCATGATGGCTGTGTGGATCCATCTTGTCTTAGGTTCAGGGTTCCCTTAAAGGTACAGAGCCCCCCTAACTATATGGGCTTGGTGTAAATGGGATGTCCTGACCGAAGTCCAATTTAATATTCTCATTGATTGCCGTCCACCAACCCTGAACGTGGGGGCAGAACCATAAAATAGTTCAGGGGGCCTGGGGTCTCAGCACATCTCACATCACCCAGCCTGCTGGGTCCTATCTTAACCCCACCTTGTGTAGTTAGGGGATAGAAATTAAAAATAAAATGTGACATATCATGATGGCTAACTTTAGGAAAACAACAAACAAAAATCAGGGCAGATACTGATTCCAATATTAGAAATAACATTTAAGCCGACAATTTAAAGTAATTCATGCCTTTATTTCAATGTCTTTGAGGAAAAACAAATTCAGTCGAACAAAATGATGGAAATGTGTACTGCAGTTGATGAATCCCAAATTAGTACCTGATAGGTTGATATCTGTCAACAGGGAAAGTATACTAGCTGATTTAACGTTGCATCACATAATTATTGCACTTTTTTGGCCATTTATGCAAAGACAATAATTTTGATTTGATTGCAGGTAATCCAAATTACATTTAACTCATCTTAAAAAATCACTTGCTGTCAAACTTGAAATTTGGAAATCTACATGAAAGCGATGGAAAGAACTTGGTTATCACTGAGCAAAGCATGATGGGGTATGACCTGCACATGCTCTATGGAAGAGATTTAAGATGTATTGACTGGGTTGTTTTTATATTGCTCTGTTAATGGGATACTTTTTCAACGATCTTTCAGGGTTAATTAGGATGGATGCATTTGAAATGGAAATGGATCTTTATTCAAATTAAAGTGAAACTGGACATGGTCAGACAGACAACAGTCAGTACGTTAAAATAGCAGGGATGGGCATGTCCAGATAAGCATCTCATCAGAGCTGCCTCCCAGCACAGGAAATGGCATTAGCTTTGTTGTCACACACACAGTGACCTCTTTCTCCCCAGGTTGCCATAGAGATGCAGCTCCCTCTTTACACACTCCCAAACAGCTGGCTAATATGTGTGCGTACATGGGTGTGTGTGCTTCCACCTAGTACAATGGTTGTATGTTTATTGTATGTGTCGTATGCATACAGAACCAGATGTATGTGTTATTAGATTTTAGGGAGGCTCCACCTTCAAAGCCTGTTCACGTTGGATGCTGTTTAGAAGCCACCTGTCAATCAAATCTTGCCTGCTGAACAGAACTTTCTGTTAAATGTAGTTTTGCTGGATTTTTTTCTTTGTTTCATTGTAACAGTACCCTGACTCAAAGATGCATTTTGTTTGGTTGGAGTAGATTTTTTTTTCTTATGTTAAATGTAATTTTTTTTTCTCATATATTGTCCTGCCAAAATTCACCAGAAATGGCAGGAGACATATTGTAGCTCAATAGGACTTCTTCTTGTCTTTGTCTTCGTAGTTATCCTCATTTTGTTCAGTCTCTATTGATCCTAAGACCTCAGGCATACACTCCACACCTGTGATTGATATTTTGTCTGGGAGATGGGTCGAACTGTGCTACAAGCCAGTGTTAGGCTCGTCTGCTTGGGTTCTTAAATTGAAATAAATGGTTAAAGCAGTCTCATCACGTACTGCTTGCCTGCTTCCCAACACGTGTTTGCTACAGTATGAAATACAGACCCGACCCACTACTTCAACTCTGCCACCAAAACAAAGCTGTTGTTTTTTATAGCAGCTTTCACAGACATCAGTCACAAAGTGCCTCACTGTGACATAAGAGAAGGAAGATAACGCCAATAAAGAAACATGATCAAATATATTTTTTAAAGACATCAGAAAAAAATACAACAACATCTAATACATAAAAAATACAGCGCAGACAAACACAACAGATTAAAAAAAAATAGAAAACCAGCTTAAAGAATCAAAAATAAAACACCACATTATATATTGAAAAACACAATACAAGAAAAATATGATGTAAAAAAACATATTAAATACACAAAAATACAACCTGAGATAATTACAAAATATTAAACTCCAGATAAAACACAACACCAGAGAAAATATAAAAAGAGAAAACAACTAGTACAAATTACAAAAACAAAATGCTTGTAATGTTTTGTAACCACGTCTGGGCACTGTGACCACTGATCTTTATCTGTAACTGCCTGTCAGTGTCATTCTGTAGGAGTTTAATCCTGGATGCAAAGAGGGAAGGTCACAGCTGACTGACCCAGCAATCTGATGCTCAGATCAAGTGACACACCTGAATAGTTCCCTGCACCTCCCATCAGTTATAACACACACACCAAAATAGCAGCAACACCTCTCTTTCTGCTCGTTCTGCACTGTGAACTCATTCACATGTGAGCTGCTTTAGCGGTTTAAATTAGGAACTGAAACCAATTGGCTTTTTCAAGGTTTTACAATATAACAGGCAGAAACTTACTTCAAAGTTCTAACTATTTTGTGTTGTGGTGAATAAAACCCTAATAAGATCCTTTTTAATTTGTTGCATGACCACAAATGAGAAAATCAAGGATGTACCGCAGTCATGCAAGGTAAGGAACATAATTTGAATTTGCGGTTGAAGCTGAAAGTCAGGGTTGGTCATTTTCAAAAAAGTAGCATGATTTTGAAAGCGGCATTCCCTCAGAGTGGAGAGCGCAGAATGACATGCGGGAAAGGAGTCACAGCCTACAGCCTCTGTACATCGGGTGGGCAAACTGACCAATGGCGCCACACTATCAATCTTTTTACATTATTATCTGCTCAAATTACTCAGATTTGTTGTGTTCACTTTATTCTGCCGATGTACCCTGCTGCTTTAACATTTCTAGAAGGTAGCAGTGACACTTTTTGATGATAACAAGACATATTATTTCTCGGTTGACCTTATCGTTGTCTGTACTTTGGGGAGCTCAGGATAAAATAAATTTCTGCAGCAGTGACAGCAGTTTTCTAGCTCAGTGAGCACAGAAGAAGCTCTGAACTTGGCATCCAGAACTCTGCAGCTTTATCTCTGGTGTGTAGCTGTGAACTATCAGAAACAGGAGCTGCAGTTTCAGGGAAGGTTTTCTCTCATTTCTTCTTTATATTGTCATACAGTTTTCTTTTAGTGATTAGCAATTTATTGTGAGTGTTCACAGAGGCCAATCAAACGGATGTTAAGCATGCTCAAAATCAGCCCCAGTACAAGAGTGAACACTTTTTGACCTGAACATGTGGTTTTCTTTTTCTTTTTTCTCTTATGAATGGAACATTTTTAAAAAAATAAAAATGATAATTAAACAGCATTCAAAAAACTTGGATTAACAAAGTTTTGATTACGTTGGTCACTTGTGGTAGTTAAAGGTACAAACGTGTTGCCTTTCAACACATGAAAAACGTATCCCATCATGTAAGTAAAATGTCTTACTGTGTCTGTATAGCGGTTTTAAGTGTTAAAAAAACTGCTGAAATGAGGTGAAAGGCGAAATAATTGGCATGCATGTAAATGAACTCACTAGAATACTTGCAGTGCCTTGACTTCTGAAGAGAAAGTGCATATCGATTTATTTATCCCCTTAAAGTTTCCAAAGAGATCAGAAGGTTCCTAATGAAGAAAACAGAGGAGGATGTTCAAACCCAACCAATCAACCTCGGTTTAGAAACCATGACAACTGACTTTTCTTTTGAGCACTTCTTTGCAACATGACCTACATCAAGTTTTGGTTCTTCTCTCATCCTGAAGCTTTCTTGAACTTCAAACCAGATTACCTAAACTTCACTTTCCTCAACTGATCCTTGGATTCAGTTGTACATCATGAATCTGTGTGTCTTCAGTTTTTGTAGTGCTGCACATCTTATTTTTTGGTCAGCCAGGCTTTCCTTCTCTGTCAATATTTTGGTCGTCTCAGTTGCAATAAGTAGATTGAGGAAGCAGTTATTTAGGGCAAATCAATTACAGTAGTTCAGCGGTCTGTGTTTCTGAAGTAAATAACAGAAACAGTTGTAACTTGTTCATGGTACTCTAATGATATGAGCTACACCTGTATATTTACACTTCTAAAGCTTAAGCAAAGGAGACTGCATTTTTTAAATGTTAAGAAAAATTCTGGGGGTTTACTGTAGAAAGTATTTACAGTATGCAGGGCACAACCACATTACCCAGAATCCTATTCTAATGAGAACAGCATGAGCAAACCATCACTATAATATTGAGGTTATAATCCTCATGAAACAAAATGTCTATTTCAATATGATGTTGCTACTCTGTCAATACAACGACTCTCTATTTTGCAATAATCAGTTACCTAATTGTATATGTCACATATTTAAAGGACAGAGGATAGAGTTGGAAACTGGCGAGAAAATGGGGAATGACATGCAGGAAGGGAGCCACAGGTCGGACTTGAATCGGGGTCTTCAGGGAAGACTTTAGCGTTTGTATAGACCGAACTGCAAGGTCATCTGCGCCCCTAGACTGTACTCTTTGATATATTATTTACAGAGACCCAACATGAATCCACCAAAAGCAAAGCACTTAGCAACATTTAGCAAAGCAGCACTGAAAAACATCCTTTTAACAGGCAGAAACCTCGAGCAGATTCAGACTCATGTTGTCAACAGTCATCAGCTGCGTGTGCTTGGAAAGTGGAATAGAAGGAGAAGCAGAAAGAGAGAGACTGTTAGCGACAATCTGAGCAACACGACAACAGATAAAACAGATGGATATAATTCCAGTAATAATGGTAAAAGCAGGTATGATATTAATATCAAAAAGCACTAAAAGTGAAAGACGCAGCTTACTTGGAATTGGGTCTAGAGGCAAGTTGACAATTAATATAAATAAATAATTAAAGTTACTTTAGTAAGGGGGAAAACAGTCTACTGGATGACAGGCAGTACTGTCAGATACTCTAATATTTGAATAATTTGCAAAATAATATATATTATATAAGTGTGTCATTGACTTAATTTAATATGTTTGCCAGGCTTCTGATTGGAACCAATGTTGCAAGCCTATGGATACCTTACAGGAGGTGTTCCCAGACCCCTCAGAAATCTAATGCCCCTCAGGTGTTACCCCAATATGGTGCAAATCTGTTTTTACTTTTTAAGAAACTATCTCCAGGAATATCTGTAAGATACCTTAATGTTAGTATTAAAAGTAGACATGATTAGTGGAGACAGAAATGTTTGGACACGTTTTACGCCCCCTGTCAGAGTTTGAGTTGGCCCACCCTAGTCTAAAAAGCCTTGTCACGCCCCTGCTGCTTACAACAATCATATCTTGTTCCCATTTCCTCAAATTAACTTCAAATGTCCATACATTTTTTGACAGTAATCAACTCAAATTAGACAGATGCAGCCGAGGAGGAGAGGAGGAGGGAGAGTGATGTGGGCGGCTCCTCTCCTCTTCCACCTCCTCCTCCCAGTCTGCTCAGCAGCGAACTCTGTCATTCCTCCTGCTCGTTTCTCACTTGTTGGATGTATCCGTGTTGGTTATTGGGTCCCCGATCTTCACGGTGGTTGTTTGCTCTCTTGGAGACCTGAGAAGACCGCCGCTGTGTGTGTGAAGGTGAAAGCGTCTTTACCGGCTTCACGCGCGTAAAAGGCGCTGAACCTGAATCTTCGTCCTGCTCGTCCTTACCTGTTTGTTTGCGTTTCCTCGACTATACTGCGTTTTTGCCGTGTCTGTTTCCGCTGCCGTCCCTCTGACCTCTAGTCTTCGGGTCCCACCGCGGGGGTTATTTGGTTTTTCCTGCCAGTGTTGTGCGCTCAGGACTCTCCGGATCATCCTTGGAGAAGTTCCGTCGCAGTCCGTCCCATGCACCTCCTCTGCTCATCTTCCTTCCTCCTGCTGCGTTAAGGATGCTCGTGGCTTTTCACGGTCAAAATCCACAGGATTAGCCTGAGTTGAACAAGCGGACCATGTAACCAGATCAGGTATGTGGAAGGTTATATTCTTTTTTATATTTGAGTGTAAAATATTCTTGTATCATATATTGTCAAAGTGGGAAGATACTTGTTTGACTCGGACCCTAAATGTCGAGAAGTCTCCAATATTTAGTTCAAATGGCGAGCCTGTAAAGCTTCACATTCAATTCAACAGTAAACTAAAATGTGCCGTTAAGGCAGCCAGAGGAGAGGAAGTGACAGTGGAGCAGCTCAGCACGAGCTGGAGTCATGGGGTTTTGCCATTTTGCTGTTGCTGTGATCCCTCACACTGCTCCAGTCTGGTCTTGGTGGCCTGCTGCTGCTGGCATTTGGGGGAAGAAAGAAAAAGAAGATAAAAGACTCCTTTTCTTTTTGAAAAGATGTTGAAGTAAGTAAGGAAGTGACTGCAAAAACAAGAGACCTTGGTCTACATATTTTGGTGATATTTTGAACACAAAGAGGGCTCAGGGGAAGATCCAGAGTCTCTGTAAGGGGGCCAAGTACTCAGACTGCAGAGAGTGGATGGGTTCAACTGCTACTGGGGCCTTGATTAGTTTTGCTTTTAAATTCTAAGCGATATTTTACACTGAACAACTCTGGAAAATGTGACAATATTTGATAGAGTATTGTTTGTTGAAAAAGTTCAACAGGAAGAACCAACAAATGTATCTGTGTTTTCAGGGATGTCAATGAAGACAGGACATTTAGTTATCTGCTTTAAACCTCCAACGTTTCTTTTGATTGTATTGTTCATAATGTAACCCTTCTGATTAGAGGAGAGCAACTTTTCTGTCCCATCATGCAGCAATAATACGACGTCTCACCCAGATGTGCTCCACCGTCCTTCTGTTCAAAGGTCCTCTGAGGAGTTTTATCTGTTTCTAAAAAAGATTCAAATTAATACTGATGACTCTTTATGACCCCAAAGACCATCAACGACAACATTGGTTATTTTTCATATAGTTATATTTTATGCCATGCCTACGCCTAAGGTTTGTTGGGGTAGGTGCCATGTGAAGAGATTAACAACATGCTGCAGAGACAGCCTTTTTATTTTTACATTTTCCAAAGCAATGAGTCAAAGTTAATTATTTATTTGACTGTTAAAAAAAAAAGCAGTGTGAGATTTTTTTGTGTGTGTTTAAAACACTTCCCTTACATCAGGACATAATTAACAAAGAAATACTGCCTCATCTATAAAGGGGGCGCCAAAGTCGTCACAAACCAAAAGTTCCTTACAGGAGCTTTAATACTGTATTTGGTTTCCTTCTTCAAATTGATAACATTAACGTCATGTGTGAAACTTTTTTTTATTGCGAAGCACTTGAAGCTTTATGGAGCTGTGTTTTTGCATCGTGACTTTTTCTGTAATATAATATATTAAATATAAAAATTATCAAATGAAAAATTCCTTCCCTCTTCCTGCCAGGGAGCTAAAGAACAGCGGGCTTTGTGCAGTGTATTGATCCTTCAGCAGCTAGCAGCAGGTTCTGTGCTGCTCTGACCCATTTCTCACAGAGGAAGCTGCAAAATACAGCTTGACTAAAGAACTGTTGAGCAGCCTCTCTATATCCTCCTTTCTCCAACACAGACACACACACACACACACACACACACACTTCTTAATTCCTCCACCTCCAGTGGCTGGGATACAACAGGAAGAGGGCTGATTTCCCAGAGGAGTCTGCAGTCAGGGCTGTCACAGCTAACACAGCAGCAACAGACAAATTATATTTAATATATAGGTTGTGTAACAGTAGGCTGTTCCAACAGTTCATAACACTAAAAGGAAATTACAACTAGCTGCTAGTCAGTGCTAAGATATTATGTATCAGCCTCCCTCGCTGGGAAACTAAATATTTGATTGACTTCGGTTATATTAGGAAACTGTTAGCTTGAGCAGCTTTAGTAGCCATGACATATCCTCATGGATCATCATTATCACTGCTGTGGAACAATATCTCTTAGAATGTTTAGACATAGTTTGTATTCTAAGCTTCAGTAAAATAAATATCAGGATTTTGGTTGTTGAGGAACTTTAACAGCCATTAATGTACATTCGAGAAAAAAAAGGGTTTTAGATTCAGTCACTTCTCATGGCCTTAGCAATTAAAGCTGCATCCTACTGAAAGGATAACTTACACTCTCAGAAATGACGACAACACATTTTTGAATATCTGGCAACCCGAGTTGAATATGGACACTTTACTAAAGCCTATTGAGATAAAGATGTTGTCCCCAGTTATACACCATTTGTTCCTTTCAGCAGAGTCCTCTTTCAGTCTGTACAGTTTGTGTTTGGGTAGAACAGTGTGGGGGTTTCGGAGCCATGTGTTTGTCACTTCACGTTTGTATTCTGCACATTTTACATTATCCAAAAGAATTGAAGGAAAAAAGGAATTATTTCACCTTGTTTGGACAGATAAAACCGCTATGTCTGGTGTCAAGGTATGGGCCCAAACGTATTGGCATGTTTATCCCGTTCTTTCTCGCTTGTAGATCATGTTTGTTGTTCAGCTTTAAAAGTATCTACTTTGATCCTGCAGAACACTAAGAAGCATCCATGTTTAAAGTCTGTATTTTTAAATTTTTATCATTTTCATGGATAAATATTCCTCCATCATTTTTAAGTATTGAAGTCATGGCCGAGCAAATGAAAAATACATGAAAGAAACTAAAGTGCAAGGGAGGCTGGTCTAAATGAAATCATGAAGTGTTGGTCATATGCGTGAATTTTGCAGCACATGGAGACCCACAATCTTGTATTATATCTACACACTATTGGCATGAACATAAGCTAGGGGGTACATTTGTTTATGACACAAGTAATTCTGTAAGAAAAATAATAATCCCAACACCATGAATAAATCAAACCTGCTCTGGATGTTGTGGTACAAAAATTAACAATTAAAAAAACAAAACAAAGTACAGATGCTGTTAGTACAAAAAAAGGTGTGTGAGTCAAACATTTCTGTCTCTTGCTGTCTGAATGTAGATCTCTGTACTCACTCTACCTTTGGAAGTAAAGTCATGTCCTTCTTCCTCCTGCTGACACTCCACTCAGTGTATTTTCTGGGACAACACAAATGGAGAGAGTGTTTTAAAGTTGTGGAAGTCGTGCATGTACAGTATGTGTGTTGGGTTGGGATTGGGGTTGGGGTTGGTAAAGGAGGATCTCAAACTACCCCAGGAAAGTGTTTCAGTGTTACAGGAGTGGTTTAGTAAATTATTAAAAAGGCTTCAAGGTTTTCCTAGCTGCTGGATGAGTATTTATTGCCATACAGTTGCGAGTCTGGTGCGCTGTAGTTCCACTTTAAAGGTGAGACGAGCTGTGTCCAAATTGCACAGCAGCATCAGCAGGACAGAAAAAGTTACTCTGGTATCAGTCGCACCACCTCGTCTTCAGGTCTTCCATGCCAAAGCAGTTGTGAAGTTAAAATTAGAATAGATTTGAATCTCCAGAAGAGTGGAGGTTTAAAGGAGAAGGGTTTTTAGAGAGAGAAATACCTTATCAGCATCTTTTAATCTGTGGATGCGTTGAACAAAGAATGAGGAATCCATTTGTTCCATTGGAATTTTTGTGCAAAAAGTCTCTTACTTTCTACCCAGGTGAACATAACATTGCGTCAACCTTTCAAACTACAACATTTGTCTGACTGAGCTCCCTATAGTGGGGGTATTTCAAGGGGTGCGCCTGTACTGAAGGATAGACATACACAACATACACCATCAACGAAAAGATAATACTGTCCCTTATTAACCCCTGTTAGCTCCACTTGTGATGAGGTGGGTGTGAGGTGGGACATACAAGAGACACAAGACAGAAACTAAACCTAAATACTCCATGGACTTTACTTAGTATACTTTTTCTTAATCCATCACGGTCAGGAGTTACTTTCCCTGCAAAAAGGACAACTTTGCTGTATGTCTGACTTGTGCTGTCTCTATATTCAATCAGAGACATTAACAATTCTACTATTATGCTGAGTTTGTTACGATTCTGGAATTGTCTCAAGTTGGATTCTCTTAAAGAGCCCATATTATGCCCTTTCTGGGGTTCATATATTTAATCTATGTTCCTACTTTTGTACGTTCACAATAGCTAAAGTCTGAAAAAAGTGTCTGTTTTCATGTACTGCTCCTCCTTGCTCCCTCTACGCTCTGAGTCCATCAGCTACGCTCTGCTGAGCCCCCACTGTTAGACCCCACGTGGGCCAAGTCTGCTCTGATTGGTCTGCCGATCCGCTCTGTCGTTATTGGTCAGTTGCTCAGCACGCGTCTCGGAAATTTCAACATGAGCTGCTGGGCTTGCCACAACGAGCCAATGGGCTTAGATCAGTGATCTCACACGGACAATGACGCCGCACTGACACATTTTTATCGAGGGGGGCTAGAACCGAGCGTTACATGCAGCTAATGCTACAGCTAACAGGAGGACGTAGGAGAAGCCGCGTTTCTGCAGACTTTGAATTTTTACACATAGATGTGCCTAAACATGCACAGGACACTTGGAAAACACACTAAAGAGCATATAAAACCAAAAAAAGCATAATATGGGACCTTTAAAGCTGAAACTTAATTATCTTATGGTTTGCGTTTATTCTAGAGTTTTTAATTATGAGCAGGTATTCTTTGTTTGCAGTTGTTTTGGTGGCTTGGATCAGAGCTCGTTACTCGTATTGTGTGTGTGTGTGTGTGTGTGGCGTGTGTGAGTGCAGCTCTGAAGCTCAGCCAGCCTGGGTTAGGAAGAGGCCAGGCAGAGGAAGGCTTGTTGGCTGAGCCGAAGGCCTCTGGAAGAGAAACGCTGTTATCTGCTAACGTAGCTCTACTGCTGCTGGCTGCTGTATCTGTGGTGACTCATCAAAATCACATGCACATACAGACACACACAATTACGCACTCACAGTGACACTTCCAGACATAATTATACTGACAAGCATAAGCTCCCACAAGATACTGACAAAACACATTGTGACGTTCACATACTGGCACACAGTTAGATACCCTGCAGATGCAGACACTTACAGAGACACCAACAATGAACACACTATGTACACACTCTTTGCCTGTTTGTAATTCAGAGGGATATTGACCCATTTGTTAGAGGAAATGTGTAGCATTTTTAGTTTTTCTGTGTCTCTTAGTGCTTGTTTTAATGCGCTTTAGAGTCTTTTTATGTTATTTTGTGTAACTTTGTCGTTGTATTTATTTGCGTATAAAAGCTGTTGTAGTCAAGGACTAGAGGAAAGAAGAATATCATACACACTGCTTATTTAAACGTCATGTAACGGTCATTCCGTGTCAATTTATATGCAACGTGAAGCATGCTAACCAAAGTGTGCTAACATTAGCCGGCTAACACAACAATACAGGCCACGGGCAATTTCAATTTCTCCAACAACAGATTGTTACAGTAACTTTAAAGAGATGCTCTGGTGTTTCGGCTGCATCTCTTGGGCCTTTTTGGAAGTCCAGCCATGCCCCCTATGCCCTCCATACCCTCAGTCTGACCAAACATTTCAACTTTAAATCAAATCTCCTGTTACGTGTCAAACTACCCCACCGAGAAAACTCAGGGACAAATTCAGGGACCTGCTTATTTTTGTTTTAAGACTTGTTCTTTCCTTTGATGTCACTACCCACTAACTCCCCGACTGTGTTTTATTCATCACAAAATGAAATGTAGAACTGATCCTGTAGCAGCCCTGCAAGAATGGCTTAAACTTAAATTCTAACATTAACACTTTGAGGAAGGAGCTGTACTTCTTTTCATACCCAGAGGGAGCTGCAATACAGTTCATAGATTACCATAGCATATGCAATGAATAGTAAGGAAGGAAATGGTGATAGTTCACATGTTCCAGATATTTTTTCTGTGAACTGAGGTGACAGTGATATAAATATGTATTTGATATGATAAAAACATTTAACATGGCTCAAATTTAACTAAAATGTCTTGTTGACTCGTCTTTTATTTGGAATTTATTAACACTTTAGTGACATTTTTATGACTTCAGTCTATCCACTTAGTGTGTCTTTTACCAGTTTCCAAATGAAAACACTAAAAAAATGTACTATACTTAAAATAAGACACACCATAGCGTTATACATAGAATCCGTCAACACTTTGTTACAGTTAATCTATTTTCAGATGATCATGTTTTCATTTTTTACACTTTTCATGACCCTTTTTTTTTTCATTCCAAAAGGACATCTATACGTTATATTACAGACACGACATTAAAACAAAACTGAACAGATGCTTAATCTTCATCTTTCAATGCTTGTTTAAAAAAATGTAGACTGCATTTGCAACAGGTAAACAGTTCGAGAGGAAGGTCTTTTGGTTGCATTACAGGAAAAAATGCATAATGGACATCTTAAACATGCATTCTTTACATGGGATCATCAGTAAAAGTCAGTTCATACAAAGAGATGAGAGGAGATCTGAGTAGTTGTTTGTCCTAGGAGCCCTTGTGTGTGTCTGCCAGGCTGTTTGCAGGATTGCACAGTGGATTCAGTTACAGTATTACAGTCCTTTAAGCTGAAGGTCATAGGTTTAGTTTTTTTGCACAGCTATGTGTTGAAATGGCCTTGAGCAGCACTCTGAAATTTGCACCTACTCAATCAATGTAAGGCCAGCGGCCAAGCATATGGCTTTCAGACCAGTTTATGTCTAATTTATCCATTTTGACAGCAGTGGGAAAAGCTTGGTGATGCTTGAGGGTTGACAAATGTTTCACTGGCTTTACAGATGATGGTGACTGGCTGTTCAAGGTTGCCATATTTTAGATTTATGGTGCAAACTCATTCATCAAAATAGCTTGAATATGGACCTCACACAATGTCATGGCCACACTCCTTTTTGGGGATAAAAAAAACTGAATGGGTGATTAATTTAAGTTGTGCTTGGGTTATAGTTGGAGAAATTGAAATTTGAACAAACCTTTGCTATCTAGCTAGCTTAAAGCCATAGAATCTCTCTTTTGGTGGTGGTTCCTTTCCAGGTATGATTGGGAATCAGAAATGAATATTGGACATACTTAAGCATTCTTTACAAAAACTGCAATGGCATTCGTATGTACATTTCTTATAATGCTAAAAATGTGTGATACAGTTAACTGATAGTCTACAGTTTAGTTCCTCATGGGGAAAACAAATATTTACTGCTCCCAAGACAAAGCTAACAGCATATTAAAACTAAACCTTTACTTCTGCTCCTCTGCTCTAGAGCAAGGCATCTTAGCGGCCCTGTCTTATTCCTGCCTATGTGTCCCCATTCCCTCATTCATTAACTGTCACAGATAAAATGTCCATGTGAATGTATGCTAATGTAATATTCGGGGTACATTACTCCCTCACAGATAGAAGCTGAACCATTTCATTTCCTTTTTTATGAGGCTGCCGTGCTGACCAGCAGAATGGAGGAACAGTAATTACAGCTCCCCCCGGCTGCCCGCTGCCCTGTACAGGCTGCATTGCTGCCAAGTGTGAAAGAGAAACTGGCATATCGCAGGATAGCAGAGCAGGAGCTGAGCAGCTATAATGAAACCTCTGCAAACCTCGTAAAGCAGGGAGACTCAGAGCTGTGTGCATGTTTAAAGTCAAGCCCATTTCCTGCTCAGGTTCTTTACTGTGAATCTGTCGGAACTACACATAAATTAACCAGAATATCAATTCAAGCCTTGCAGTGTGAAGAGGGAGCTATGCAGTGGCTCAGTGGTTTGAACAATCTCCTTCTAATCTGAGAAAGAAGTTTGTTGACTCAGACCGTTTTTGAAGCATCTTAAAGAGCAAACCATTACAGGGCTTGGAAGGCTGTTTTTTTGTTGTTGCTCGCTGTGGTTAAGTGTGGCTCAAAATGTGCATATTTGCACCTATAACTGTATGCAACAGCGACGTCCCCAGTACCTCTTTTTGATTGACCTTTGAATTTCCCGAAGGGGACAATACAGTCAAAAGTCTAAGGACCTTTGACCTCATTTTAATGTATTATTCTTCATGATGATGATAAGGAAATTATAGCTTCATCCACTGTCAGAGCTAGCAATGCTAGAACTATGCAGAAAGTTTTTATTGATTTTTATTCTGATTCTTATTAGGCAGTGTCGCTGTCACATTAGACTACTGAACCTTTTGTGTTTGTGATTGTGTGTGATGTTTATCCTCGGGTGGTGGAAGAATCTGAAGCTGAGCCTCCTTGCTACTCTGCCATACCTGTCTGTCAAATCAGCCACACCCCTTATTATGCCTAATTATGCATTACTCTTAACCTTGATATAATTGACAAGAATTAGTTATAAAAAATGTATCCCCTTACAGGTTTAACAAATAAAGCATGAGCCATAGTGACCAAAACCCCTTATGTACCATACTGTAATCATGTTTATTTTTGCTGTAAAAATGGGCATTTTTATCTGGATGTACCAGGGATTTCTTGGTTTTGTAGGCAGCCTCTAGTGGACATTCAAAGTCATGCAAAGAACTGCATTTTTTCACACAAGAGGTTTCCACTTGTGGGAGACCCATAGCCTTCCTGCTGCCCTCGTTGTCTGGTGAAAGCCCTTTTATAGAAGGGAGGACAAATTAGAATTTTATGTGTGATTAATAATTACAGATGGTCTGTGAGTAATGCACCTTTCTCCCTCCATGTGAGTTAAAGTCTTCCCACATTCTGAGTCACAGTGAGTGTGTAAGAAAAGGCTGAATCAGGAGCTGGCAGGCTGGAGTACAGTGTCCTGCAGAGCTGCATAACAGCATAATGTACACAGTTATAAATCTGCCAACATCAGAACATGGTCCTGAACGGACGGAGTAAAAGACTGAAAGTGTGTTCCAACTCTCTGTCATCCTATCTCTCTCCATCTTCTCAGGGGAGAGGGGATTTTGCCGCCTGTATTGATCATGTACTTTTATAGGGCCAAGAGGATCATTGTTGGGAGTGGTTCTTCACATTTATTGCGTTCTTTGCCCCATATGACCTTGAGTAAAATCAAGTAATTGAACTAAAATCTTCGGTGTCATCAATCTCTGCCTACTGGGCCATAACTGCTGCGACAGCTTTCGAGTGAAGATGGGATAACGGTTGGTTGAGGTCCTTCAGGTGTCTAAGTACATGACGAAGGTTTTCAAAGTCACATGTAAGTGGTTGTGTCCAGGAAGTTAATCTACTTTCCTCCGGAGCACTTTTCAATCAAAAACATGTAGTTGTTAAGTAGTGAGAGACGGTTTGTTATTCTGTAGTAAAAGTAAGTTAGGCAGTAAAATCTGAAAGGTCTTCTTGTTCTTTTTAATTTCGTTTACATGCACAGCTGTTTTGCAATAGCTGCCATTAAAAATGTGTTGTCATGTAGTGGGGTTGTTGAATACATAAATTACCATTAAACACCTTTTGTACCATTAAGTTCCTGAAATTGTGTTTTGGTTTAAAAAATGTCCCTTTTTTTACATTTAGTAGCCACTATATTTATTAACAGCTATTTAACAGCTGATATGTAACAAGAACAGCTTAAGCCAGGAGATATCATTCCCTCCTCTGAGAGAGTTTAAACATAATTGTAACAGGTAGACAGGCAGAGTTGGAGTTGAGCTCTTAAAGGGGCGGGGTGGCTGTGGTTCAGTTGGTAGAGTCAGTCTTCTCTCAACCGGAAGGCTCGATCCCCAGCTCCAGCAGCCACATTTCTGATGTGTCCTTTGGCAAGACACCGAGCTGCTCCCGCTGCTTGGGCAGGGGCGTACTGTATGCATGAGTATGAATGGGATTAGATCCTTATGAGATTTTAATAGTGATTAAACACAAAGTATGATTCTTACTTCTCTCATATGTGTACATTGCGATATGTAGAAGGGTTTGTTTAAAAATGTTTCAATAACACAGATTCAAAATCTAAATGCAGTATGGGAGTAAAACATAAGTAAAAGAAAGCCCTCCTCTGATTTAAAAGCAGCCGTTATGTCATTCATTGTCAATGTAGTCTGTTGTTCAAACATTCCAGTAAAGGTTACGGTGCTAGTGATGACAGCTTGTACTGCAAGCATCACTCACTTTGCGATACTTCTCTGGAAAAATTGTAGATTTTAAGGTGTATGGAAGTATTTCAGTTAATTACAAAACATGAACTGACTTTCTGTTGTAATTACTAATCTGCCATACAGCTCAATCCACCATGCCTCACAATGTAAAGGGTATTTCAAACCCAGTTTCTACCTCATCACTTCAGCACCAAGGACAGCGCATACTACTTTAAAGTACAGGAAATGACACATTGTGTCAATGCTTACAAGGGAAGCTAAATAACAAATGTATATTTCTAGGTTTGACTGAATATCTCACTTTGGTTAACAGTAAACTGCTCTGCAACCACCAAGCATGAGTGAGATATGTACAAACTCCATTTTAACATGAACTGACATGACATTAACCAAACATTTATCCCCTGATTTAAATTCAGGCTGCGCCTCTGCAAAGTTCCTTTTGAGTTTAGACAGATTTTCTATTGTTTTCATTTTGACATTTTATTCAAGATTCTTCTTTTATTCCTGAATAATCTTCATGAAAGTAACTGACACCCTGATTTTTTCTCACATCACACCCACACGTTAAACCTTCCCACAAAATATAACACAAACATCCAAAAACAATCATGGCGCCCACGCCCGGCCAAAGCAGAGACGAAAAACAAAAAGAAACAGACAGATGAATGCTGTTGGAATGCCAGGTAACAGGATTAGACAAATTACATTTCAACTGTCACCATCAATCCAGTTGGGTTATGTGACTTGTTTTTTCTCAGTGCTTTCAACAGCAGCCACACAACTGGGGAGTGGTGTCCAAAATAAAAGTGGGCTGAGACTCTCCTCGAATTATTGCCTTGGTAGGTGGGCTTTGGGTATTAGACGCTGCTAATGCTGAAACCTACAGCTGATCTTTACAGGAAGTTTGGATCAGTGTTTTGTACCAAAAACATTTTAATTTCATAGCAACTCTAAATATGACAGACCATCGAAAAAACAAATTTAATTGATAATCATGGAGATTGTAGGTCTTTCACAGAAAAAGTGCCATGAAAGAATTATTTAAATCCACAACATCGACATCTCCTAATAAGACTATTAACTGAGTGCCAGGTAGTATTTGGTCCTCCAGTTTTTCTGGGCGTTCTTATTCACTAATCTGGTGCCTAGATTTTAACATTTCATTCTAATTTTCTGGAATAAAAACATGTGTCAAACAACTAAACTAAGTATTTGGAACTAATTCCGACTTTCAATATCTAACTCAGATTGTTTAAACGATTAAATAGAATATGCTTTTCTATTTCTGAAAGCAAAGCGCTACTATCCATTTGTTGACAGGACAATCTTCAAGCTTAATGCATAAAAACTCAACAAGAATTAAAAGTCAGATGGCTTAAACCAAAGAGATACCCAGCTTTAGCCCAGCATTGCCCTAAAATATGAGTTTAACAATGTCACAAGCTGCTCTCTGTAACCTTTAGACTAAATTTATAATGTAGGAATTAAATAAACGAGCCTTATGTTACAACTACTACTGAGTTTGTATTGTGTTGATAGTGAGGGAGACCGACAATATTTGACTGCTGCTCCGAGCAATTTAAGATCCAAAGAATCAATCTTGTAAAATCCTCACAGACAGTCAAGGTCCTTGAGACGCTCCTGAAGACTGATGGGGGAGACTCCAGAGGGAACACTTGATCAGAGAGGGAGGCAGCTTGCCAGATATTCCCATCACTCTGATTTGCCTAAAACAGCATATGGGAGGCTTGTATTTTTGCAACATGACTGATTTTGTATATCTTTGCAAACAAAATAACCTGCAGGACTGAAACAAAGGAAGGCAATAACGGAAGTGAGCACAACAGAGTGCCAACACGCTGATGCAACAGGCTGACAAAACCCCCAAATTATGAGAGACAGATGAGATGACTGCTGCGTTAAAGCTTAAAACATCAAAGTAGTCAACTGAAATGTACAGTGCATTATTTAATACAAAGACAATATTTAACTCAATGGAGCCTTAAAGAGAAAAGCATCACAATTTATATTACATGATGACATTTAATAACGTGTAATGTGATAGTGAAGTGTGGAAACATGGAATATGGAAAACATATTTGTAATGCTTTAGCTACAAGGCAAGGCAAGTTTATTTATATAGCACCTTTCAGACACCAGGCAATTCAAAGTGCTTTACATAGGCACAAAAAAGCATTTCAACATTTCACAAGATAATAATAAAACAATAAACAAAATCTAAAAAGGCAATACAAGTTGAGGTAAGAACAGCAGGTAAAAATAAGATTTAGATACAAATAAGTTGAATTAAAAGTAATTGAATAAAACAGTAAAAATGTAATGTAAATACACACATATCTGTGAGTAAAACAAAGCAGGTAAATGTCTCTAATAACCGACATACCAACTACAACGATGTGTATGAAGATTTCTCTCTCATTATTCAAACTTTCAAGGCTGTGGTCAATTTATTAAAATATAAAATCAATAAGCGCAACAACATACCTTAATTCAATAAATGAAAGATTTGGGAAGTGATTTAGACGTGGGAACAGATTATCTTCAAGTCAGTAGAGAAGGTGAAAAATAAGTTTTATGTTTTTCACCTATTGATAAATCCTGTATACTGGATTGTACAGAAATTGTACACAACATGACACTAGTATATTTTAACGGTATGTAACACATAGCACCTTTTTCTTTTTTAACCATCTGCACTGTTTACAGCCTCAGGATACAAATAAGCCCCCAAAGCTGACTGACAGGCGTCAGCAGGGTAACTAGTGGGATAACAAATGTATTTTTCTGCCTCAAGCCAAAATTTTGAGGAATCAAACTTTTATAAAAATAAGAACTTGTCAAAACATTGAGTTGTGCTGATCCCACAATGCAGTGCAGCTCCATACCATAACAGAGACACATGACAGACGGAGGATTTCATCATCCTTGAAGGAAACAACTCACCTGGAACATACCCAATATTTGAATATTATACTCTTTAGAAACACAGCATGATGATGCTTTTCAATGTACCAATGAGAGTGTTGATGTGCAGCTTTGTTTCTTCTTGTGACCAAAATAAATGATTACTACTACTACTAAGCTTGTGTTGCACACTGTATAAAAAATAAGTTTATGGAAAATATTCTGTTTTTTAATTTATGGTGTTTCCTGTTTGAAATACATGTGGATTTACAGAAATGTGCTTTATCTTCAAATTTAACCATTAAAATTACAGGAAATTAACTCTAATTTAGGATTACTTCAATATTATCTTTTTAAATAAAGATTCAATGTATTTCTTTGGAATCTAATTTTACATTGAATGTTGTTCCTATTATTTTCCTATTCATGATATAGAAGAAGTACATGTGAAATTAGATAAATCTGATGTCTTTAAGTGTGCTCTTTAAGATTACAGGTCATAAGCATGTGATCTCAAGTTGTTGTTTTCTTCTATAGGTAATTCATAGTCTTTGTCCATTGCACAGACATGATTAACTGTATACAAACAAAGAGATCTTGTTTTGATAGAGCAGTCATGTTT
Organism: Labrus bergylta; assembly: GCF_963930695.1. Taxonomy (NCBI): domain Eukaryota; kingdom Metazoa; phylum Chordata; class Actinopteri; order Labriformes; family Labridae; genus Labrus; species Labrus bergylta. The sequence goes on from NC_089200.1 coordinate 11,672,487, forward strand.
TACAGATTTCTTCATATTTCTACATATTGTAGAAATTGCTGGAACTCAAAAGATGTCAACAAACAAGCCAAACGCTAATCTTAAATATTTGAATCCTTAAAGGCCTGATCTGCTATTCTTCTCAAATGCATTATGTATGTAGTGTGCTATCAGCCGCATCAGATAATATGAGTTCTTCTGCCTTAAATGGACCTGAATAAATCTGAATTCATGAGACATTATGTGCATTAAACTGCTATATGAAGTCACATTTTTTATGGAAGACATTTGTGATGAGTTTCTGTGGCGTTTTTTTGTTTGTTTGTGAATTCATCAGTTATTGTACTCTAACAGCAGCTATGGAGACTCTGCTGTCTGCTTTAATGGATGTTTTATTAGCTTGTCCTGATTTATCTGTTAATGGGGAGTGTATGCTTGGGTGAACTCTGTATGTGTACAGTGTGTGAATGCATACACGTTTTATCAGTATACAGGGCTCCTCAGGCTGTATGAGGGATTGAGGGCCTCTCTAATCTGGACCCAGTGGTGATGGATCCAGCTCTCTTTGTGTGTGTGTGCGTGTGCGTGTGCGTGTGCGTGTGCGTGTGCGTGTGCGTGTGCGTGTGCGTGTGCGTGTGCGTGTGCGTGTGCGTGTGCGTGTGTGTGTGTGTGTTTGTTTGTTTGTTGATGCAAATATCTCATTTGTCTCTGTGTGCTGTCTAAATGAAGTCAACTCATTAATCTAACCAAAGTTTTGCGAGTTGCAGAGCAGCGTCTTAACAGTGACAAAAACAAATGTGTGTGTTATTTTGTGTCTGCGTAAAGGATGACGTGGTGACAGCAGTGACTCTATTTCCATTTCCTCCACACAGTGTAAGTCACCGCGCTGGCATTAATTATGAAAAATAGTTTTGCGTACTGAGTCTGAGACTGGACGCACTGGAGAAAGTTATGATGAATGATGTTCAGTGGAATCTGGCGGCCGCGGTCCCGTTTGGTCCAAGGAATAATTGAAGGCCAGTGTACTTTGTGACAGAAACATGTTTTATGAGCTCAGGGCCGGTGTAGTGGTTCAGACCGCAGCCTGAGAGAGCAGCACCATCTCCTTCTGTTCTCCTCAATGGAGAGGCTGACAGCACTTCTAGCTCAGGGTGCTTTTAATGAAGAAAACCAATCAGATAGATGATATCAGGTAGATGATATCATCAGTGTTAGACAATACTATGTAAGGTATGTAAGTTAGATGCGTCTCTATGATGAGGAAGTCAGATATTTTTTTCAGTAAGTTTGGATTTCATTTACACTTTACATCCTGATGGATGACAGACTTTCTCTTTCTCATCACATATACTGGGAAATCTCAGTAAAACTAAATAACAGCTGTCCAATCACATATCAATCATATATGACGGACTGATAATAGAAATGTGTGCAGCTCTTTCTAAGATACATTTGAGTTTCTCTGTCCTTTCTCTGGCCTTTAATAAAACATAATGGGTTTGAAATGTTTGTATCAGCAGTAATAGCTTTCCCTATATGTTGACAAGCTTGAGCCTGCATATTATATATAAACCCTTAAAAAACCGAGCTCCTTCTCTGATCTTGTGTGTGTGTTGACTCCGTATTTTTTAAGTTATTTCTTCTGACAGATGTGACCCAGAAAATGATCTGACCTACAGTCAGTTTTGTGTTTCACCTGTCATTTTGTAGCAAACCATTTTCTTCCTGAAGAACAGGACACATTTCAGGATTTACTTTGCTGCCAAATCACTGAAGTCCAACCTATAGAAACTCCACTCTCCTCAACAGAAATCCTCACAGGCATTCACTGAATGCATTAACAATGCTGTGTTTAGTTAAAGCAGGTGGAACTCTAACACACTGGTTTTCAACTGGTGGGTTGGGACCCAAAAATGGGTCATGGAGCCGTTTTCAGTGGGTCGCAAATGTGTGTCTGGAGGAGAAATGCTGTCAAAAAGTCTATGAAGCCCTTTTTTTAACAAGAATCACAATTAGTAGCGTACCGTCTGAGGTCCAAACTGCACAATTGTTCTTCAAATAAATCTAATTGATTGAAAAATATAAGGGATTTTTCATGAAGGAGTAGTTGGAGGGTCCTGAGGCTCAACCAGTTGAGAACTACTGCTCTAATGGCATTACATCTCAAATTATAACATATCACCCAACTGAATGTTTTATAGATGTTTTATCTTGTACTTTTTACAAGTAACATTTGAAAGAAAATTAATAAAAACCTTTGTATGTATGAAATTCAATTCAATTGATTTTCTTGGTTATTTTTGCTGGGGCAGCTTGTAAGTGTACTTTTACCAGAGTTACATAATAGCTCATTTGCACATGTTGTCCCTGGGCAGGTAGACATGAATACATAACAGGAAGTACATGAAAACAACACAATATGTAAAAAGTCTGTTTGTGTACACATACAGTACCACTTTACAAGACATGACATATAAATAGGACATTAGTTTGTGTTTGTTGTTTCAGGTGCATGCTGCATTAACATTTTCTAATAAATAAAACATGCTTTAATATGTTGCATGACTTTCCGTACCCCCCATCGTTTTCTTGTTTGCCTCTCTTCCTTGCAACAGTCCCAACAATTACTTCCTACCGTAGATTGTTTTATGTTCTCTTGCTGCCACCTTGTGGGTCAAATGTTTGACGCGTCTTCAATTAAACTTCAGTACCTCAAATGTTTTCTTCCTTCTCTCCTCATAGATGTTCATGCAGTTTGGCTATCCAGCAGTGTGACCTCTGACTTGAATGGTCTTCAACCTTACAAACTTTAAACACTCCTCTTATGTGAGTCTACAGTATCTATCTGTCTATCTGTCTATCTATCTTTCTATCTGTCTATCTATCTCTCTATCTGTCTATCTGTCTATCTATCTGTCTATCTATCTCTCTATCTGTCTATCTGTCTATCTATCTATCTATCTATCTGTCTATCTGTCTATCTATCTATCTATCTATCTCTCTATCTGTCTATCTGTCTATCTATCTATCTATCTATCTCTCTATCTGTCTATCTGTCTATCTATCTGTCTATCTATCTCTCTATCTGTCTATCTGTCTATCTATCTATCTATCTATCTATCTGTCTGTCTATCTGTCTATCTGTCTATCTATCTATCTATCTATCTATCTATCTGTCTATCTGTCTATCTATCTATCTATCTGTCTATCTATCTATCTGTCTATCTATCTATCTATCTATCTATCTGTCTATCTGTCTATCTATCTGTCTATCTGTCTATCTATCTATCTATCTATCTCTCTATCTGTCTATCTATCTATCTATCTATCTGTCTATCTGTCTATCTATCTATCTATCTATCTGTCTATCTATCTATCTGTCTATCTATCTATCTGTCTATCTATCTATCTATCTATCTATCTATCTATCTGTCTATCTATCTGTCTGTCTATCTATCTGTCTATCTATCTATCTGTCTGTCTATCTCTCTATCTGTCTATCTGTCTATCTATCTATCTGTCTGTCTGTCTGTCTGTCTGTCTGTCTATCTATCTATCTGTCTATCTATCTATCTGTCTATCTGTCTGTCTGTCTGTCTGTCTGTCTGTCTGTCTGTCTATCTATCTATCTCTCTATCTGTCTATCTATCTATCTATCTGTCTATCTCTCTATCTGTCTATCTGTCTATCTATCTATCTGTCTGTCTGTCTGTCTGTCTGCCTGCCTGCCTGCCTGCTTGTCTGTCTGTCTGTCTGTCATTTCTAACTACCTCTGTTTTGTCTCTTCCTTCAGGTTTTAAGCAACTTGTCTGAACGTGAGTATTCCAGTAGGGAGAATTATTCTGATTTTGTTTGTTGTTTAAAAAAATGGCATATTGTGGATTAATTAATTAAAGATTGTTTTTTTATTATTTTATTTTATTTATTATTTTATTATTTATTTCATTATTTTTGTGTTATTGTTTTCCATTTCAATGTCATGTGTAGACTAATAAAAAAATGTGTAAAGGTGTTTTTTCTTTCTTTACAGTTAAATGATGTAAGATTAAAAGTTGTCACTACCTTTACAGGTTTTAGCTGCGCTGAGTGTCATAATGCATACTTTAATTTGAATGTATTTACACTCTGCATGCTCTATGTGCAATAATCTACACACACAGTAGATTATTGAAGATGACCTTTTGGGTTTGCACTATTACAGTAATTCATCTAAAATGTGTTTACTGTAATAGTGACCTCTACTTGATTTAATTCATTGTGCAGTTGAATGTTGTTGATGCTTGCTAATGATGTCACTTCCTACTTCTGTGTCAGAGTTTGATGGAGAGCTGGTCGGATGACAGCTGGAACTGTTGTCATAACCGGAGGAATACTGGCCACTGTGATACTACTGTGTATCATCGCTGTGCTCTGTTACTGTAGACTCCAGGTATGTGTGTGTGTGTGTGTGTGCATTAAATAATGAATTGAATTCTGCAGACTGCAGATTGTGAGAGTGAAACGTAGAATTGTATTAATAAAAAGTGTATTGAAATGTTTATATTTGAAATGTAATGCACTTCTCTGTCTCTGTAGTACTACTGCTGCAAAAAGAATGGGTCTGACAGCGCCTCCATCTCTCAGCAACACTTTGCCTGCAACGCCTGCAGTGTCTCCGGCCTGGACGGGCCGATCATCACCCCGCTGTCCATGTCTCCACCAGAGCTTCCTGTCTCCACCTCAGACCTCAACAAGCCCACAGGAGGGCGAGGCCCTTACTGTCCCACCTGCTCCCCTTATGACTCACCCTTCTACATCCGGGCTAGTGATGAGATGCGTAACGGAGGCGAGCGGATCACCTACATGCCCACACATTATGACAACCAGGCGCTGGCGATGCCGCTGCCTGCCGTCCGAGGCACCCTGCTGAGGGATACCCACAGAGGAAGACCTCCTGATTTCTACACCAACACCCGAGCCATCACCACAGAGGTGTAAACTCCCCACACCGCCCTTACACACAGAGACACTCATTTTTTCACTTACACAAAAATACTTTGGAAACCTACTGCATCAGCGAGTGAGGATGAGCTGAGTGAAGAAAGATGTTAGTAGAGGTAACATTAACAAATCAATGGAAGGTTTTAGTGGATTTCAATGATCATTTGCTGTGAAACTGGAAATTCAAGCGTGTGACAAACAGGGATCACTTATAAACCTATAGGTCTTCACTTTATACCCTTAAAATCTCAAGTTTTGTTCACTAAGATAGTAATTCTGTAATAGAGGGTAGATAAAATTGTAGGAAATGTTGTTATATGCCCCATTATAATGATAATGAGTAAGGTTTTTAAATTGTAAACAATCTGTTGACTGTTACTGAGTCTTAACTGACTGAGGGCTATCTTAGATCATTGATGATTCTCTCTGGCTACACATGTTCCTAAAAACCAATAGAAAGACAAGAAAAAAAAAGAGTGTGATGAGTTATGTCTTATATATGAAGCAAGGGAAGCAAAAAAGTAGAAGGCAGAAAAAAGAATGAAAAGTCAACATCTACTGTGCAGTTTCCTGGACCTCTGGAGGCAAGTTTTAGTTTGGAGGAGGAGGATGGACGACATGAGTTTTGTCTATGCAACAAAAACTATTAACTGTAAGCAGCTTTTGTCTCACTGTGTAGCTTTTATACTCCTTTGAGATATAATGACAGAGGTTGCCAGATCCAATGCTGAACCTCCACTTTATCCATCAAGGTGTATAACCTATAACCTGGGGAAAGAAACAGGGCACCGGAGCCCTTGAACGCAACTTTGGTATTCTAAAGTGAACCGAGTGAACTTCTATTTGACATTGATGCAAAAAGTTTGATGTGTAAATAATAACCAGACAGAAATGACTCCCATCTTGTCTTTCATGAAAAGTGATGTACCCTGGGATGTGAACCTCGGAGTGTGACTTTGTGTTACTTTATCTTCACACTTCTCCTATACTCCTGTGCTACTCACATGTTGAATCTTTGAAATGCAAATAATCATGATATTTAATTTGATTTTTTTTAGAAGTAACTACACATTTATGTGATTAAATAATGTGATTAAAGTGTTTCACAGAGCCCTTTTTCTACATGACACTTACGCAGCATTGCTTGCCATAAACAATAATATTCTGTGATATTTGTCTTCATATTTCTGTGTGCAGCTGGATTGCAAGAGACCTTAAACAAAGTGATGTGGTTTGATTATGTTGCAATATGTTCTTCGTGACGGGCTTATTGTTATCATTCAGGCAACGAAACTTCTCAATCTCTTGCAGGGCAAACATCATAATTAACATTCAGTGATCAGCAGCTACACCTTTGATTTCTCAATTACTTTTCTATTAAGGTTGAGTAAATGTCAACTGCAGCGCCGTTACACTGTACATCCTGAAACATCAAACCATATATCACAATATCGATGACTTCTAAATGAATTATTTTAAAATTGTTGGAAATGTACAAAAGACTGGCCTAATGAGGATGACAGGTTTTATTTTTTTTTTCTTGACATCTGGCCTGAAAAGTCTCGCTAGGATCTCAAAAGAGAATTCAGAGAATTAAAACCAGTCTTTTCTTCATGCCATTGTCCACCACCATAAACAATGATTCATTGTCATCATTCATGTATTGTATTAACTATATATTTTATTACTTGCTTAACTATTATTCTTTGAAAATAAGAAAAAAAAAAAAGCTTTTTAGAAATGTGGTTACGAATATTGTAAAACAAATATTGTATCTGACAAACACAGAAACAGTAAAATTTGACAGTGTTGACTTTTGACAAATAAAGATTTGTAACTGCTTGAAATGGATCTTTGTGTGATGATTTACAAGACTGCACACACATTCACCACACACGCGCGCACACACACACACACACACACACACACACACACACACACACACACACACACACACACACACACACACACACACACACACACACACACACACACACACACACACAGTACTCTATATATACAAAGTTACCAGATGTTTTCATTTGATCTAAATCAAAGGATTAAGGGTAAGCAGGAAGCATGAACTTACTATTCCTCCAGCTAATAGCTGTCATGAGGAAAACAACCAAGCGCCTACAATACCCTGAAATCAAATTTGAGAACAAACTAATCATTGAGCTTGTGTTCCCTTTTTCCTAAAGAATGCCCTTTTTGTGAAACATAAATCCTGGTCATTCCTAGTTTTAAAATTTTCTAAACTTAATTATCTAATGAGAATGTATATCCAACTATAGCACGTTCTAAAAACACTTGAATATTTTATTTTTTAAGGGTAAAATAAATGTATTTAGTCACTTGTATAAACACATGTAGGAGAACTAAAATGTTAACGTAACATATCTTAAAAATACCATAATTTTATAATTGAACGTAAGATTTAATCCAGACAATTTTAAATACTGCGCATGCGTGATGTTACCCTAACGTTCCAAACCGGAAAGCGTGTCACTGAACTCCCGAGTGATTCATCCTCTCAAACATATACGATCTTCGCTACAACTCTTCTGACAGCTAGCTTGGAAAGAAACTCTACAACGCTTTAAACAAGTAAGTTGACAGCTCTTTCATCAACACCAGCGCTTATAATAGCACCCTCTCTACATGCAGTGAGCAGGGAAACGCTGTTTTCCTTCTTCACTGTCGTTATATTCCTCCGGACGGAGCCGGGCGGGGTGTTGCTGTGAGCCCGCTCCCACAGTGGTCCAACTGTTTTGGACTTCGAGCTGGTTAGCATTAGCCACACTTAGCATTAGCTCGCTGGAACACAGGTACTTCCTGTTTAGCTTACTTTCACCTGTCCTGGCTCCCGATTCCTTGCAGGTTTTTCTTGAGACAAAACTATGATATTATTAGAGCGACAAGGAAAGACTGTACCGATAACTGTGCTTGCCGCTAGCTCTTTTTTTTGTTGTTGTTGCCTCGACTGTCTTCTTATGTGTTGTTTGCCTGAGCTAGCTGTTATGAAAGGAGTCTATCCGCTTTACAAGTCTGCTTTGTATTTGTGTTTTCCCACTCAGATTGGCGTTTTAAGACGGAAAACCCCAAGCTATTGTAATTGACCCATTACATGTCCTTAAAACAGCTTTTAATGAGAAGATCTGCTTCACTGAGTTAGCACACTGCTGGTTTTGAGGGAGACTGTGATGTGCTCCATCCAGGCCTGAAGACACAGAGCAGCATTTACAGTTTTTACTGTGATTAAAGAGAACAGCCAACACAACACAGAATAATATATTGTGAGAGAGGCACTGACAAGATAGAAATGAGACCTCCAACATCTGCATAATTGATGTAATCAGGTGACCCTTTTGGTATAGCTGCATTTAAGAAAGTGTGATTCGTGAAAAGGTATTTTTTGTTTTCATTTTTGACTGGAGGGCTTATGGAGTAGTTTTGATTAAAATGTACCTATGCTTAAGTAGCATCTCAGTAGCTGCTGTGGTGTCCCAGCATCCCCCCCCCCCCACAGTTTGGATCCCCTCCAAGTTTTGAGTGTCTGGATGACATCATAATTTCAGACTGTGTCTTTTGCTGTCAGCCTTAAGTAGAAACCCAAGAAGTCACTGTCACATCGCATGTCTAAAGCAGGGCAAGGTGAAATCAATGATGTTGTTTTACTTTGCCATAGTGACAGTCTTTTTGAGAGGACAAAACATAACAGGACTTAAACTCAGCTTTTACAAATAGAAGATATTTTTTCAAAGTCACAACATTACATCGCCCCCCCAAATTTAGGGGGACATCTGGTATAGTGTAATAATATGATGTCTTTTGTTTTGAACTTCGTATGCCTTTTAATTACAGAGACAGAAATGAGAGAAAGCGAGAGGGGGGAATAATATGCAGCAAAGGAGCCACAGGTCGAACTAGAACCCAGGCCGCCTGCTTTGAAGACTGTGGCTTCTGTACTTGGGACGCGCAAACTCAACACTAGACAACTGGCGCCCCAATAATTTGATATCTCAATATGATGTTGAATCAAAAATGATAATGCACCACAGGGGGATCTCCATAACTGTGAGGAAAAAAACAATAAGTGTTGAGATGTATCTTTTACACTTGCTTAACTCAATAAGGCTAGAAAATAAGAGAAGCAGTGCTGCAGTTTGAAAATGATAGTCTGTTTCAATGATATTTCAAGGAGTTGTAAATTATTTGGGTATTTCCTTAATATTGAAATGCTCAAGATGGATATGGTTAAAGGTAAAAACATTTTTTTAATAGTTTTTGTAGAACTTCACTGGTAAATCAGTTCATCACTTATTCCATCATCACAAGAGTAGTTAGCAACTCTGATAATTGAGTAAATACATTTTCATGGTAAGGACTTTGTTTTTAAACGGAGGGGTTTCAGCTCCTCAAATATATTTAGGCTTATCAATGTTTTCAATTATTCTAATTTAACAAAGGAATAACAGAAACTGGAAATAGTGATTTTCACCTGTTTTTTTGTGATAACTGATAAATAATAGTTTCCAGCGTGATCTTCTGCACAAATGTAGACTGGCTGTGGTTTGCTGCTGTTTAAACCAACAGGAATCAACAGGTGCTTTTCTAATGTAGGCCAAACTTTACACTGGCACCAAACCAAAGTGGGCTTTTGTTGTAGGTTTTGTTTTCTTTGTCATGAAGGACCTTCTTCATGCTAAGTGTACATACTGTAGCCAGCCAGAACAATAACCAGCTTGTTTGGAATTAATCACATTATTCGTTAGATTTTATCAAAAGGAAAAGTCTATTTCTGGTATGTTTGTTGTTGTGTTGCTTCCGTGTACAGTATGTAAACAGGCTGTTAGAACAGCATACTTTATTCATAGGGATAGTCATATATTTAAATCTGTTGCAAATACATGAAACATATGAGACCAATATATTTAACTATGCAAATAACTTGGTTTTAGCATCAGGCCTTAGGTGAAGTTATTTAGGTGGCAGGAAGTCACCAAAAATAAAGACCCTTAAAGCATTAGAGTACTTTCAGTTCTTGTTTTCAAAGAGGTCAGCTTCTCTCTCTTTGGTGCTGTGTGAATCAATCTCATTCACATTTTAGGACGAGCTGAGGTTACATGTAACATGATGTGTGATGCTTGATCGATGCTCTTGATGAATACTTTTGTACAGATGTGTTTCCGGGATCAGCCTCTGCCTAACCCTAACGTTGTTATTGTTGTCTTTAATACCCATTGAACAGGTCTGGTCAGTGTTTGAAAGATCATTCAGTGAATTGAGATAAAGGGCAGTCCTACATGTGTAACTCAATGAAAAGTAAACAGCAGTGACAAAGCAGATGGACTTAGACTGTTGCACGAGCCACACACCTTCATCATTATTACCTTTATTATACCGTCAGAGGCATCACCTCAAAGGTGTACGTTTTCACACATGGTCATGAATTCAAATCTCTTCATGTTCTAATGTTATACAATATTTTTGGTTATTTCAGTCAACTTTTCTTGCTCCATCCATAACTTTGAAACTTACTGCTCTGACACCATTGACTTGGATTACAGTATTAATGTTGATACACTCTGTTGACTTTTGCCGAGGCAACCACTGAAACACACCCTCATTGATGAAATTTGTCTGGTAAGCTCTGTGGCTGTGGGTGTTGTTCAGGTTGTCTGCATACTGGCCTCTCACAGTTTCCATGCAGGCAGTAGTTTGGTGCTAACTGTGACTGTCCTGGTGGGCAAGGCTGGTCTTGACACTTGACAAATCTGCTACTGTGTTGTTAACTACATTTACACTGCAGGCAAAAGTGACCTATATCTGATACTTTTGCATATGTTACTCAGATTGAGTTTAAACAGCACATGTCATAAGTAATGTGATCTTTTCAAATCAGATTTGGGACACTTTAATTTGTGGTCCTACTTCAGATACTGGAGGGTTTTTTTTGTGATGAAACCTCAGTTGTTACATGTTGCCTTTCTGATGCAAAGTATTTGTGTGTGGGAGGGAGATCATGGGATGTTCTGTAATTGCGCAGGAAACATTAAGTAATTACAATGAATTGCCAATTCCGTATTACTGGAGTGCCATAACCACATCAGACGCACCGTAACACTAAAAGAGCAGACATAAGATCCAACAGAATACATGCAGATATTTTCTCTAAATGACATTACTTCCAGACATGCATTGTTGCTGTCTGTGTCCCTTTATCTGGGCTTCTCATTGCATCTTCTTTTGTAAGTAGATCAGCCTGATAGTTCACTTTCTGTTTCATGCTGCTCTGTGGGTAATTGAGTTAGCATGATAGGAGCACATGACCCTGCTGCTTCCCCCATGAGTGTTTCTGTGTGTGTACAAATTTGTGTATGAAAATAATTTCCCAGGGTTTAGTGTGTATGAATGCCTTTTGTATGCTTTTAATCATGTCACTGTGTGTCGATGAATGCCCGCTTCATGCATTGGTTCTTTATGTGTGTGTGTGTGTGCGCACAACATCACCCAACACTACTTCTCCAAATCTCAACTGCTTGGGCTGTATACAAATGTCCGCCAAGCATTACTTTATTTTGCAGATCACTTGCTGCTAAAGGCATTTTCTGTCTTTATCAAACAATACTTAGGGCATTTTAGAGAATACTTACTTTAACTATGTGTGTTTTGTTTATCTTTGATATGTTGCTTCATTATAGTCATGTTTTAACCGGCTTTGCCTGCTGAGTCCATGTTTGTTTATGGTGACGTTTTTTTCAAGGCACATTATTGAGCCTGCGGAATGGGACATGTAGAGACGAGGGCCAGACACAGACAGTACTTGTTTGCTCTTTTTCACTTGTAAACATGCAGTACATGAATTGTAGAGCCCACGAAAGTAAACATAGTAATAGTAAATACTTCACAAGAAACATTAACCCAACAGTTAGCAACACATTAGCATCAGACAGCCTATATAATTGATTTTGTAGGTGGCAGGGAGAAATTTAAGTTTGCAAAAGTACATTTGCAGCTGGGTTAACAAATTGACCTTAACTCTGATCTGGTATCATTAACTCAAAGATGAGACAGGGTGCTGTCATTCCCTACTTAATGGACTTAATGAAGTAATGAAGGACACAGGCATTTCTAAAAAGGTTTGCCTTTAAATCATTGAAATGCACATGCTGATGTGTGTATGTGTAACCAACCTTGGTTGCCAAATGATTTGCATAAATATATAATGTGCATAGCCTCAAGGCAGTTTAATCATAAGATCACTTCTGATCAAATTTCATGAACAGCAGATTTCATTATTTGCTGTCAAGCTTTTCAAATCATGCTCAAATTATATTTCTGCTTCATAAAATCCTGATGTGGATTTCTTCGCCTTCGGACCACCTTTGAATTGCACCACTTTTGGCTTTTGGCCCCCATCTGAAAGGGTTTTGCTGAGCCCAAGTACTGACTTAATGTCTTGTCGTTTGCTGATGAAAATTATATTTCATTTTATAATGAAACACTGAACATGGTACCAAACTGTGACCTACTAAAATGTATCTTTTGCTATTGAATATGTCCTAGAAAGTGCACCTACCTTGTGGAAATAACACTATTTAGATCGTGGTATAGCTTTGTATCTAAGGAACTTTCACAGAGATGTCCCAAAGTGATCATTGATATATCAGTTATAATACAAACCCATTTATGTTGTGCATTCAGGCTGCCCTCCTACAGAGCTGGGTGGACAGGAAGGGGAGAACTTTAACCCTAGTCTCCCCAGCTAACTCTTGAGTAAAGCAGCCAGCCATGGATGACAGCTCCTCACTCGGAAAAGTCAGCAGCTCTACCGAGTCCGTGGCCACCGTCACCAGCGAGGAGTTTGTTCTGGTCCAGTCCAGTGCTGCTGGGTCACCTCAGGGCTCAGGGGGCAAACCAAGACTCAAGGTCAGAATTGCACATTGATGAACCTTTATAAGCCTGATGTGAATGATGGAAGAAGTATTATTTATTTTCACTTGGCAAAATACAATAAAGGCTGCTGATCAGATTTGCAGTTCCAAGGCCAAACATAGCAGCTAAAAGACATTTTTTACCATCACCCCCCTGGTTTTTTGTTAACTCATCCAAAAATGCATATTGATGCCACTAGAACTATTATGGCTACTTAAATCACCATTACATTTCTCAGAACCTGGATTTTAAAACCTATAAAACCATGTTTGACACAAGATGATCAGCATTTCTCCCCACATTGACTCAGTTCAGTAAGCTCAGCTCTCTGTCATATCTCTTTTCTTTTCTTCAGCCTGTTTTACCACCCTGTTTTTTTCTCTCTCCCTCTCGCCCAGATGTCTTGGAATGGCAGTGAGCAGCTGGAGAAAGCAATGGAAGAGCTTTTGGATGATGATGATGATGAGGTTAAGGTGGAGAAGAGCAGCGTGGAAAAGATGGAGAAGCACAAGGATCCAGAGAGCCGAGTCCTGGAGCCCCAACCTGCAGGTAAAGAGCAGACTTGATCTTGTCAGCTTCAAGGTTCAAATCTGCCAGATAGCATTACACAGCTAGTTATGAACCTGCAGTAACAGCTTTTCACACCTTCAGTTATGGCAGTGTATAGTGCAGTGTATAGTGCAGTGTATAGTGCAGTGTATAGTGCAGTGTATAGTTATCTCAGAGGAAACGGTTCGTGTGCTGCAGAGTTAGACTCAGTCAGCACTGGAAGTCCAGCTACCACTCTTATTGTTCTCCTTCCTGTTTGAAAAGTGTGAAGCTCATTTTGGAGAAGCAATAAAAGCTAATACAAATCCAGTATTTTTATCTTGGTTCAAATGGGTTCAGGTTTATTGGGCCATAGGTGAGCATTTAGCTTTGAATATGGAAGAATAGAAGAGGAAGGAGAAAACACACTCTTCAGAAAAATCACCAATATCACAACCTAGTATCTGTCTGTTGACAGAAGCATGTCCAGCACCATCCAGTCCCACAGCTCCAGAGGAGGACAGTGTCCAGTTCAACAAGTTGTCCTACCTTGGCTGCACCTGGGTCAAAGCCCCTCGCAACGAGGCTGAAGCACAAAGTGCCATGGCCACACTGAGAGCTGAAAGTGCCATCCCCATCCCCATCACCCTGCATGTCCCCTGTGGACCAGATGGCTCTGTCAGGTCAGACACACACTGAAACAGAAACCCTTAAAACATGGCAATTCCGCAACAGCGCTTTCAGGAAGTACTGCCGTCATTACACACTTGTACTTCCACATCGCATTCTCATCTGTGTAATAATTGAAGTCCCAGTGTGGGGTTCACATATCTGTTGATGACACGTTCTGAAAATACCAGTGCAAAAACAAATTATAGTCCAGTGCCTTTCCTGCTTTATTTGCCAATTTAAAAGGCTTATAGACACAGGAATAAATGAATTTTTAAACCTGTTCAGTCAACAACAGGGAACTCTAAATCTCTTACCAAAGGGCAGAAACTCGTACTGTGTAGAACATGGGAGGGATCACTGACAATCTTATTGGCTTGCCTTAGAGTAGCCTGTTCAATAACAGTCTGAATGAAAGCAGGCAGAGAACAAAGTAAGGTTTCTGATGATGTGGATGTACATGAGTTTACTGAAAGTTTCAAAATGAAATACTTGGATTCATCAAAGAGGAAATTAGTCGTGGCTTTTTTTTTTTTCACACAGGAACATTTTGACATATCACTTCTGCAAGATAACGGTTATAAAGATGACATCACACAAGAAAGGAAGCTTGACTGAATTGTTTGAAGTTTAAAGCCAGTTGTTGAGGTAGACTGGTACCGTACAGAAAATTTTTGATTGCACAGTAATAAGCAGTATCTGTTATTATTTTAAATATAACACATAATGATCAAAACATTTTCAATGATAGAAAAATATTCAGACATCCAAGGTCACAGATATTTAGAAATGAGCTGATCTGGAATGGATACATTCTAAATTAAATATTAAAAGATTATACCTTCTCAATGTCATTCACAGATTGGAGTGGAGCACATTAAATAAACTATTACACTGATCAGAAGTCTGAAACAAAGCAGGGTGTTCACATGTCAAATAAATTTCCCCAGGATCGTGGACCAGGCTTCAGGCACTGAGATCGCCTCCTTTCCCATCTACAAGGTGTTGTTCTGTGCTCGTGGACAGGAGGGCTCAGTGGAGAGTGACTGCTTCTCCTTTACGGAGAGTTACCGGAGCTCAGAGGACTTCCAGATTCACGTCTTTTCGTGCCACATCAAAGAGGCGGTGAGTTGTGTGCAAACAATATAGATTTCTCATTCAAAGCTACAGCTCAGTATGGTTTTTAGTCTGCCTTGGAGCGCGTCATCCCATAATATTAAGCAACAAGTTGGCTGAAAAAAAGGCGACGGCTGCCTTTTTTTTGGCTACATGTGAAAAGCAGAACTTCACTGGATGGTTTTAAAGTGACCCTGGGAAATAAAGATATGGTGTCATTGAGAAATAAAAGGGAACTTATTAAAAGTTTGTTTGGAGATAGAAACAGTGACCAACATATGTTTTGGGTACAGTAAGATTTGAAGTAGCTAATTACAATTTTGCATTCCTTTGATGCAACTTTCAAATATGTACTGGCATCAGTACACCAGCAGAGGGCCCTGTTGCTTTCCTTTTTTATCTGTGCAATCTGCCTATCACTCTTCTCGTCATTATCACTGTCTTTTATTTTGAAAACCATTTTCCATTCAGTATATTTAGACTCTTTACTTGTTTCTTACTTTCCTTACTTTTGCAAACATTATTTTGTTTTTAAAATTCTCTAATGATTCCTTTTATTTAGTTTTGATACTTTAATTTAGTTTGGCTTCACTGTTCTTAATCCTTTAATCCTATCTTTCTAGTTTCTACTTTTTTGTATAAAGCTCAGTGTTTTTCTGTTTCCAATCCAGGTCAGCCGCATCCTGTACAGTTTCTCCACAGCCTTCAAGCGTTCTTCACGGCCCGCAGACATCAGGGACATGGGAGTATCTGGACCGCCCGACAGCGACCTCTACACCTTCACTGTCTCACTGGAGGTCAAAGAGGATGATGGCAAGGGAAACTACAGGTACCTTGTCCACACATACACACACATGCAAAAAACACAATTTAATTATAGAGTAAGATTGGGTCTGTAAATTTACCAAAAATATGCTGCCTTTCTACCTTTGACATTATATGGAAGATAATAATACCCTTATATAATGGTAGGGGAAACACTGAATATATTAAGAGCACAGAGTGTGTCAGCTCAGTAAGACACAAGCTTTTATACATCAAATATTTTAGAGATGGATTTTCATTTTCAAGATTAAATGACCCAATAACTGTCCTGAAAGTGCACCGGACACCCATAACATATATAATAAACAAAAGAACAGAAGGAAGACATGTCATTATATAAATGGGTTATGTTTAAGGAGTGTATCTGTTTTCAAAGGGGATCAAAGTGAAAGGCATCAAGACAGAGAGAAAAATAATTTTGAACAGGGTTAATTAAAACATGTAGACCTTCACAGTACACCAATACACAGACACAAATTACGTTCCCTTAGGTTGTAGATTAAAAAATCCCCTCCCTTCTTCCTCTCCACAGTCCAGTGCCTAAGGACAGAGATAAGTTCTACTTCAAGCTGCGTCAGGGAGTTCAGAAGAAGGTTGTGGTTTCAGTTCAACAAATGTGCAACAAGGAACTCGGCATCGAAAGGTGAGGATACATTTGAAAAGAGATGATGCATGACAAGGTCTCAGCAACCTTCCTCTGAGGGATTTTTGTTGAAGTTGGTCTGTATCACAGTTGTTGTATTACATTTATTTCTTTGCCAATTATTTTCTGCACTTAGCTTCTCTCTAGCTTAGGTTTACCACTGGTTGGCTTGCACTTAGCTTTCCAAATGCTAAAAATCACTTAGTGAAATGTTTACATCCTCCTGCAAGCTTGCGTCAAAGCCTCTGTTTACTGTAAAAAGAGGTTTGCTTTTTCAGCTGTCTTGTAGCTACATCACAGCTGCTGTACAGCTTTTGATCGATCACCCGGACGAATGAGTTGAACAAAAGGAGGAAACTATGGAGAGCTCTAAAAAAAATACTCCCAAAATGCTGTGTATGCAAACAGCACCCAGAATCTTAAATCTTATTTTAAACTTCATTATGACACGTTAAACAACAGTTTTCAAAATTAAAGACTGCACCGCCCTTTTTAAAAGTCTAAGTCTGAGAAGTCAAAGTTTTGCTGAAAGTAAAACAAAACGGAACTGTGTACTATATAATGAAAGTAAAGCCACATTGAATGGGAAGAATAACATACAACTTTTTGAAACCGCTCTCATTTTGTGTGTTACATGCTCCAGCAGCACCTGAGAACTAGGTCATCTGCTTCTCTACTGTTTTTTGAGGGTGACAGATACCTGCTTTCTCCTTATTTTTAGTGTCAAAGGAATACTAAAAATAACCAGCAACAGCAGGGACTTTGTAAAAGATCTCCACATGACAGTAAAGTCCAATGGTCAGGGTGGCAAATTGTTGCCTGAACTGCTGGAAAGATTGTTATTCATCTACAATTTTTACATGATTTATCTGAGTTGTTTGTTCAGTTGTTAACTTTTCTCTCCAGATGAATATGCCTCACTCTGCTGGAGAGAGCAGACCATAACTCTGCAATGGAATTGATTTATTATTTTACCTGCTGTGTCTTCCATCTAGGTGTTTTGGGATGCTGCTGAGTCCAGGACAGAAAGTCTGCAACAGTGACATGCATCTACTAGACATGGTGAGCAGAGCCTACCTTCTCTCATTTTACTGGCACGACACAGAGCAAAGTACTTCATCAGTGTAAAAGTAGTGGCTCTTTTTTAATTAAACAAATTAGCATATCCACTGCATGTCCACTCCACTCCACTAATGCATGGTCCTGTATGTGCATGTGTGTAATTCGTTAGAAGCATGTCTGTAAAATAACAGACTGTAAACCAGAATTTCTCTCAGGGATTAATAAAGTATGAAAAAAATATATATATCAAACGTACAGTACATGGCCAGGTACCATTCTTTAATGATTTCTTGTAGACATTAATTTACCTGCATTTATATTTCATGTTAATAATGTAATACTCACTCTATAAGGCAAGGGGGAAGAGAAAGTTGGGGATGACATGCACCCCGGGTCAGGATCAGGAGTCTATCCTCTACCAGTGTGTTGAGGACTGAAGCCTCAAGGGGCGCTTGCTCTACCAACTGAGCTAAACAAGGACCCCAGAAAACCGTGATGATGTTGTAATTACTGTCAGTACTGAATCCATGCAATAATACCTACACAGGAGTCGATGGGAAAGAGCTCTGACGGGAAGGCCTATGTGATCACAGGAACATGGAACCCCAACATGGCCGCTTTCCAGCCTCTAAATGAAGACACGCCTAAAGGTGAGGAGAGATGTTGTCCCCTTCTTTGTCAGCAAATGAATACAACTTAATTTGTTTTCAGAACAGACGTGAAAACTTCAGAGAGTATTGGTTTTACTGGTTTTAACATTTACTTCAAGGCTTTAAGATTAAATTCAAAGTATTTATAAAGGCATGTAAGTGAAATGTATCCATACATTTGCTTATTCAATACTTCAGTCCACATAGCAACTTTTTGTGAGATGCCAGTAAAATGTTTTATTTTTTAGGTATTTCTGCACTAGGTTTTGCTGCATTTCTATTGGTATCCACCAGTGCATGTTAACATGTCTTTCACACACAGAAGTTTGAAAGTATTTCCATACATTTATGTCACAAATGTGATGTGGGGCTGCACAAAGCTCAAGGTCGTGCCTGGAAAAATGCAGCGCTAGCATCAGAGCCTGGATATGATAATTGCCTCCATTCTGAAGCACAACCAAGCCCTGGCCTTTTGAACCCACTGCTTGCCAAAGCTTCACATTTTCACATGTTGAAGTATGAACACATTGTGTTTGACAGCAGAGAGGACGGAGCTGTAGACGCTTTCATATGAGAGAAAAATGAGTGAAAAAGCACCTTGAGGACGTTACCCTTACTCAGTTCCCTTTGCAGGCCTCTCTGTTGGCTCTTTGTTCTGCATGAGGGACTTCTAATAACACAACATGATGACAAAGTCCTTAATGGCATAATGAAGTTTCAAACTGACCTCTTGTTTCACAATGTATGCACCCATGCATGTGCTGTTCGATGAAAATAGAATTGATTATGTTCTGCAAAATAAGGATTTTTTTATATCACTTTAGATTAAGTTATTCATTTATTTAAATTCACCATTAACTAGATGCTAATTAGTAGAGTGCTAGCTAATTATTAGTCAGCATTAAGCGCAAAGCATATTCAAATCACAATTTATTTTCAACAACTTCCTAACTTACTATCCATAAACAGTAATTAGGAGGGTATTGAGGCAAACTTAGTTGATGACCTATAAGCTGTAGACCATGGTCATGTAGGGTAAAGTACGAATTAACGCTTAATAATGACTAATTAATAGCCGTTAAGCTACTCTATGAAACTAGTTGTTGGTTAATATTTTGACCTTACTTTAAAGTGTTACTGATTTTTTTTTTTTATTGCTCACAAATATACATTATGAAATGATAGTATAGCCAGTAATCAGTTGTTAAGGTAGTTTATTTTTTTGTGGGGGCGGGGGTTACTTAATGTATCTACAGTCTGAATTAAACAAGGAAATAAAATAACATAATCATTAATTCAACAGAAAATAAGAAGTATTGCTGCCTTCAATGTTAAAGCCTTCTAAAAGAGGACTCACTCATATAAACATGCCCCAGCTGAAGGAGTTGATTTACCTGAGAAGAACCCAACCGTCTTGTCTTTTAAAAGAGATGCATTAGCTCGTGTTCAGACCAGATCCAAAAGAGGGTTTCTATGCAAAAAGTTTGCCTCACTAAAACCATTACTGCTCAAAATGTACACTTCTTGGCAACCTGCTGAATTGAAGGCTCCGATAGTTTCCCTCTTTAGTGGGTGTAATATCCATGTGGCACTCAGGCAGTCTTAAACATCCTATGAAGTCAGACAGATTTTACATCACACTTTTACTTAAATTAAAAGAAATACCAGGCAAAGGTTAGATTTGAAACAAGTTCTTCATGATTTGGAAGTAGCGTGTTTAATTAACTATTAATCTGCTTTTGATATTGTGTTAATTTTAAAATACGTGTACTTCCATCTGGAAACACTTATGTGGTAATAATGCGTGTTAGCTAGTTTCTTGCTGAGCTTTTAATAGCAGATAGACCAACGACTGTTGGCTTTTAAGGATGTGGTTATTTAAATGACAACACATAAGCTGTAGGAACTCTTTTTCCTTACAGCTTTCTTTACTGCTGTTAGAAATCTAAACTTTACTAATTGTTGTGTATTAGTGATTGTTTCCAAGTTACTCTGCCCCAATATATCTTGCAGCCATATGGAGCTTACAGCATGGCAACCGTAGGAAGCCTTTTTTTTTTTTTCAAAGTCAGTTAGCAGTAAGCTATCACAGCATGACCACTAAAGATATCTGAGCTTCAGTATTTTTTCCTGAGAAATGTTTCCATCAGAATCCAACCCCAACATTTGAAGATGCTGATAGTGAAATAGTAGAATAGTTGATGTAATTCACGCCTCTCCCTTCAGTCTTATTTTTGTTTATTTATTCGTCCATCATAATAAGTTTGTCCCTTTTAACAGAAGCAACAAGTGATTGGTTGGTTTTTAGCTCACATCTTGTCTTACCAACCTTCAGTACTTTGACAAATACTTTTAAGCTCCAGGGCTCATCTTGCAGGATGGATTTTAAAGCAAAAAAAACAAAACATCTAATCAGTTGGATAGTAGGAGATGTAAAAGTGAAGTCCTTATCCACTAGGGGGTGTGACGTCTCCACAGGTTACATGATGAGCTGCCTCCCAGTAGAAACCAATCAGATGAATAGCAATATGTTACAGTGAAATGTACGGATCTGTAAATTCATTGTAAAAGTAAGATTTTTGTCATTATAAGTAGTAATAAGTTTTCACTGATTTACAGATTTGGCTTGGTGAACAATTTTTACCCTGTTTACACCTTGAATGCTCTGCAGTAAAACTGTAGATCAATCAATCAATCAATCAATCAATTTTTATTTGTATAGCGTCAACTCATAACAGATGTTGATAGCGGGTACTTATCACTGTGATTTTACCTGATGAAAGATTGTTAGATGATCTTCACTGAATGCATTAAATGATCTCATTTAGCTGGATTGGTTCATATTAAATAAAAAGAAAAGGCACTTGGGACTCTCACATAAAGCCTCCACAGTAACCTTGTTTTTTTCGCTCTTTCTCTCTGCCTTTCTCCAGATAAGCAGGTCTTCATGACAGTGGCAGCAGACCTGGTGGTAACTGAGGTGGTGGAGCCAGTGCGCTTCCTGATGGAGACTCCGGTTAGGGTTTATCCATCAAACGAGCGCTTCTGGTACTTCAGCCGCAAGACCTTCAGTGAGACCTTCTACCTAAAACTCAGACAGGTAAATCCACAACATTCACCCCTGACTTTTCAGACTAAAGGCCTACCAATGTTTTTGTTTTAAATATCTTTTTAAAGAAACGTCTTAACAGCCAGGTTAACGAACTCTGATCTAAAAGTAAACCGCTTCATTTCTGGTGTGTTTTTTGTAGTTTTAGTTGTCAGGACTGGCACAGAATATTTCCCAGTTGCACAACATTATCTGTTTACCCCTCATAGCATGAATTTTCTCACATCTAAGTTGATGAAACAAGTTCTCAAAAAGAGCGGCACTCTCATTCACGTACATTTTTCCACCAGTCTGAGCAGTTTCTGCAGATGCGTCATAGTTAAACTGTAATCTTTCTCTCTCCTGTTAAAAAGCAGATCTCCTCTAGAAGGCCGTGGGGAGCTGGGGAAGCAGTGAAGTGTTAGGAAGCTTTGGATTGTAGGAAGCTAATAAGAGGCTCTGTCTCATTATTGGCAGTGTAGTAATTAACAGCGGCGGTCTGACTCGTACGCCTGATTGCCTCTCTAGTTATCTCCTCTGTAAAAGGGGGAGTTTTGGACTGGTGCTGTGGTTAGGAGCTAATTAAAAGATAATATTGTGTGGAGGTTTTTGTGGAAGATGGCAATCAGAGGTGATACACACACAAAGGAAATATATAGTCCCATTGTGTTATTTTGCCTAAAACTGTCATTAGCCAGCTGCAGTCCCAGGGAGTCATTATCTGTGCCAACTTCTCTGAATGTTTTCTGTGTTTTTCTTCTGCCTGCTTTATCAGTGAGAGGAAACCCCCCCCCCCCCCCCCCCCCTCACTGCCTAGGGCAAGCTCTACTGTCAGTTAAGTTTATTTCAAGATCAATAGGTTGAGTTTAAACCACAATTTGACAGGCTGGGACGAAGTTAAATTTCTGAAAATAAATGTTTAGTCCAAGCCTTTACCTCATCCAATATTAAACATGTTGAGTTTGTAAAATATTATCAGATATTTAAAGAAAATAAAATCTGCAGGAGATGAACTCTTCCACCAAGTTTGAGCTTTAAATAAATGTTCCTGCCGGTGATCTAAGTCGTTTTTCAAAACATTTATGCACTTTTTAAAAATTAAATCCCAGTTACCATGTTGTAAGCTTTGAAATGAGCATCTAAAGCTTGATCCGGTATCCAGCAGTTGAAGAAACCAACTACACAGAGTTAAATCAGTGGTTGAGAAACACCACTCTTGTTTAAGCTGACAACACTTGAAAACTGCATTGTACTAGAAACACAGTTGAAGGTTTTACAAAGACACATTGCCTGTTTAGATATTCCTGTTATATTATCTCAGAGAATTTAGATTTAGCAGAGGAAACTGAAAAGATAAGAAAATGCTGTCTCTTTCTTATCCTAAATCCACATTAAAAGATGGTGTTTGTGTACTGTGGGAGTTTCTCTGACCCAAATATATCTCACAATTTGATCAGTGTCTGTAATTGATTCGTTACCAAAGCGTCCTCAGATTTTCTCTAATAATACCACAGACTTGATATTCTCATCTAATTTGTGCTCTCATCACTGACTCGACTTAGTCATTAGACTCTGTGCGAGTAGGGAGATCAATAGAGCTTATTGATCTGCTTCACCAGGTGGAGAAGTGAGGCCATATCCCTACAGTTATTGAATTGACTAGAAATGAACATCAGTAGCTTATGACAGCTGAGGTCAAGTCTGCTCATGTCTTTGTTCTCTTCTTCAGTACATCATGATGGGTTCAAGAAATAGCTCAAACTCAGCAACATGGTTGTCAAATGTATCACAGCACTAGATCTCTTTACTCTTCTTGTTGTTTGCAAGTCAAGTATTCACTTGGGTTTTGATTCTTACTGCCGTCTAGCTGTTGTAAAAAGATAATGGATTCATTGTTTAATAGATTCCTGTGTGGGGTTCAGCAGCTGCTTTGGACAGTTTGAACTCCTGATTCCCCTCAACCTGAGATGGATGCAAGGAATTATAAGAAACTATACTCAAGTACATCCTAAAGCTGCTCTAGATGGGACATTTCATGTACACGCTTAACTTACCTGACAGAAATTCAGCTTTAAACTGAGACGATACTGCCAAGGTTTAAAAGACTTTAAAAAGACTCTGAGTTTGAAACAAATCAAACAAACATCCGATCAAACAAAAAAAAATTATCAATTTAAAAACACATTCCTGAAGAGGGAGTCTGCAAAAGACACATTTTGAAACAGAGATTCCCTGATGGACCTTTTGCTGCAAAAACATGACCAAATAATCAATGAAAGGCAGCTGAACTACACCAACTCTACACCTAGATATTTGAATACATTTTTTCGTTTCGATTTTCTCACATGCATCATTTAGCATTGGGTCCAGATTACACAGTCAACTTTGTCAGCTTGTCTCTTTGACATCTGCCAGGTTGATGGCTCAACTGAGGCGGCCACCTTACAAACTCTCATCTCAGTTAGGTTGCTTATAGTAGAGCTCTTCTTGTTGTTCCTCCAACCTTTGTCTCTTTCCTTTATTGGTGTCATCTGATGGGACAGTGAGCCCAGCCCTGACACATAAGGTCAGACAGTTGGTCAATGTCAGTTCTCAGGCAGTCACATTGATTGCCTTGTTGAGATCAAGCCCCACTTCCACTCTGACAGCCGCACAGAGAACACCTGCAGATATCATTGTGTCAGTATGACGTCTCTCTGCCAGGGATAAATGAGAATGGATGGGCTGCTGGTTGAAAGAGCTCAGTGCTAATCACTGACTCTGCTGTTCACTTGGCTGCCATGACGAGGTATCCCTAATTAAGAAAAGAACTGTAGAAACATGGTGCTGCAACATAGTGGACCTTCTCCCTCTGCACATATAAAAGGCTCATTCTTGGGTGAAAAAAACACAACTATTCTTATTCTCAGGTTATTAAAAAAATAAAAACATTGTCAGAAAAACTTTGTTCCATCTCCACCAATAAATTCCATTAAATCTTACACACTAGAACTTTAATACAGATTATAGTGAGTACACCATTTTGATTTTAAAAGTAACGTACATACTTGAAAATATATTGATAAAAGTAAATGTACCTGAAAAAACGACTTAATAACAGTAACTTCAGTATTTGTAATTAGTTAAATCGACCCCTGCCGTTTATCCAAAGTGCAGCTTTTAAAAAAAAACAGAAAATAAAAATCTCTGTGTGTGTGTTATTACATTTATTCGAGAGGTGATAAGTCAGAGTAGGCTTGTTCTTTTGGAAATGTGTGCCTACAACTAGAGCTGCCACATGTTGCAGTCATTTAATCAGCTTTTCATAAAAGATTGTTTCTGTCATTTTTCTTGTAAATAGTCTGACTGAGATGGATCCACTTTCTTACATTTAAAGGCTTTTCTTCATTTATGACAGTCAGTAAAGAGTCGTTTGGTTATCAAAAGAAGCTTCTTTAAGACCTAGCTCTAGGCGCTAGGAAATTGCGATGAGCATTTATTCAAATTGTTTGACAAATAAGAACACTGGTTAGTTTCAGCCACACAAACAACTAATAACAGATGTTAAAGTAGCAGAATATAGTCAGGATGCGTTTTAATACCCTGGCCAACATGGCAACAATTTATTGTCGAACACAAGAGTCTTGTTTGCTGACACAGAAGTAAGCATCATTAGATATTCTTTTCAGAAGGAATATTTACTTTTTTACCCCTTCTTTGTGAATTGATTTAAATGATTCCTACCTTAATGAAGAATCTTTTTGTTTGTGTGTGTATATTTGTGTTTACACAGCAGGCCCCAGAGAGGGTGGGTCAGAGCGAGGCTGTGTATGAGGTGGTGAGTCTTCAGAGGGAGGCAGAGAGGAGCAATGAAGGAAGAGGACGACTGACCTCGCCCACTGAGGAAGAGGAGGCTGATGAAGGTATGGATGTTTCTCTGTTTTTTGCCACTCTAACTTTCTCCTCAGTAACTTTGTTTCCACTCCTCTTTCTCAGACTGACTTTTTATCAGTATACATACAAAATACATGATATACATAAACTAAAAAACAGCACTTCATTTTTCCCAACATGGCAATTCTTTGAATCTTTAAAAAGTCAGTTTGGTTTTCTCACTTCGTGAATATCATGATATATTTTTTCTTCGTTTTTATGAGTTCAATTACATATTATTTTGAATTAATAAGGACATCAATAATATATTTAAAAAAATAGATTGATGCATATATGGTCTTATTTATGCTATTTATATCTCTCTCTCCCAATTCAATTCAATTCAATTCATATAAGCTTAATTGGCATGACAGATCAGACATCTACAAAGCCCATAAAGTCCAAAAAAGGAAGAAAAAGAATTGTGTCCGGAGAAATCTATGTTGCCAAAGCAAGTATATACAATATACAAATATCAACAATCAACATATACATTACAATAACAGTCATTAACATTTAAGAATGAATCATTTGTCCTTGTGCAATTATGGAGACACATTCGTTTTAATGTGTGACAACAGTGAAAATATTTATCTACATATATATATTCTTGTTTCTGTATATATCGAAAAATGTGGCTCCAAATACCATTGCACTGAACAAATTCCTCAGCACCCTTAGTATCAGAGAGAAATGAGATGCTTATGTGAACCCTTGCATGCAGACAGTCTTATACAACACAGCCTGTCAGAGGGAGAATTCACTTCCATTTGTCCATTCAACTGTTTTCTTTGTGTGTGTGTGTGTGGCATGAACGCCTCGTCAAAATGAGATCATATATCCACATATACAGACTGAAATAGATTTTGGAACAACACATAGACTTGCATAAAGGCCTTGTCACATGCACACATGTACTTTGCTTGACATGAATCAACAGTGAAGTGTCATTTTGTTTACACTCATGAACATGGACAGGGCTGTATGTATATGTGTTTGAATATCTGTTTCTGTTTATGTGAGCCGTCTAAGCGAGTAAGACATAGTATATGATAAAGGCAATATGAATTGATTTTGGGGCTGTGTGTGTGTGTGTGTGTGTGTGTGTGTGTGTGTGTGTGTGTGTGTGTGTGTGTGTGTGTGTGTGTGTGTGTGTGTGTGTGTGTGTGTGTGTGTGTGTGTGTGTGTGTGTGTGTGTGTGTGTGTGTGTGTGTGTGTGTGTGTGTGTGTGTGTGTGTGTGTGTGTGTGTGTGTGTGTGTAAGAGGGGGGTGTCTGTGAATGTTTTTGCATGTGTATACAAGAACGACATTGAGGTCTGTGTTTTGCTACAGATTTTGTGTTGGTTGATGTGTGTCTGTTTTACACTGTAAATAGCAGTGACAGCAGGGAAATCTCACAGGTTTTTATAGCTGTTTGCGTAATTATGCATGTTTGTGTTTGTTTGTGTATGTTTGGATGTTCCATTGCATCAGGTGTGAGAGGTTGTGAGTGGAGGCTGGCCCAATCCTGTGAGGGCATGTTGTCTTAAGCCTTTTTCACATATGCACTCTGGATAATATCTAGATATTATCTACCCTCCAGGTAGCCAAATCTCCGGAGTTTTTCAGGAGATTTCCGTATGTGTGAAAAGGGTTTTATAGAAGTGCAGGATTGAGGTGTAACACTCAAATTAATTTAAAGTTCCATTGATTATCTTCCAGTCATGACAAATACTAATTAAAGAATAACAGTATTTAAAAAATAGTGTTTTTAACCACACAATAAGAGTACCAGCTCAGACTGTCAGACTCTGATGATGACCCAGTCACAGCTCTCTAATATGGGCAGGACTGGAATCTTTGAATTTTGGTCTGCATAGACAAGGTCACAATTCAGATGGCACACTGTGTGATATTTGTGTGGTAGAGATATGCCTGTTATGCACAATTTGCACATGTAGCTCTTACCATATATTTTAAAAAGGATACAGAATTACACATTGTCTAAAAGGAGGTTTGAAGCGCTACAGTGGACCATAGACCACAGCGAATATAAAGTGAGCATGAAAAATATACTTAAAAAAGCAAATCTGAAATAACAACTTCTGTAAAAAGTTCTGTAAATTGTGTTACATAGAAACATAGTCATTGTGTTGGTTTGCTTCTTTCTCTTCTTTCACACTCTTATTAGTCTTTACCTATTTCACCTTGAAGCACTAAAAGGTATTAACAGAGTGGGAGGCAGAAATTGTCTCTTCTGTCTAGCTGCCGACTCGCCCGAAGTCACGAGTCAGCCACCAAGGCTGCAGCTGACGGCTTTCTTCTAGCACTATGCGAGGCATTCAGTGGGCTTTTTCTTTATCGCCCCTCTATTCCCCCGGCGCTGAAAATTGGAGGCGCTCAGGGCCGTGGAGCTGGAGGTCAGCCTCATTGTGTGCAGAAATGAATACACTCCGAGAGTAGATGCCACTGCTACACACACACACACACACACACACACACACATTCAATTCACATGGATGTGTTTTCTTTTCTTTTCTGAAAGCTGTAACCTTTTTTCTTCTTCTTTGATTTCCATTTCACAGCGCCCATGGTTGTTCCCCCCCACAAATACCGGGCGAATACTCAGGTTTCTCAAACATTCAGAGTCACTGTGATGTACATGTATACGTACTGTATTTATCTTTTTAAAGTGAACCCATGCTTAACTGCATACCACGCAATGCCACAAGAGGAGCTTTATTGATGTTAAATGCTGTCGAATGGGAAGAAGAAGGACTATCAAACATACACATGTAAATGAAAAAAATAAGAAAATTTAAAAAAGTGGGGAAAATAGAAAAAGCTAGAGCATCTTCATAACTGTAATAGGAACATTTCTGCTGACTTTAAAGTATACAAAACCAATCCACTTGGCTTCAACATCAGAGAGATCCTATTTGAAGGTAATCCTACAGTGAACGCTCAGCCCCTCTCCAGATTAAAAGGTAAGCGTAATGGCCCTTCGTCTTCACAATTTCTTTCATCACCTGGTAAGTTGGCAGTGGCATTGCACTCACGCTTCCTCGCCACGTGGCCTCAGCCAATCTGAGGACAGGGAGGCAGCAGCTTTGTGCTGGGTCTGAACCATTTGAAAGGGCTCATCAAGCATTTATAAAGACCTGAAAGCTCTTGCTGAGGCTCTGAGGATGTATAGGAGCAGCAGTGCATTCAGCGTCGTGGCTGCATGTTCTAAGGGAAAATGTTTCAAGTCATTATGGAATGGCAAGCCTTCAGTTGGAGTGAATGATGTCTGTCACACTTTTTAGGGCTTTGCTGTTTTGGTTATGTTGTAATGAATAAAAACGGGGTGTCAGTTGGGAGAGATGAACTCATTCTCAGTGGCCTTAAGAGCTTTATACCATAAAAGGTCACTTGATTTATCTTGCTGTTCTACACAAGGCTTTAAAAGGCTACGAAAACACCAATAATCTAGTAGTCATGATGTCATAACATTATTAAATGAGGTGAGCTTTTATTTTCTTTAAAGACAATAGTGAAAAAGATACATTTATAGTTGTATTTGTTTATGAATAATCAAAGTCATCTTATTCATGAGATGAAATGAAAACAGATGAGCCACACATCAATGAAATCACATCTCTTGTAGGTGTGTAGTTCTGTGTCTTGTAGTGTTTGCTTTTATCACCAAGCGTTGGTGAAAAAAAGGGAATCCTCCATCACAGACTAGATCGCATTTATACTTAAGACAAACATGGCCCAACAATGATGTCTGCATATTCTCCGGATAAATAAACATAAATGTTCAGCCCCAAGGACTAGTGGCATTAGCATGTTTGTTCATTAACCACATTTGTGCCTTCAGTCAGTTTCAGTCACATCATCGGCTATTATTTTTATTATTATTTTGGATCCATGTTAACGCAATAGATGTAAAATGAGTTTTATAACTGCACTAAAATATGTTGCCAAAACTGTAATATGTAGCGTCCCTCTCAAGGAAGTGGAAGAGTGCCTCTATTGGGTTTCACTACATTTACACTGTGGCAGACAAACCTCTACTTAGTGATGCAAAACATTTACCGCTTGAGATTTAGTATGGGAGAGTTGTCCCAATGCCCAGTTAGGTCTTCATAGTAACAGCAAATGTGAGGATCAGTCTGTGGATCAAAGGCTCAATCACCTCTGTGTGATTCATTCACCGGAAGACAGAAATGTATTTTGAACAAAATCAATGAAATATATTTACTTTTTTATTATTAAATTGGTTTTAATGACCAGATCCTGAATCAAAAATTGTGCTAATATCTATACGAACACTTGTGTGTGTGTGTTTATATATATATATATATATATATTTTTTTTTTGTTGTTGTCGTTGTATACATGTATAATGTATATATAACCCTTTGTCCAGGTTTTTTTTTAATATAATGAAAAAAACTGATTAATAAAGTATCTATCTATTCATCCACACTTATAGCAATATGAACTATATTTGGTGGACATACTGTGTGAATCTGAACCTGAATCACTGTGTGGACTGTGTTTATTTCAGTGGGTGGTCTCTGTGTGGGGATCAGTTCATCCCTCCTACAGCAGAGCAGGCCAGACAGTCAATTAGTGCTCTTGCATCTAAACACAAGTGGTTTGCAGCGCTGATTGCCTCTCGTCTGCCTAACAAACCACCACACTGAAAGACAGCAATAATGGAGAGTGTGGGCAACGCATAGACACTGCTACATTTGAGTGCGTGACTTCAGTATTAGCTTACTTTTCAAACTGGTGAAGCAGGCAAATAGAGGGATGTTCACCAGTCAGCAGATTTTTTAAATGTCTTTCAACAAGTAATGAAGAATCTCCGAGACCAAACGACTTGTCCACTTCTCTACGCCTAGAAGGACAGCGCAGCACATTTATTTTGGTGTAACAAATGACTACAGATATTAGGATTGTTTTTATTTATACTGTAAATGTTAATAACTGCATTTGTTTGTGTGTCCTTCAGAGAGTGACAGTGAAATCTCCAGTGGCACGGGAGATGTTTCTAAAGACTGTCCGGAGAAAATCCTTGAGTCCTGGGGAGTCATTCTCAACAGATGGTAAGGCTTCACA
Source organism: Labrus bergylta (assembly GCF_963930695.1). Taxonomy (NCBI): domain Eukaryota; kingdom Metazoa; phylum Chordata; class Actinopteri; order Labriformes; family Labridae; genus Labrus; species Labrus bergylta. The sequence continues at coordinate 11,702,970 of NC_089200.1, forward strand.
ACACAAAGAAAGACTTAGAAATCCAACAGTTACGATTGATAACCAATTTGAAATCCATTTTGAATGATTCAAGACAGTTAAAAGCACTAGGGACGGGTGTGGGGAGGCAGGGTAACAGAGTACAGGACAGAATTGTGTGAACTTCATAGCTATATCTGGATGGTTGTCGCAGTCTACTTTGATAAAGAGTATTAAAAGGGATACTTCACCCATTTGCATTAAGCTTTGCATCATTAGAAACCTGGTAGTATTTTTGAATGGTCATGCATCCCGCCCTCATTTTCCCCTGAGACGGGAAATCTTTGTATTTCTAAGTCTGAAAAGGAACTTCCGATGACACAAAAATCGTCATTTTGCGCCATCGGCGGCTGTTGTGGTTAGCAGGGGTGAAACTACAAGGCTAGTTCCTCATATTTTCGACCACTGAAACTACAGACCTATCACAGATCAGTGGTTGGGACCTCACTCCCAGAAACAAAACTTAATGTCCGCCATATTGCTTGGAAACTATGCTAACAGGCTCTATGGAGAAAGCTGATAAGAATCAACAATGGCGAAAAACGTATGTTTCAACTTCAAAATGATATGGATGAAGGGGATTTTGAAGAACTGTATTATGACACATATTGAAGATGTGCTGTAATGGATTAATTGTCCTCATCCTCCTTCAAAAAGACTTAATTATATTAATAATTATATATATATATATATATATATATATATAAGTTAATAAAAAATATGTTTTATTATTTTGAATAGCACTTTTTTATATAGGCAACAATCTTTTTCACAACAGACAATAAAAACAATCAAATCAGAGTAATAATAGAGGTAAAGATTCAACACATGTCTTGAGTAGGGCCGCACGTTGGTGCAGTGGTTAGCGCTGATTCTCACAGCGAGAAGGCTCCTGGTTCGATAACCCGTTGGCACAGTAGCCTCTTTGGAGTTTGCATGTTCTCCCTGTACATGTGCGGGCGCTCCGGCTTCCTCCAACAGTACAAAGACATGCTCGTTAGGTTAATTGGTGACTCTACATTTCCTGTAGTTGTGACTATGAGCGTGGTTGGTTGTCTGTCTCCATATGGCCCCATGTCCACCTGGCGATTTTTTCGGAGTGCCAGCATCTTTTTTCAATTGTTTTCAATGAGTAGAGAGCGTTTGCAGCAGCGGAAAAAAAGATGCTGTGCGTTGCACTTAAATGTGAAAGTGAAGTTATTTATAAGAACATTGTTTTATAAATAATAAATACACAATAATGACATTTTTTTCAAAACAAGATGTTTCCTCATGAAAGACATTTCTTGCAGCATCGTCTTCAACAGGGTTTTCCTTGCTACTGTGGTTATTGTGATAGTGACAATGTCCTCAATACAATACTCATTAAAACAATTCAATGAGGTAGGCAGTGCTATGATTAATATTGTAGTCCATAATGCAATCATTGGCTGCTTTACTGACTCTTTATACTCGGTACTGGAATTCAAAATGAAAAATCCCTGCATGTGAGTGAGGCAGTGAACCTGGAGCTGCTGTTATAGAAATGAAGAAGTACCATAAAAGATGTTTCTGGTTGTACTGTGAATATCAATAAAATAAAAAAGAGCACAACACAAGTTCTTTTATGTAACAGGCTTTTGACTCTGCACTCTATTGACTTGCCTGGTTCTCTCACTGTCACTGCACAAATGTCACTTCTTGGAAAAGGCCATACAAAAAGTTAATTTTCAGATCTGTCCAGCTGTGTGTCAAATTAATAATTAAAGTGGATGAAATTGATTTAGTGAGATTCTAATTGCTACATTACCTGGGTGTGTTTGTATCAGGCATGGAAATCTGTCCGCTCGTCCAAAGGGTTTGCCCTCGTTGGTCCGCAGCGGAATTCCTGAGCCACTCAGAGCTGAAGTCTGGCAGCTGCTGGCCGGTTGCCACGACAACCACGACCTGCTTGAGCAATACCGCATCCTCATCACCAAGGTAAATACACACACGTACACACACTTTGACCAGGAAGAGACAACAGATGATACAAAACATATCCAGCATGTTTGCAGAGACACATACAGAAATAGGTGAGTGTGTGTTTACATTACTTGAGTTCCCAAACTTCTTTTGTAAACATATACTGATCTAAGGGCTAGAACTGGTTTACACTTGATTGGATTTCTTAGCACTGGCTTAAAAAAACTCTTCACAATGATAAAGTTACTTTGATACGACAGGTTGTGCTTGTTTGGATGTATGAGCTGTTATTCATGAGTGAATGACTCCAATGACACACAAGATAACAATCCAGGTGTTTCACCAGGTATAATGCAAGTCTGTGTCAAAGTGGAGTGTTGAGAAGTCACATCATGCTAACAGTGTATTGTGGTATTTGTCTGTATTTTGTAAACTACTGTTACATCGCTGTTTATCATTACAGCTGTTTTTGAGATCTTTTTTTTTTTTTGTCAGTGTACACTCTCAATTCACTGTGACATGTGTGACAAATGCTTGTGGTGCTTTCTCAAGCCTCTTTTACATAACCCATTGAAGGCATGACTTCTACACCTGTAGTACACTTAGCTAATGTCAGTGTGACAGAGTATGTAACAGAATGTAACAGACACGAGGCAGCAGAACAACGCTGTGTCTGTGTGTGAATGTCTAAATATGCATGTATGTGGAGCTCCCGCCATTCATTACATGCCGTGCCTCTCATGCTTCTGCAGCACTGTAATGCAGTGTGATGTCGCACACTGGTACTTCAAAATTACACCGTGATTACACCAAATGGCAATGATAATGGAGCTTTATTACAGTGCTGTTGAGGAATCGTTATGTAAGAAATACAGTTTGTACAGTAAGTGTGCCTGTTTGGTCGGTTGACTTAAAAGTGGAGTAATGATGTCATAATAATAATAATAATAATAATGCATTTTATTTATAAGCGCTTTTAAAAACTCAAAGACACTTTACAATGGTTAAAACATAAAGAATAGCACAGAAGGACAGACTAACAGACATTGCAGTATTACAAACAAATCATATAGATAACAACAATAAAGATAACAACATAAAGGTAAACTACAGAAAACAGAAAATACATCACAATCATACATTAAAAGCTTGTTTAAAGTGATTAAATTAGCCCATATTAGCTTAAAGATAGCTCAGCTTTCACCTTTCTTTATTCTTTTGCACATTGATCATTGCTGGGAAATGAAACCTCAAGCAAGTCATGTTAACCCTTTATTGAACCTTAGTATGTTTCCTTTCACAATAATAATAATAAGTCCACACTGCCTCTCAACGTCATCAGTCAAAATGAACCTAAATGTGGAAAACCCTGCCATATAAATTTGAACCAAACCAGACAGGGGAGAAAGGTTCATGTTGTAGTGTTCAACTTACAAGTTGTTCAAGACTAGAACTAGATCAAAGAAACGGTACAAATGTGAGCAAAATGACAGGCAAAAACACTCAAATTATCCTGACTGAAATCCTCCTTACCTCCTTACGGTTCTGCTAAAAGTCAAGTAGTCGTAGGAGGAAGGTTATTTTCAAGGTTGAAACAGGTACAAGCAGAATTTAACTGAATAGGAAGAACAATCAATTCAATGCTGATGCCTCTTTATAGCCTACAAAAGCAGACAGACAATCAGCAAGCACATTGACTGTTTCTGTATTGTTCTTCTGAATGCCTTCTCCTTTGTGAATTGTTTTGTCTGATTTCGCTGGAGTTACAAAGTGCACACCTATTAGTGAGATGTTCGCCCATTAAAAGGAGGCAGGAGACGATTGTGAAGAATCAAATTTTTGACATTATATATTGAGCTTATGTCCGGTATTGCTGCAGAACCAGCTAATAGTTGAGGATGAATTGACAAAGGATAATAATGAGTTTTTAAACAATTAAATTAAATAAAGGTTTATTATACCTGTGTAGTTATGGGCTTCACTGCAGTTTCTTTTGTCAAATTATTACACAAGTCATTAACACAAAAGGTTGCATTATTATAGTAAAATTAAAACATTTGTTTTTAAATCTATTGTAAAGCAGCAACCAAAGCTGGTGTAGCTGTGTTTGTTTACTATTGATATACATCATAGTAGAACTAACCTTTACAAATGAGTTTGCGCAGTTGTGCCGCCCAGGTGTGTAACCTATATTTGTTTTTCTAGATTTAAAAAAATTGTAGGACATGTGACAGAGCCCCACAGGAGCACACAGCAGCAGCAGGAGGAGGTGGTGATTTAAAGACGCAGAGCAGACAGTGAGCCTCACTTTTATTGATAACAGAATAGCCTTTCTCATTGCCGCACAGAAGCGAGGTAAACTACCCACCTCAATCAATATGCCGAGAAAGAGAAATTGGATGGATGGAAAGAAGAAAAATGAAGAGAGGGAGGAATGTGCATCCATAAATATAAGGTTGTAGTCACTGAGGGGCGAATCTGAGAAGAGGAATGTGTATAAACTTCAAGACAGTTGGCAGATTTCTTTCTTTCCTGAGTCAAATAACTTCAGTTGTCTTTGGCCTACTGTGTAAATTTCACTCTTTGTCTCTCTCAATCTGTTTTTTTAACATCTTTGTCTGTTAAATCGTCACTGTTTTTCTTTTTTGTGTCCCATTTCTTTACCTTGCCCTACCTTTTTCATTATGTTTTTCTTTTCCCTCTCACAACTCCTTTCTTTATTGTTTTAAGCCAGCTTTTCTTCTTTTGTATGAGCCAAGTTATTCTATCCTTCTTTCTCTTTGTCATTCTCTGTCTCTTTCTCATTACATAAGGCCAGGCCTCCGTGCTTCAGCTCATTTATTCTCATCCCGCAGGCCGGACCATGCCCACATCCTCTGTCTTGCTGGAGTAGTGATGGTATTGATAGGCGGGTGGCTGGGCTATTAATAGCTGCGCTGAGTGAATGGAACTGAGGAAAGATGGAGGAGGGAGGAAAAGAGGGAAGAGAGGCAAATGACAGCAACAGCGGGGGCGACGTGGAGCTTATTAATGTCTGTTGTCTAGGCTCAGTGACGACGTTAATGCTGATTGAATTTTAAGTAATTGGACTGTCGCCCTTATGGAGTGGGTATCAGCGTCATAAATCAGCGCTGTGTGTCACCAGGGGTTCAGGACAGATGTTACGTTAGTGACCCACAGCGGATGAATGTTAAAGCATTTTTGTGCTTTCTAATCATAAACCTGCATCACCAAAACAGAATTATCTTGTGTTAATGTTAAAAAAAACCCAATGTATTTGTTTTTCATTTATATGTCAGTAAAACAGGCATTTTTTTCTCTCCAAGCTGTACCCAGAGTAACTAGTCCAAAAAATCAGGGAATTATTGTAAAGGTCCTGTTTGTAACTGTGGGTTTGCGGTGATCTGGGCAACCCCTATGGACGAAGCGGTGGTCCTCTGTCCATTGCATATCTCGTCTTGTACATGCGTAAGGTAGGGCTGGGTATCCCACAACCCCACGATATGATAAGTATCACAATACAGAGGCCACGATATGATACATATCCTCATACATTGATTTCTGATAATAACCATGTCCTTCACAGAATTAACTACAACTGCTGTTTTCTTATTATTGAGAATAACAGCAGAGGCATAAGGATCCTACAACTTAAAAGACTTCAATTCAGGTCCTCAGAGATCCTACAAATACATTAGAATATTTTAAGCTATAGCTAATTGTGAACTGCACCATAGGGCAGTTGTCTTTCAAACTGTCATCACAGCCTTGCAGCCGTATCGATTCTGTGACATCTGCATCGATACATGTATGTGCAAGGAGCATATGACGATATATTGCCATATCGATTTTTTGAGCACAGCCCTAGTGTAAATTGAGTATTCTGGTGAAATATCTCATCCTGCTTTCTTTTAGCAGTCAAATGTAAAACTGTCTGCAAATCTTACCTATGAAACAAGTTCAAAAAGACTGTTTCTAGAATGTAACTCACTTTAGGACATCTTCCCACTCGCAGTGGATTCAGACATTAAATATATCTGAAGATAATTGAAGATAAGATCAACTTAAAGCTCCTTCTGTAAAAATAGTTTGTTATTGAAATCAGACTGTTGTGGAGGTATTGTTGGCTTCATGCAGGGATGTAAAGAGCTGATTCATAATTTTCTTATTGTGGAGTCTGAATGTTTTAGTATCAGTTTGCATGGAAATGAATAATTAAGAGTTTTTTGATCAAATATGAATATGAATGAACCTGAAGTTAGAACCTTCTGGTTTGAATACCTCACCCAACATTAAGCTTCCTGTGGCCCATGGCTGGCTAGTCTGATATCATAGATTACCAGTTACATGTTCAGTGTTATACTGCTTGCATTTACAGTCATGACACACAGAGTCACTGTTACACACTTTGTCACACACACTATGGCCTTAAGGCATCAGAAACATTCACCAATAACTATTCTCTGGGCTGGCGCAGCTGTGTGTTTGGGGTCTTGGTTGGGGGGGTTGCTTGTGACATTTGAACAACCTTTTCGATTCCCTCGAGTCCAAAAAACTCAAAGTGGCTGCCGCACTTGAACCCGCAGCTTATACAGAAAGCTTCTACAGCTATTTCTAGGCCTACCTTTCCAAAGGCCAGTCTCACTGTGTTTTAAAGGCAGTCAGCATTTCTCTGCAGGTACAGCGACTGTTCTACACACACAAACGCATGCGCGCGCACACACACACACACACACACACACACACACACACTCACACACTCACACACTCACACACACACACCGTTAAGAGCTTTATACTAATATGGAGCTTTACATCTTCCAAGGAAACCAATTATTTTCTTTTAACTTTTCGTTTCAAGCCTTTTGTAAAATATTGGCTCCATTTCTCCCTTAGATAAATCACTGGGTGTTGCACATATGCACTCTGATTCTTGTTCCTTTTGAGCACCATATAAAAAATACAATACAATTACATTGAAGTAAAGGTTTTTGGTTGCTTTTAAGATTAAATCAGAAGGCCTTCCTGTTGTCATCAACTCTGATTCCGTTTTTAAATCAACCCTTGATTGTGATAAATTCAAACTATTGGTTTATTGTGAATGCTCATATTGTGATACAATATGCTCAGCCCTACCTTTTACCTATCTTGTTGTGGCTGTGAAGATTTGACTGTTTCCTTACTGTTGTTTCCCCCCCATGCCTGGAACTAGCATTACAAAGCATGTAGTATTAATACAAGAGTAAATCAAACCAGGGCAAGGTGCTTAATATTGATCCATATGACGTTCCACTACAAGCTCAGTAATGACATTCATCGTCCCAGAATAATCAAAGACAGCATCAGCCATGCAGTCAGTCTAGAATAAAAGTACACCCACGCTTGATAACCAGCATACAGATACATGGAGTACCATGTATTTAAGATAGGCTGCCATGGTAACTACTAGGGCCTATGGACTTCTCTGAGCTTCAAGTTGTCTCCATGACGATTCTGTGACTCCTTTGTATCTTAACTCCTGCCTCAGTTCATTAAGTGAATGATATTTGAATAATTGGAACATGGGTGTGAAGCCAGCCAATAGTGAATACAAATGAACAAGTTTCACTCACTGTTTTATTTTAGCCTTCTGTGTATACATACATTTCAAATTACAAATAAAAGAGCAACTCCTCCACTGTTTGGAGAGCTGTTCTAGGTTTAAAGTGAGATATACAGTACATCATGCCGGTACTGACAGGGACTTTTTAAAAAATGTATGCATGCTTGTGTTTGTAACATTTAGAGTCAATATTAAATGTGTTTTCTAAATGTACGACTCTCTGTACAACCATTACATTTAATGTACACACAAGAGCAGTTACGATGGCGCCTCTGTACTTCTGATTTTGTAAGCCAGTAGTGCTCCTTAGTTAAGGCAATTAGTGGACTAGTCATAGCAAGTTTCCAAAATTAATTTGAATATTCGTGGAGGCTTAAGTTACAGGGTTTGAAAAATACTGTTATTGTCATTCATGAGGAGGAGACTTTAATATTTATTTTTTTCAGTCGAACACAAGAATTGAGAAATTGTGAGAATTGCATATCTGTATTGAAGCAAAAGCTTGGCAGAATAAGCGGACCTAACATTTGATAGGACGATGGAGCTTTACGGACAGCACAGTCTGGTAGCAAAAACTGCAGTCCACAGTGTTGTTCACACACTTTTCTGGTAAACTGGTTACCTAAGAACAGAGGATCAATTGAAGTATTTGGCTCTTGACCCTCCACCTTTGTGTGCAATGGCACGTCCCTCACTCTGGCTCATCCGTATGAGCTCTGTCTTCCTCTCACGGTGCGAACCCACTGCACACTTTCATCAATGGCTCAGTGCAGAACAGACTGGCAGTACCACTTCTTAACAGCTTTTCTCCCTCATTATGTCAAAAACATGCATTAAATCAAACAGTGATACTGTTTAGTATAGTATGAATTAAATAGAGTGCGGTTGATTTTGGAAAGGCTGTGTTTGATAGGATGATCGGAGGTCCCTTAGCATCCCTACTACCTGTGTCCCTCTGAGAGGACATGGCATTGTAACATAAAACAGGCCAAAAAACATGTATATTAATAACTTTGACTTTGGTGATGCTGATGTTGCAGACCTCGAGGACCTCAAAAATCCTTTCAAACCAGCTGGTGCTGCTGAAAAACATTATGATCAATGTGAAAAACAATTGTCTTTACAATCGGTCTTCAAATATTGAACATTTTTAGAGAAGGTTTCCCCCTGTAGCTGAAAATACTGCATGCATGTATGCAGGCACACATTATGCACATACATAATTTCTGCAGCTTAGTGGGGCACTCTGCCACCAGTTTGAGCTCTCCTATCATTCATGGGTGAAAAAATCCCCTTGAGGTTCTAATGTCCTGTCAGTCATTTATCCGAACACAAAGACACACAACCGCACATGACACACACACATAGAAAACTCCCTGCTCTCCCATCCTGCTTCATAGTATCTGTAGGGACCAGCTGCACTGCACGGCCACAACACAGCGAACCCTTACAATATAGGTCTATTCACAGTGCCCCTCCCATCTCAGCTCTGTGTGTGTCTCCATAATGCTGCCCTTCAGCTCCCATTCACATATCCACAGCAAAAAAAAAAACATCAGTCCACCTAAGGAATCACTGCCCTTCTCCCACAGCTTCAGGAAAACCAATATCTGTAAAGGAATACAAAATCAGACCTTTAAAATCTTTTAATTTTACATCAATTTGTTGTGTGGATGGGTTTTCTACAATGCCAAGATTGTGATGAAATAATTTAGTTAATTTTTGTTCATGATTTATTTATTTTTGCTCCAATACAGTATCAATTTTTCTACCACGGGTGTATTAGCATAGCCTTGTAGCCAAGCTGACACTGATATGACAGCTTGGATTAAACAGATCCAGCCCACAGTGTCTTCTCAGTCACAGCATCTCAATGTCTCGGCCCTCATATTGACTTTTACGTTACAGCTACATCCCTGCTCTGCTTCTTCCTCTGGAAGAGAAGAAAAGACACCTCTTCACCGCACAGCCCTAAACATACACTAGGATCACATAATAGTGGAAAGCAGACCACTTAGTTAGGGCATTGCATGATCACGCAGTGTTACAAATACAAATACAAAAATGCTGCCATGACCTGCATTTTTACGATGTTATTTATCCTACAAATGCATGTCTTTGTCGATTTCAAATAGGAGTACACGGACTCATTCTTACATCCAGCCTTTACAGATGACAGAGGAGACGCACATTATAACCTGACCTACATAGTGCAAGGACAATAGAAGCTACAGAATAATGAATATAAATGTCTGAACCTGAGCAGTCAGACAGGTCTTCACCTTCATATGGAGTGGGGCTAAATGAAGATGATCGATGGTGATCTCAGGAGGCGGCCGGTCTTTGACCTTTAGCTCCTTTTTACCATGCACCTTTAGGGATCCCGGTGTACGCTGTATACATACTGACATTGTCCTGGAGGGGACTGTGGTAGTGATATTATTCCTGTTGATGCTGTTCAACAATAAATAGCTGTCATGTGAAATAGGACATACTTTGGTTTCTAGATGCTGTGATCTAGCACCTATCTTTACATTTGACATTTCTCCCTTCCCATCGTGTTTGTTTCTGCATCGTCTATTAAACCGTTAAAGAAGGTGACCTCAAAACCAATAATAATAACTTGCTTTTTATATTTTTGTTTATGTTAGAAATTCACGTCTGGCTTAAGAGACTTCATTGAGCAGAATTCAAAATACATTGATGGCATTTAAGTAGAGCTTTCATAATTTTGTGTACTTGTGTTTTCCGTGCTAGCCGGCTACTTTTTGTAGCTTTAAACTCCAGGATCGTCAAAAGCCAAGAGGACCAGAAGGATTACTTAAGCAGATTTGCTTGCAAAAGATTGAGTTATTTAATTGTCAAAGTATCAACACAGAAACTAGTACTTCATTTTTTGGAACATAGTGGCAAAATTTTGACAACAATATGTGTTATCCATAGCTAACATGATTGAATGGTTGGCACATTGTAACACGTAGTCAAGAGGCTTAATCTCCGCTCCAGCTCTCGGCCTGTCGTTAGGTTGACTGAAAGTTAGGCTGAGACGGGATTTCCATCATGGCGGCTGCTGCAGGCTTCGTCCATTAATATTTACAGTCTATGGTTTTTTCACCGCCATTTTTCCTGTACAACCACATAAATTTGTATCAAACACTAGCATCATAAACATTGTTGCCACTTCGTTGCAATTTTCCAGCATCATTCATGTTCCATCAGTTTTTATAATTGCACTGTGTCTAAACTTTCATAATAATGTACAGCCTGCAGACTTTTCCAACATTGTTAAAACATTTCTGTCAAAGATAGAAAATATATCTGCCCCACTAACTAAAATGTAATCTGCCCTACTAACCACATATTACACCATATCCCAACCCCCCTGGCTTTGGGACGAGATGGTTGTCAGTTACCAGAGCTACAAAAGAAACTGCATTTTACCCTGCAGACACTTTATCTGAATTTTTTTTAACAATGAACCTCAGAAAAAGCAGTATGAAATGATGGTCTTATGTGGAAAAGTCTTTTTCATGTCAACTGAAGTGGGTCAACAATATTACTTATCAACTGTTTGACATTCAAGGCAATTGCTACCCACTGTAAGCTTTGTATGTCAAATTCTACATTATCCTTAGTGGACTTAAGTTCAGCATTGTTGACTTGTTTAAAAAGCATCTGAAAGCTTGTTTTACAAACAAACATGGGGCTGTATTTTTTTTTTAACTATATTTGATTCTGAAGTTGGTCATTGGTTTCCTCTATTTGTTTATTTCATTGGTTGAGTCCTATGTGATGCTGGCTCTAGTAAGATTTTTTGATCATTTGGAAACATTATCCAGTTAATTACTTGCTCATCTTGTCCTGTTGAAATGTCCTTGAACATTCAACATGTTGCATCACCGACCTACCTTCCTACTGTACTCTAAGTTGCTGATGAAAGCCTATCTGCTTCACACCTAATGTAGATGTACACTCCCTGGTTTGGTTGGAGCTCAGGGGTATAGGAGGGTGGGATCCTGTGAGGCAGTGAAAGGTGAATCAGCCTCCACCTTTTTTTTAAGTGGCCCCGCTGGCTTTGTTTTGGAGCTAAATGAATTATTAACGGTGGCCTTCTGGTCGTGTTTTTCATCAGTGTCCACCTCCAGAGGGAAAGAGCGGGGCTGCTGAGAGATCTCCTTTGCTGGCTCTTTCTACTGTACTATGACAGCACAATCGTCTACACTTCACTTTTCTAGTCTTCACTCTGTGTGTTTTTAGTTTTTCTTTCTTTCTTTTTGCATTTTGTTCCTTTATTGGAGAGATAGGACAGTAGATAGAGATGGAAATCAGGGAGAGAGAGTGGGGATTGACATGCGGGAAAAGAGCCACAGGTTGGACTCGAACCTGGGCTGCCCACGTTGAGGACTATAGCCTCCATATATGGGACACGTGCACTAACCACTGCGCCACCAGCGCCCCAGTTTTTTTTGTCTTTTTAAGTCCTGTCTGTGTTTCCCCACAACACACAGTTTATTTTTTAAATGAAAATTAAGCAGGCATTGATTTGTGTCTGGGACAATTAAAGAGCTGTGTTTTTCAATGGCAGGCTTACTGTATATGAAATATTTAATTCATATTGAATATATCAATATTGAACTTGAAAGGAATATTCAACTTTACTAAAGTTGCTTTGACCAGACAGATGACCAGATATGGACATACCATTTTTTGTTTTAATACCAAACTTGTAATTAAAGGTGCAACGATCTATTGGCTGATGACCGGAATCGGTCGATTATCCGCCTGTTCAGCCTTGATGGAGGACTGGCCGGTTCTTAGAATATAGTAGATTGTGTGCCGCTCTCTGACTCTCACACACAACCTGTTTCATGCCTTACGCACAGTGACACTGATGTTACAGTATAGCCACACACACAAAAGTTAACATGTTGGCACGTGCACATCAGCAGACGTGGAAAAGCTTTGACACACTTTTTTGAGGTAAAACAAAGACCTGGAACTTATTCCTTTTGCCTAAAAGTACTCATGGCGGATCTGCGCACCTGCGCTGTCCTTATTTATGTGCTCTCTCTCTCTCTCTCTCTCTCTCTCTCTCGCTCTCTCTCTCTTTATCTCTCGTGGGCAAGGGGAGCACAATGTGTTAAAATATGATTTAATCAATTTTCCTTAGGGGTGACCCCAAATAGTTGTAGATTTGACGATTTGTTTCATAAGAGCCTCATTCGACTGCCGATCTCACAGTCAAACACAGCTTGTGAAAAATAAATAATTCCATTCCAGCTATATAGGGGGGGTTTATTTCTAATTTTACAGATATCTTTCTGATTTCTCCAAATGAAGGAAGCTAAGAGCATGCAACCAACAACCCTAATGACATAAGCTGATTGAAACTGATTGTAGTTATTTGTTGGGTAATTCATAATTCCTTCAGGAGTCAGGGAGAATACATGCTGAAGAGAATGATGCAGCAAACTTCTCTGTTTCTCTTTTTTAAATAATTAAGGACAAATAGTGGACATAATGGCTTTTAAAAAAATTGCAAAATGTAAAATTATGACAGAAAATGTAATTAATGTAATATTTTAATATCATTTAACTTACTCATATAAAAACACTTCCATCATAAATTAAAGGGATACTTCAGCTGTTGAAACATGAATCTGTATTGACATTGGGTCATATATGTAGTAGAAATTTGAAATAAATTTTGAAGTTGGTGCCTTCTTGGCCGAGAAAAGGCAGAAAGTGTCTTTTTGGCTCCTGTGGATGAAAGACGCCAAATCCCAGAATGCAGAGCAGCGCAGGCCACTCCCACTAAGGTCCTCTAGTTCGGAATCAGAATTAGAAATATTTTATTAATCCCAGAGGGACATTCGATCGTTATTTACATATTTACTTCAACACATAAGACCATTTCCTCAACTGATTCAGAGATTTCTTCCAGAATTGATCTTGGAAATTCCTGGCAGAAAACAGACTCTATGTCTGTGTCCATAGGCAAGAGCACCGACTCTACCAGTCTGCCCCAGCTCGAGCCGGCCCGGGCTCCTCGTCCTCACCGCCGCCGACAGGCAGGCCTTATGTCTCGACTGCTGATCTGGCAGCGGCCAGCAATATAGCCGCGAGACGGTTGCTGCCGACAGGCCTGTCTTGTGTCGCGGTGGCCCGGGGCCAGCAGCCAAAACACAAGACCAGCCTGTCGGCAGCAACCTTCTTGCCGCTATATTTATATTTTTCGCCATTATCAGCTTTCTCCACAGAGCCTGTTAGCATAGCTTCCAAGCAATATGGCGGACGTTAAGTTTCGATTCTGAGTGAGTTCCCACCCCACTGTGATTGGTCTGTAGCTTCAGTGGTCAAAAATATGAGGAACTAGCGTTGTAGTTTCACCCCGCTAACCACAACAGCCGCCGATGACCCAAAATGACGATTTTTGCGTCACTGGAAGCTCCTTTTCAGACTTAGAAATACAAAGATTTCCCATCTCAGGGGAAAATGAGGGCGGGATGCACGACCATTCAAAAATACTACCAGGTTTCTAATGATACAAAGCTTAATGGGTGAAGTATCCCTTTAAGGAACAAGAATATAGATAATGAAGAGTTTGGGAGTCAAATGTTCTAGTGGAGACTTGTCTGAGTCAGAATTAGAGATGTTCATGTAAAGTGGGCTGATTTTCTTCGATAAATAATAATTAGCGTTTTTTATTTAGGTCAAAAAATTTAATATCCATTCAAGTAAAGGAACTTTTTTTGGGCTGTCAGTCAAAGTATTTTGGGAGAAAGACAACCGGAATCAGCCAAAATCGCTTTCAGCAGGTCAGACAAGTTAAACTTCAGCAACCCTCCTTTCAAACCTAAAGCCAACAAGTCAAGTGTGTGAGTTTGACATTTCCCATCAGGTTTAATTTTTTAAGAATTGAACGTACCACTAGCTCTATGTAGAGGCATTGTCTTTGAATGGATCTCTCTCTGAAAGGCATGTTTACTTCCTGATCTTCAGCTGACACCTTTTGATTTTGCTCTAGTGGATTGATATTTGTCTTTTCCTAAGGATTTGCCCAACAGCTATGAATTATATAATTAGGTGTCTGTATTTTAAATTGCAGCTTTAAATGTCTTATGTGATGTGCATCCTTTTGGACATAGTATCGCCCGCGACCAAATGCTTTTTTTTGTTTGTTGATGTTTGAGTCCAAATGGTGTAAAGCCAGTTCCGGGTTATTAGTTCACTTTTGTCATGTATTTACCTTTTACATAATTTATTTTTCTTCAAATAATCAAAGCCACCCAGTCTGCCAGGAAGAGGCCAGGCGCAGGATTAATTTCTCTTTTAACAGCTATCATCAGCTTTATAGCCTGCCACAGCTCATTGCCTCCATTCAGGTCTTATATTTTAAAAATGAAAATAACGACAACAAAGTTTTGCTTATTTATTTTTTCAAGATACTTCTTCCGAGCTACAATGCACAACAGTATTTTTTCCATTCACTCTGCTGCTCAGCCAATTTGCTGTTACTTGATCCTCTTTATAGTCTGCCTGCCAGAGGACACTCCAACTGGTCGAGATGCTGGGCAACTGTAACTAAGGGGAAGGCATATCTGTGCTTAGCTGTCTTATATTAAGAATCAAATAAAAGTTCAAGATCAATCTAGAGCCTCACACAAAAAAAAAGATGATTCGTCTTTCTAGGACTAGCCAGCCAAAATGCCCTTATTTGCATATTATAAATTTGATACATTACCAATTTATATATACTTATGTGTCAGCTCAGACTGATGATCAAGTACACTAACTGGCAGTTGCTTTTCTTTTCCCCTGGAAGTAGAGACAGCGAATCAAGCGACATGTAGATTTTTTGGTTGTTTGTTTTTTGTTGTATGAGTGAATAGACATATAATAAAATAAAAAATAAAGAGAAAAGAGTTGAGAGGAATAAGTGGGACTTGCAGAGAGGAAAAATAGGAGGAGATAAAGCACAGGGCTTTAGTTAATAGAAAACAGACTGTGAGAGATAAGTAATATGTAAATAGGAAATGTATCCAAATTTACCTCACGGAAAAAGCCAGTGTGAGGGACAGAATAATGTGGCAGGGAGCCTCAGGTGCAGCTGGGATGGGAGGAGGCGGGACAATGAGCGAGAGGCTGAGGGATAGGGAGCGAGAAAATGGGAGGGTTTGTGTGTGTGTGTGTGTGTGTTTGTATGTGTGTGTGGAAAGAGAGAGAGATTGAGTGTGCAAGCTAGAGTGATCGTGTGGAGAGGGAGGGAAAGAAGTGTAAGCCAGTCACAGCATCTCTCCTCACTGCACCAGGGCTGAGGGACTCTTCGTCCCCTTGCTTCCCTCGCTGCAGTTTTAAGTCATTTCCATCAGCACAGTCATCTTTTTTTGTCTTGCTTTTTATTTGCTGCTTTTGATAGATACCTTGCCTGCAGCTCTTTTTTAATCTGAGCATCTAAGGATTAATTTATTGAAAATGTGGGTAGACCGGTTTAAAGGAATTTAACGGGGGATGTTTGCAGAGGACAGTGATCAAAACTGGAACTCCGACTTGGACTTGGTCTGCTCTTTGTGCTGCCGGAGTGGATTCCCCTTTTTGTCGTGCCGCCAGTATTTTGTTCGTGGGGCAGGAATATTGTGAGAAGAGTTGAAGGACCCCATACCCCAGTAACAAAACAAAGTGCATATTCAATGGACTGAATCAAGTTAGAAAATATATGGTTACATTAGGCACTTGAAGAGATGCTGTTTTGCCTCACTTGCAAATGCTTCAGAATGAAACAAGTAAGAAGTTTATTGGATGAATAAGTGTATTGTGGATTGATCCCGACACCCATCTCTACAAGCGTCTCCCACAGGATTGCTGAGGAGTCAAAGTGAGTGGAGCACTGAGTTATTCAGCTGGCCTCTCATTGCTCAAGGAGAGTCCTTCCACCTGCCTGTACGACATTCAACACGTTCATCAGCTGCCAGACCTTAACATTTGTTTGTCTTTTGCAACTTGCAGTCCGGAACACTGAGAGGCAAGTTTGCACATTTGGATTTGGACATTTTGAATAGTTTTTTTTACGGCAGCACTCATCCAGACATTTTGACGCTCTTGTTTTTTACCTCAGTACTGCCGAGGGATGCCTTTGAAACACATTTGCCCCCAGCGCCATGTGTGCTGAGAGAGCTGTGACATTATCTCCTGCGGAGATCCCAGTGTTATTCTAGCCTGTGTCTGTGTTTTGATTCAGACAATAGCTGGGCATTCAGGGGCTCCGGACACTGACCAGAGGACCACCAAAATAAAGGAAGCCTGCAGTTACATAGTAAACACCGAAACACCCATGGCACAATAAAGCTTTGCATTGAATTGTCCGATTAATGAGCTGACATGTCATTTTGGTCCAAAGACTTTGGAAATCACAATAAGAAACTTTTTTGTCACTCCTAGCAATTTTTGCCCCTTTTTTTTATTTGAAACGACACTGCATTTAAAAAAAATCTGATTTATAGATGTCACAAAGGATGTTTTTGTTCCCTGTGAGGACCCGAGTGCTTTGCGTCATGGTGTAACTTCTTCATATTGTGTCATGTCTTGGATATTATGTGTTCTCTGCCTTTGTTAGGACAGTTAATGCCTTCAGTCTCCTGGAGGCAACCCTCATTAGAAACAGAAGATGAGGCGAGAGACCGGCAGGCAAAGCAGCATTGAAACTCACCTTCTGTATAGAGTCTGCCAGCAGCACAAGGGGGTCTACTACTCGACTGAAGGAATACAGCCCTTTTTTCTCCCACCCCTGAGCGTTACTCACCTACTACTTTCACTAGCCATGAGTGATTGGAAGAGGAGAGCTAAACAGGTTGTCCTACCCTCCCAGAGGCTGTATTGATTTCCCTCCACTCAGTGTTCATTTGATTGAGACCCAGCTATGTGAGCGTAAGGTCAGAGAGACCGACCGTGATATAGTATTGAGCTCCATTACCTGTTGGAGCCGTCAGACACCCTGTGAAGAGCAGGTAGGGGGTAGGTGGTTCTCCAGTTTCAGACCAGCTGCCTTATGGGTGACACAACACAAGCCTGACCCACCTGGATAGTACCTAGAACAATGAACCAGTCTGAACTGACAACAGACCCAGTGCTCACTGCCAACAGCAGCCATGTAGACTTCTTTCCTGGGATGGCCTCCAATCACTCCTGCCCCTTGGGCTGGGGGCTGAATGAAGGTCTGGAGGCCTGTGTCCTGGAGACTGCTGTCATCGTACTCCTGACAGTGCTCATCATTGCCGGGAACCTGACGGTGATCTTTGTTTTCCACTGTGCCCCGCTACTACACCACTACACAACCAGCTACTTCATCCAGACCATGGCGTATGCTGACCTGCTGGTGGGTCTTAGCTGCCTGGTTCCCACCCTGTCACTGCTCCACTACCCAGCAGGAGTCCAAGAGCCAATCACATGCCAGGTTTTCAGCTATATCATCTCTGTTCTAAAGAGCGTTTCAATGGCCTGCTTGGCTTGCATCAGTGTGGATCGTTACCTGGCCATAACTAAACCCCTATCGTACAACCAGCTGGTGACACCATGCCGGCTACGAGGCTGCATCACCCTAATCTGGGTCTACTCTAGCGTTGTTTTCTTGCCCTGCTTCTTTGGGTGGGGAAAGCCAGGCTATCATGGGGACATTTTTGAATGGTGTGCTCACTCTTGGCCCACCTCTGCCCTTTTTACAGGCTTTGTTGTGTGTTTGCTCTATGCACCTGCTGCGCTTGTAGTTTGTTTTACCTATTACCACATCTTTCGCATCTGCCAGCAGCATAACAGAGACATTAGTGAACGGCGGGCACGCTTCCCGAGTCAGGAGATGGAGGCTGGTGAGGGGGGTGGTGGTGGGCATCACGGAGGACATGGACCAGATCGACGATATGCGATGGTGCTATTCCGCATCACCAGTGTTTTCTATATGCTTTGGCTGCCCTACATAATCTACTTCCTGCTAGAGAGCTCCCATGTGATGGATAGCCCTGCCCTCTCCTTCATCACCACCTGGCTTGCCATCAGCAACAGCTTCTGCAACTGTGTTATCTACAGCCTGTCTAATAGTGTGTTCCGTCTAGGCATGCGTAGGCTCTCACAGACAATTTGCTCTTTCAGTCACTGTGCAGCTGATGACAGAGACTTTGGGGAGCCTAAACCAAGGAAGAGGGCAAATTCATGCTCCATCTGAAGGGAAGCTTTTTACAGGGTCAGGATTCTCCTAAAATCAGTGTGTAGGAAACATACCATTCGACAAGCTTATCTGCTAGTATACTTTCAGTTTAATTGGCAGGATTTAACCAACCAGAAAATAATGTCTGTTGTATAAGCCTGTCAGCTGACACCAGTGACATTGCCGTGGTCACAATAAACCATGGTTTACTGCATTAAAAGCTTTTCAAGGAGATGGGGGCAATGTCTTCAAAGAGAGATTAAATGGTCTGGGCACTCGGTAATGGTTTATATTCTATGGTAAGTGACTAAATCATGGATAACTTAGAAAGTAGTCTCAACATGACATTCTTTGCCTTTACATTTCACTGTATGCCATAAGCCAGTTTAGACATTGTGAGAAACAAAAAAAAATCATCTTACAAGTTTGACCACACTATTTCATGCCTGTTAAGATTGAAACACATTTTGTTTGATGTTTCTGTGTTTTCTATGACTGTCAATAGCAGTGTCAAGATACTCTTCACTTAATTGTGCTCAAGGCCTTATTCAAAGAAAACCATGGAAATGAAACTGTTTGAACACAGATACACTGACAGTTACTATGCTGCTGATAACTAACAGATGGCTTTATGGCCCTGACTGTTTTCTCGAGGAAAGTTTATTTCTGCTAAACTATGTTGTGTTGAATATATTCCTTTACCTTGGACAGGTGAACACATGCTGAGAAACATGTAAAAAAAAAAATTATTTTTAAAGAGATTGGCCTAAAGCCAAACTGACAGTTGTTAGTAAAAGGAGTAAAGTTGTTTACATAGACCTTGTAAAAAAACATAGTACATAATGTAACTGTGCGGGGCAATCTCTACTGGTTGAACCCCAATCTGGCACAACTTCAACACAGATCTTAATAATGACTGTAGAACTAATCAAAACTTAACATCTCCAAAACAGAAGTCAACTGAAAAGAAATGCTGTTATCACTGTTTACCAATTGAAATATCAGCTATTTATGATTGGTCAACAATGACCGGTATACCCCAACTTAAAGCACTTTTTTTGCAGAATTCAGACCAAGGGTGTGTTTAGTTTACATCAAGGCCTCTATATTTAGGGCAATAAATTGAAGCTCTTGGCAGATTACTACCCAGGACTCAGAGGTGTTATCCCCCTTATGCTTTTGAATTGGCCCATGGGTACCAGGATTCTCATCATTGCTATGGCATTCCTGGTATGACTGTTTTTTTTAGTATTCTGCTTACCGTTTGATGCATGATTGCCATCTACAACCAGAAAATAAATACTACATCCCATCCTCCTGTGTATATTGAGGGACATTTATATAGAATACAAATAGAAATAGCAAAGCAAAATGCCATTTTCACATTATGAATTTTTTTATAATGTACAATGCCAAGTATGCTAAAACATTTTATCTAAAGATGTCTCCAATTGAGCTGACTTGAAGACATATTTTTCATGCACCTCCTTCCCTTGCTTTTATCCCACACACAAACTTGGTCATGTCACTAAGATGAAACAAATGTTATGGTACTGGCAGTGAAGACATGAGGATGTAGCTTGGTTTTGGGTGCTTTGCCTCATGGACAAAGTTATTGTTAAAGATAAGAATGGATTTATTGTCAAGTATAGGTGGACAAGTGCTTGGATTGACATATTCTGATCTCTCTGGTGCTAACTGTGAGGTTAGATATTAACTGATCTGAAATAACATGCTTAGCCTTAGTAAATGTTCAAGGCTATTAGTAGCTTATCTAATCCTTAACCATCCTTGATACTTTTAGCTGTGCCAATTGTGTTTTATCAGCAAGATAAGTTGCTGCCCTTAAACCACAGGCCTGTGTTTTCTAGACATAGTTTTGTAAGTAAACACAGCAGTGTTCACAGAGGTGGAGTCCTTGTTTAAGGTTTCTTAGTTGAGATGGGTAGTAAACAATTCCTGATTCATGCATACATTCCAGCTTGGTTAAAATCTTCAGAATGTTTCCCAGACTGGAGCTTTTAATATACAAACTGCCAATGATGTGTGTAGTTAAAGCAACCTACCGATGCCTATGGTTATGATTCTCACTCTTTGCTGCTGAATCGTAGTGTATTAATTCCAGTCAGTTTACCTTGTACATTCCCTCGATCATTGGATTAGTGTCCGATGAAAATTCATTTCACATGAACACAGCCTCGTGCTGTAGCCAATGACTGATACTAATTTCACTGTTTGCTCATGTTTAAGTGTGTACTTGTCGAGTATATTTGTGCTTGCTAGAAACCAAGTGACAGCAAACCCAGCCCCTTGATATTGTATCTGCATTCCCAAACAGTTTTCTGTGTAGGTCATTCCTCATTTTAAAGCTGCATGAAGTGATTTGTGATGACAAGGGGCAGAAAACCTTTTATATAATAAGCCTTTAGCTTTTTGTGCATAAGGTGTATGTGAGCAAGCAAATTGCATACTTACACCTCCAGCAGAGACTGAGGTAAATGAACATTATATCCCAGGTTCTTTCATGCCATCAACATGAATGTAAGTACAATATTGTTTTAATTCCAAGGATTGGTAAACAAAAATTACCAACAGAAATATATCCTTCTCTTTGAGGCTATTTACATGAACATCCCCAGCTTCTTTTGTCTTTGGTTCTGCAGTCTCCCGTTAGGCAGGTAGTCTTTAGTCCTCTTGAAATGACCTCAGAGTGGTGGCCCATAGTTTATACTGTGCTGGCATTGTTTTGGTTTCTCTGGTTCAGACACAAAGGTAACCAAATCAATGAAATAAATGCCCAGGTGTAAAGCTGCTAAAAGGTTGTTGATTCTAAGTGGGATCATCAGTGTTCATCACCCTTTAACATAATCAGAAGGTTTTTTTTATCTTGTGATAGTATTTGATAAATTACTTTACGCAGCTTTTATGTATTACAGATTGTTCTGTGAACGTGCCTAAAGATGTTTTTTATAGGAACGTTAAAAAAAGAAATTTCGAGAAGTACCGTAATTCTAGTAACATGGACATGCTGCATTTTTTAAAAATATTGTCAAGCTACATGAACATACAAGACATCATACGTTGGGACTGTGTACACATCTGAAGGTAAATTGTCATTGCATCTATATGATCACTTCTTCGGTATTTCAAAATGAGCCAAGAATGGGCCAAGTCATTCATTCTTTTACAGTTACTCTGATTCTGCCTTCACATGGGTTAATCTCATATTATCTTAGTCTACACAATATCTGTAAGATAAGAGGAGACTGCAGATTTCTAAGTCCTTTACATTTCTTTTTTGTAGCCATATGACCTTGCATATACACTGAGAAACTGTAGGCAATCACAGCAAGGTCGTGTCAAATAATGTGCTGAAAAAATATTTTTTTATTGTTTTGATAGCTTGTGTTTTTTGTGCTTGTATCGAGCATAGTGCAGTGGGGTAGTAGAAGAAATTAATCTGAAATAGTGCTTTATTAACTTCAAAATATGGAAAACACAACAACAACAACATATAAGATAAAGCTAAATTCTGTTACAGTCTGAAGGTGAATAGCTCAGTTGTTTCAATATAGATAAAGATGGTATGTTCCATTCAAGTGGAGATTTCATTATGTGGTCAAACATTGAACAAATAATCATTTTTGGTTGGGTTGCTTTGTTGCCGGTTATGTAAAATGCTTGTCTAGTCTTATGGTTTCGAAACTCAGATTGCAAACAAAATGAATATTTAAAAAATGGATTGTTTTTATGTGACTGTATTACACAGACCAAACTGAAGTGGTAGAAAAACAAACCTGATGAAACAAGTTGTTCTACTTTCAAGTGCATTTATCTTGACTTTTTGTAAAGAAAAAAAAAATAGATTACAGGATAATATGTATTTATTTATTAAGTTATGTTTAAACCTGACAGAATATACTGTATATGGGTATACTGTATTAAAAGTGTGCGTATCTGTTTCTATTTGACTGTCAGACATCTGACAAATTCAGACAAAGGTTTGGAAAAACCTATTTGCGTTAGATATTCTAGGCTTCTGATGTTTTTGAGTAGGAGGCAGAGTGTGTAAAACTAAACAGCATATATTTTTTTATTTTAAAATATTGTCAAAGGCTATGGTTTTGTTGTTGCTGCCAACCCAATAAAGGAGAAAAAGAGTAGACATTAAACACTGTGTAGTTGCTTTTGTGGAATAACTGTGATTGTGTAGACATAACCATCAGTTAGCCAGCTTTCATCCATAACCAATAGAACTCTCCAGAACTCCTACGACTGACACTTATTTTAAGGAATAATGAAGAGGGTGGGGATGTAGGCTTGTGATTCTTGACTGCCAGAATGCATCCCCAGACTTGAAGGAATCAGTACAATGAGGTAATGCCTGCCTCTGCAATCATTATGTTCTAAATGGATTAATCTTGAGCAAGATGCTTTGATGGACAATCATTACCTTTGTAAAGTCATGCATGGGGTGGTTATGGTAGCACAATGTGATACCCTACACACTATGTGGCCTAGGTCTAGGATATATAGATACAATCTTTGTACATTATCTAATTCAGTTGTCCATTGAATTGTACAATGACAAAAACTTTTTATGATTACATCCATGTATCATGATACATTATGATGTCTGATTAACAGAAGAGTGCAAAATTCCATTAAAAAAAGTTGGCATCAGTTCCACCTCTTATCATCCATCATCTCCTAGCTTCTTTTTACTGTTGTTCAAAATTATCCTGCTGACTTCTTTTATTGCTCTGTAAACTTCTTTGGCTAGTTAACTTCTGTTCACATTACCCGCATTCATTTCGTAACGCCACCATGTTTCAGGAAGTAGTGACGCAATGAGTCAAATTGCAGAGAAAGTCTGTTTAAGCACTATATTTCTTTTTTAAATCAAATTTTGTCAAAGTCAGAATGACGATATATTGCCATGTTTATATTTTGGCCCACCCCTTGTCATGAATGTAGAATATCTGAATTGATATATGTGTGAATGAATAATGTAATTACTGGTCTAGATAAGATGTTTTCGCTTTGTCTTCAATCCTGTTCTGCAGAGAGTTAGACTAAATAAATTGGAAACCAAGCAGAGATTTTGTGCTCTGGTCGACCCATTATCCTCTATACCGACAGGTGACATTTGCATGGTAACCATTCTGTTAGCCTTTGCTTTAGTCAGTGCACACGTTCATGTCCTCCCTCTGTGAGAAGAGCATCCTCATTATAGAGCCTGGTCCCTTGTTCCTCGTCTTAAATTGGCTTGAAATTCACTCACCCACTTAGACTGCAGCAGGTGGTCTTAGAAGAAAAACATAACCCTGATGCTTTTACTGAGTTTGAAATAAATAAAAAAACAAAGATGAAAAAGGTATTGGAAGGAGGTTAAAAGTTAGAACAGCACATCAAGAATAGAAACTAGTTGAAGAGAAACCTCATGTCCATATACAGTACCGGTAGGTAAAGTGGATATGGAGACTGCTTGAATGACAAAATCAAGTTGGTAAAGGAAAGTAGGAGGAATGAGGTTAGAAGAAGTAAATAGTGGATGGTAAGATAGGAATGAAGGTTTGAAGATGAGAGTGATGTAAAAGAAGTGGGGGTGAGGACGAAAAACATTGCAGTTAACCAATCATTTCTAAAGTACTCATGAGATATATTGCAGTAGAATTAATCTATTCATGTATTAAACGTTTGTGTGGTATTATTGTAATACAAATAAAAAACAATAGATTATTGCACCTTTGTATATCAAAGTTCTTTGTTTCAATGTAAGCATAAGAAAATAGTTCTGAAAATGTTATTAAAAGCACCATTAACTTGTAGGAGCTTTGACAGCACAGTGCTTTAAAAAAAATGCTGATAACATCATAAACTGAATGCTTTGGTGGTACTCAGAATTGCGTCCTTTTTGTTGTGTTTGTGAAGAGTGCATTTTATTCCTATGCCAACAACCAAGACAGATTTGTCTTTGTTTTGATAACTATGTTTGTATATATAAAGAAAAAAAAATCTGTATCTGTTCCTCCCCAACCAGAGCCGCTTGGTGGTCCAGGCCTGCTAAATATTCATGGCCGACACTATTTCAGGAATTCCCTTTTATTACCACAAATGGCAGCACTCGCCTCACTTCCTCTTTCACTTTCTATTCTGCCACTTTCCTCTTTCCATGCTGATTAAGGACCAGCTGACCCTTTTTGGAGGTGGGAAAGTAATAATTGTAATGGAAGCCAGTTCCTGCCTCTTTGTGCGAATAGTGGATCCTCACTGCACCCATAAAAAGCCTTTGATGACTTAAGGAGGGACACACTTAGACACATACACACCAACACACCCTCATACATCTTGCATGGCCTCATTCAGGGTTTTCAAACATTGCCTGCGTCTGTTCCTCGATAGCTGACAGGTGTTGATCTAGGCGTAGCCAGTGATGCACTTTTACTGTATTTAATGTGCAGTCTAAATATCTATTTATTTATTAACAAGACTTAGGTTACAATCACTCTAGTGCCGATTTTTCTTATGAAAAACTAAAACTGGAGGTTAACTTCAATAGGATAGTAACTAATACATCTTTACATACGATTATGTTTTTGCCCCTCTTGCCTAAATGACATCCCCCCCCATGATACATCACTGAAAATAAGAATTTCAATCACAACTAAAAAAACAAACATTGATATAGGGAGAATATATGATGGTTGTACTGTTTGACGTAAGAGATGGGCAGAGACAATTAATATTGCATAAGAATGATGTAAACTGAGTTACATTATTGATGTCTGCTTCAAAGGATAAAGTGCTGACAAGGGTTGTCACCCAGACTCTTGACTTAGAGGGAGAGAGGAACTATGAAGTTGTGAGTAATAATGTCTTTGGTGAATCAATATATAAAGACATTTAATTCTTTTAGACTCTATATTCTATGCAATGTAATTTTCTTATAAGGCATTGGAAGTCTATCGGTCAATAATGGAATGGAACTGGTAATAACAAGGATGCTGCAGAAATCATGAAGCATCATGAGATGACTGTACACTGCCTTCCAGCAGTGTTCAGCAGAGACTTGACATTTTAATCACTACACCAAATCTAATAATTTACAAATGTTACTATCTCCCTTGTTGCCATAGTTGCAGAGTCATTACATTGTCCATCCAGGAACAAAACGATTTCAGGTTCAATCATCATAGAAGTGGACCTGATACTCCTAAACTCTGTCAAAGAGCCCCAGAGCAATAAAGGGAACACTTACCTGCCCTGGGTTGAAATTGGAAAAGGCCTTAAATGTGGAAGTACAGGATTTTTTCTTCAACTACTTTTCCGATTTCAGCAAATGCATTTCACCTCTGGACCTGATGATTGACAAAGGTCTACTATCCACCAGTGGCCACTTGACTGATAGCTTTCTCTTCCATTTGTGCTCTGACTCTCCCAAATAAACACTTTTTTATTGGTTTCAAGTTGCACCGAGCATCCCACTTTCAGTTTTAAAAACTCTGATTCTGCAAGTTTTATTTTTATTTTTTATTTTTATTTTTTTGTTGTTTTAAGTCTCTGTTGCATCATTGCTTTCACTGTTAGTCTTGAGTAATGCTGACTCTATGTAATAAAACCACTTTGTGAAATCCCAATCCCCCTTGAGCACCATAGCACTCTCTGGCTTGTGGCAACTATGAAAACCAATTTAGGTCAGGCTTGCCTTCTTAAGGCACAATTTTGACTGTGTTGCTGATTTGGCTGATAATCTGCATGGTCAGGAAAATTGTCCATGGGGATAAGGTCATTGGCTATTTTTAACTAATGAGGAGTATTTGTCTTTTGTGTTTAACAAAGCATTCTTCAATTCACATGTGAGATTAATAATGGGGTAAAACAAATATAGGATGTTAAACATCTTGGAGTAAACACCTTACCACTGCTGAACTGCTGCCCCATGTGAAGGTCAAAGAGTGAGTGCAATGCAGTGCAGCCTTTCAATGAGGAGTGATCAGGTTAATTCAGTCTTTAAAACAAATGATAAAATGCAACCAACAACCAATCGGGGTAAGGAGTGGAAAGGAAAAACCAGGAAGTGAACTAAAGGAAGCTAAGTAGGTGAAGAAGGAAGTGAAAGGTAACCACTAAGGATGTTTTCTATAATAATGCCAACTCTCTAAAAACCTGTTAAAAAAACAAAAACATGTATCCACAGGCATTAAAGAAAAAACATAAACTCTTACCTTAATGCCATTTATTTAAGGTTAACTGTGGTGGTTTTTAGAACACAGATCTGAAAAAAGAAATATAGACAGACAGCATCCACGTCAGTAGCTGAACTGAGCTGCTAGTTATTGATTCACTTGAACCACTGTAATGATCATTAAATCTGTGATTGATAAACTGCCAGCAGTGATGTACAACATCACCACCTCTCTCCTCCACCTTTTCCAAGCTCTCCATGGCTCATGTTCAAAAGCCGAGAATAATTTAATGGTAAATATGCAAGAACTAGATCAAAATGACCATCACTTTATCCCAAATCATATTTATCTGAATACATGTATAAGGGATTTGTAATATTTCCTTTTTTATAATCCCAAACTGGACTGTAAAAAGAGCTTTTATCTTACCCACTGTCTTTATGTCATTCGGTATTGTTGAATTAAAACAAAGATAAAAAGTTGAGTACGCATTCGATGGGTTTTTTTTTATCCACAAAGTTGGCAGGAAATATAGCACAATTTAAATTAGTTCTACAATTCATGTAGCAGACGCTTTTAATCCAAAAGGTTGTACATCGGGTACAACACAAGGATCTAGAAAGAAGGAAACAACATTGTAAGTGCAAATGATTGGCTTTACATATAAGTCTGATCAGACACAGGTGCTAACAGGCAATGCACAGAGGCAAACATAGACATTGACTTGAGAGTTCTGATCAGCATCAAAACCATCCTAAATATCGTTTAAATTAAATAAAACCATTATCGTCATCACAATCATCACCATGATCCAGTGCGTAGGTGTTCAAGAAAGAGCTGGGTCTTCAGCTTTTCGTAGAGGTGCAACAGAACTCTGCAGATAGAAGATATTTGGTAGTTCATTCCACCACCAGGGCGTGACGGACGAGAAGAGTCTAGTTAGAGACTTAGGCAAATTGGTCCCGTACCGTGCTTAAGTACGATTGTCCCCCCCTCCCCATTCCCCTGGTGGCCTGCACTCACACTGCTCCAGGACTAAACGGGTCTGAGCATGGTTACCTCTTGTACATACGAAATAATTCATCACATGCATGGCTTTACGTGATCATGAAGCGTGCTGTCTACAAGACAGAAGGACTCGAAAATTAAAGCCAAACAAAATAAAAGGGATGTGCAATCGAATCCGCACATCGGAGAACAACTCAGAGATCATGACAGCTGCTTTACTGACTTTGTGGCTTATTTTGATTCGTTTTTGTCAGATACAACCAAAATTCTCTGGGATTTCTTGACAATGGAACGTTGCCCGCATTGTGTGCCCATGTTTTTGCTCGTGCATGAATTGTACCGTGCCGAAGCACACCTCCTCCAAGTGTGCCAGGGCCAAGGAAGTGTGCTGTGCTTGAACACAGATCGCAGCACTCACCCTGGTCAAACAAACTGGACTTAAGGAGTAAAGCGTGCTTAGGCATGGTACAGATTGCCTTGTGTGAGTGCACCCTCAGGGCCCTGTTGTGAAGGTTGGATCAGACGCCTTTCATTGGCAGAGCGTAGTGTGGGGGAGGAATAACTCTGTATCATTTTTAGAATATCGGGGAAATTCCCATATAAATAACCAATACTCTCCAACCTTTTTTTGTAGATTTTTAAGTGAAGATGAATGACAGGATTTGACTTTTGCATAGAGAATGGGGCACCTTTTTCCTTCTTAGTGTGAAAAAGAATCCTTACTCCCCTTATCTTTCTAGTTAGTCAGACTTTGTTAGATCCTGCTCTTTTCACTTTTCTGGTCAACCTTTTTCACATCTGATCCCGTCACAGCTGGCACTTTAAACTGCGTCTTTTCTCCTATTCACAAAGACTTATTGTGACAGAATGGAGCTCATTTAAATATTGGCTTTGGAACGGCTTTAATCTTCTGCCCTGTTCGCTGTACAAAAAGAACATCTAAAGATGTTTTGTTTCCTTTCTTTTTATCCTTTCTGATTTGATTAAGCATAATTTGCATCATTTGTCTTATCCTATTTATACATAGAAGACAGAGACAAGCTCTTTAAAGGACATTTGAGGGCAACCCCATGTGTTTTTTTTTTTACTGTTAACCTCCCTGCAGACGTCAGGTTCTGAGGCTATGCCAACAGGTATAGAGGCCAGTTTCTCTTATCCTCTCTCAGGCTATTTAAGCAGAATTACATTTCACAAGACAGTCAGATTTCCCCCCTTGGGCTCCTTTAGCATATATTTCCTCCCTTCAACTACCTCCATTCTTTGTCTCATTCCTTTCTGTCTCCCCATCTATCCTGAAGCAGTGCTACCCATAGAAGCACATCAGGTCTTGTTAGGCACTTATTTAATAGTGATGGTACAGCAGCTAGCCTCAAGCCATCCTTGATACAGCTAGTTCTTCCTCTGTGACATTTAGCCTTGCTACTATTCCCTGCTGGAGGTTAGGAGTGGCGGAATTGAGTGAGAATATTAGGCTGTCATTTGAGACTTTCTGTTGATAAGTCTGTCTGTTAACCCCCTCCATTAAGCAGACATTCAGTAAACCAGCTGTGGTAATGTACTTGAAAATTTCTGCTGATGCCTCGTCAGAATTTTTACCCTTGGGATATTTTTGAATGCTTCATAAACCCGATATCTTCACAAGCTCAGCTGAAAACATTATGTGGGTCAATAAACCTTAATAATTGATTTGAAGTATTGAAGAATTTTCATGAATAGAAAACTCAAGACATGTGTTTTCTTATTTTTTCCCTAAATGTCACCTTTATTATACAGATCAAAAATGACTCAACTCAGATATTTTATAAAATGGCATACATTACTGAACAAAGTCTATTTGATAACAAGAGGAGTTATATTAGTTTTATCTGAAATTAATTATCCTCATGTACATGCCGCCCACGCGTTCACAACACATTTTTACACCACACATGATGAAACAGTTCATTGTCTTAAACAAAATGTAAAAACAAATGTGTTGAACATAAAAGAATGCCATAATGTTTTCTTATAGATCAAAAGAATGGGTGGCCACCAACAGTCTCTTCAAATGGCAATAAGAAGGGAGTGATGCTGATGACACTAAAACAATATGTTTCAAAGCCTCCTCACCACCAAATGGAAAGTCAATGCTAGGAAACTATATCAAAGGATTGAAGTTTTCTTGACCTAGATGAGTTTGAGCAGTTAAGCAACAACAAGTGGCCTGTCTTCACATGAAAGGATTTAGCACACTTAAATTCCATTTCACTGAAACTCCTCCAGTGTTGTAAAAATGTAAGGGCATTTTAGCCAATTGGACGAGGTCACTGTGCAGTAACAATGTTTGGATAGAAATGTAGCGTTTGATGTATATAATTATACACGAAATATCCAGTCACTATGCATTTATCCATAAAATGTTTAATCTTGATTTCTGGTTAGCTTTTCTCCACCTGTAAATCTACATATGTGATGATGGATTTGAAGCAGCCAACCATCCAGTAGTTGATCGCAGATTACAGTAGAGTTTCTCCATTGTCTCGCTGGCTCTTCCCACCAACCGAACATTACGACGCAAGAGCCACTGTGTCGCTATGGAAACCCTGGGCTGAGTCTAAAGAAGCAACAAGCTTCCAGGGAGTATATTTGATGCTTATAAATAGGGCACAATTAAATTGGATCCATCAAAATAGCATCATCTTCATTATTCTGTGCTCTTCAATTTTGAATATTTAAGGGAAAGAATGCAGGCAGAGAAGGAAGTGCAAAACCATATCTGTTTTGTGTGGGTGCTATTTCTGCATGTCTTTTTTGAGCAGGGTTTCTTTTACACAATAAGTGCACAGAGAAACACAAACATTCTAGTTGTCTTTACGGAAGTCTTCTTTCATGGACTGGCCCACCTCTTTATCTCTTGGGGTCTTGTGTCCCCCCCCCCCCCCCCAAATAAGTCTCAAACTATATCCTCCACTAAAAGCCTCAACACAGAGAAAATGTCAGATATCTGAGGGGATTTCATAAAACTGTAGGATGTTTCACTGTGTGTCTGTGTGTGAGAAAAAAAGAAATTGAAAGATGAGCAGGACATCTCATCCTATTCAGCTCCAATTAAGTCAGCACCAGAGACTCAAACAAAACATTACGTTCCCCCCCTGTTAGTTTTTATGCAGTTTAGTCATTGGTTTGATATCAAATCCCAATATCTAGAAGACATCAGATCCCACCATTGGGTTGATGTCAAAACCAAACATCTGTTTGATATAAAAGCTTAACATTGGATTCAAGTCGGATCCCAACATCTGGAAAATGTCAAATCCAGCGTATGGTTAATGACAAATCCCCATGTCTGTTTGACGTCAGATCCCAATGTTGGGTTGATTGCAGATCCCAACATGCTGCTGGTTGAATTCAAAATCCATTGCTCTTTGACATCAAATCCCAATAACTGATACTGTAGATGTTAAAACCCAATGTCTGTTTGACGTCCTAATCCAACATCTGGATGTGAAGACTCAACATTTCTCTGTTACTCCTCAGCTCTGGGTTTTTTTCAGTATGTCTCCAAACTGCTTTCTTGTTTGTGTGTTATGGAAAGCAGACTGAGAAATGTAGCTTATTCACTTTCTATCTTATCACTGTGCCTGTATTTCTGTAAGTCTGTTTAAAACAATTCAGAACCAGTTGGATTATTAAAATGCCACGGCACAGAGTCAGAAGAATTTGCAATTTGCCAGGCGGGCCAGCTGTTGCTAACCCCCCCCCCCCCCCCCAGCACTACCACCCTCAACTCTCCAGGGAATCCTCTCGAAACTTCCTCGCCAGCAAACAAGGACAAAGGCCTCAGGGGGGGAGCTGGTTTTTAATTACCAGACTGCTGTCCTCTGAATATCACACCAGCAGATTATCACGCTCTATCCTTCTGAAATGAAGAGAAATGAGGAGGGTTTGGGGGTAGAAAGGTGTGACATGATACAATCTTCTTTAAACACATAATAAACCTAACCACCTTTTTGGCATCTTTTGGAAAACACTAAAGGATGGAGGCATTGGTCTTTTAAATCTTTATATCTCCATAATTGTTTTTTAAGGATTTTTTTTTTCTAGCCAAATTGTGCTTCTAGAGCCTCATAGCTGCAAACGTAGCTATAACATATATCCACAGCTGGAACTTAAACGTCTATCTTAAAAAAATTGATATTACAAAACAGAGAGCACAGTTCAAATTGCGTTTAGAATTACATATCATACTTGTTTTGATCCTCTACTACTTTATAATCCAGCTTCATGCTTTTACTTAAAACCATTCATTTCTTTCAAGAAGCCTGAAGATGCCACAGCAGAAATTAATGTCAGACCTTTGAATTGCCTCGAAAGTATTTCATGTTTACCATTAC
Organism: Labrus bergylta; assembly: GCF_963930695.1. Lineage (NCBI taxonomy): Eukaryota > Metazoa > Chordata > Actinopteri > Labriformes > Labridae > Labrus > Labrus bergylta. Next base: position 11,735,298 of record NC_089200.1, read on the forward strand.
AAGTGTTTGCTGAACACACATTTTTTTCTCTTAACAGAATCCATCTTAATAGTAACACAATCCAACTGATCCCCACAGGAAGTCCAGCAGACTAGTCAAGTCTTTCTGCAACTAAGCTTCTGCTATGTTGCTCATTGTGCTTGAGTTCCTTTGTTCAGGGTGTTGCTGAAGCAGTGTCCAGTTTGGTTCATGATTCTTGCTTTCTGAAACTTGACTCATACCACTTGATTTTTTAAAAGAAATAAACAGAGAAATACCTGGTAATTGTTTTATATAAAAACACGTACGTCATGTAAATTCTGGTTTTATACATGCTTCTCACACACATACTGACATACAATCAGGACCTATGGACATGCGCTACTGGAGAGATGTCGGAGTTCACAGTTTTTACAGTATAAATAAACATGTTTACAGACTGGTACAAAAACCAAATAGGTCTTATTAGTTATTGTCATCACTGGCACACACTGTACGGTAGGTGAACCGTTTTTTTAAACGGCTCTGTTTTCATTTTGAAAACTGTACGTGTTATCCATAGGCACGTAGCTGACATGATTGACAGGTGGGCTCGATATAACGGATCGTCTAAAGGTCAAGAAAATCAAAGAAGAGAAATGCAAAGACAAAAAACGTCTTTGTTTGTTTTATTTGGTGAGGGACAGGCTTTGTTTCCAATGAGAATCAAAATGCTTACGTTTAGCATCTAGCAGTAGTATAAAATGCTTACTGTTGTCATTGGAAGGTCTTTACAAGTACAATGTGTGTTTGTACTATAAGGGGGAAGCTAGTTCAAAAAAACAACCACCTTTCATTTCTCCCGATTCATTTTTTTAAAGTTTTTTTTTGCACCAAATGCAGACTATTTATCACTTCCAATACTGGCCTCCCTTTAAGGGAGAAGCCATTTTTCCCAAGATTTTCTGTCAGTCACTCTCCTCTCATGCTCTACCATTGTGTCCTCCTCCCTCCTGTTGGCATCGGCCTGTTGAGGTCATTTCTCCATCCCTTCATATTTGTTCTCTCCACCCCCACCCCCCATCTGCCCCATCTGTCCTGTTTCTCTTTTTATTGCCTCCTTTTTATGCTAACTATTCTTTTTTTATTATGTGGCTTATCACTCACAGTTATACTCTGCAGATAGTGTTCTGCTAAAGTGCTGGATGTCATGTTAAAAACTCAAATTGAAGCAGAAATGTTCGCAGAGCAGTCTTGCTTCTTTGACTTGATGTGTACTCTAACGTACAGGGAGCTGCAGGGATCATCCCTGCAACAGACGCGCTCTAGCACACCATCTTGTGGGTTCATCACAGCCTCTGTTCTCTGAAATGACCCATGATGCACCACCACCGACTCCTGCTGTAACCAGGCTCAGCTGGCTTTGCAATTGCTTTGTTTCGTATCAGTCAGAGGGTTCCGAGTCAAAAGCGCATTGAATTTATCCAATTGATCCACTACTCTGCCGGTGTGAGAAGGAAAAAAAAAAGCCTTTTGATTGAGAAAATGATCAATGAATAGGATTGACATTGCTTGGAGATAAGAAACACATAACCGTACAGCAATGATTTCTCTCATCAGTGGTTTTCAATGTCAAACCTGCTGTGAAACCTGTGTTAGGGAGATGTAGCCCACCCAAGAGAGTTTGACTGCCCTACAATGAAATGGAGAGTTTTAGTGACACAATGTGTAGAAGGATTCAAAGCCTTTTGTTACTTTGACAGTATGATCCAGGAGAGAAAACTTGAATAATTGGCTCTGAATGAGACAAAAATAATGCTGCTTCGGCCCACAAAGAAAACTCTCTCTGTACTGTACGTGTCCTCCTCTCACTTTTACCAGCTGGCTGCACCACCATTACTAATAATATTTTAAAAAGAGGTATTCAGCTGGTGTCAGACTGAAAGGATTTCGTAGTATTTCTTTTTGCTGTTGGTCGAAATATAGTGGACTACATTAACCCCAGAACATTCAACAAGGTGTGTTCTGCTGTTCAGTTCTGTTTATTGGGAGTTTGCATCGAGAGTTGTTCCCATACTAATACCAATATTGATATCACCCTCAGATTGTTATCAGGTATCTGTGAGTATACTAGCCAGTGCATCAGTCTGTTACCATAATGGACTAAAATACTTGTGTTTGTAATCCCACTGGAATTTGAAGGGTATTCTGTATTGGCCATTACTTTAGTCTAGGTATAAGAATCAGTTCAAGCAATTAAAAAAAAATGTATTGGAGGATCTTTATATCCATTGTACATTTTATTTTTTATGACTGAACAAATATTGCCTGTTAACAGTCACACCATTAAATCCAGATCACCCTTATGTTTGAATCAGACAAAATGTTTTCCAGCTACTTTATGCTTTTTATCCGGGGATCTCCATTTCCCAACAAGTGGCAGCAGTTGCAAAAGTACAACATTTATGTATTTTGGCCAGCTATGCTATCTCTGTAATTATCCTTCACACACAGTTTGACTTTGCAGCCAGCATCCATCTTCATGGTAACCTTCAGCGGTTTGACGCTAGCAGCATCCTCTCTGATTGGCTGCTCTTTCTCTTCAGGAGTTAGGGGGCTCTGGAGTGTTCAGCTGTCTGAACCCACCCGGCATGTTTTGCTCCAGCCTCATCAGTTTAGCAAAGCGTGGCTTGCCTCTCTATCGAGGGGGCTCACCGGCTAGCACCCATGGGGCCCCCATTTCACACCTGGGAGTTACATAACAGTGTCAGAGGAGAAGGACAACTTGAGAGCTCACTGCTCTCTCTTGAATGGTATAATAGTTAGAAAGGCACTGCTTCTTAGAATCTACATTTCTTTTCTTTTTTTCACATTTCAAGCTTTAACTACCACTTTAGTCCAGAGAGAAAGGAGAATGTGAGAGCAGGTAGGTGGTTCATTACTTTGCTCAAGGACATTTTGACAGGATTCAGTGCTGTTGATAGACAGAGTGACTCATGCTTCTGAAGCTACACGTTGACACATGTTCCTTTTGTGCTGTAACTCATACACGAGTGTGAGCACTTAACCTTACTCCACTTTTGCTTAACAAATTCACATGTTAACAGATGACACTAACCAAAATACAAGTAGAAAACCCTCAAAAGTACATTTCTCTGTCATCAGTGCAGATGTTATACTGATGAATAAGAAAGCAACACATGTTTTTATCCTTATCCAGCATCAGCTCAACTATGCCCCCCGATGTCACAGGAAGAATTCAGTATTTTCAAGAAATCGTGCAAATCAATTGAACATAATTGATTGAAGGGAAATGACAATAAAACAAGTTTAAAACTTTAAAGTTATTTGATTATTTTACGTTTTATTTAAATTCATACACACTTTTTCTGCCCTCGTCATGAACTACACGAAAAGCACAGCTGAGATCCTTTTTAGAAAATCAACAGTGATTCATAAATAAACCAGTTTTGACCTTTGTGACGCTGGAGTGTTTGCTCCTGTGTGGCTGCACTGTGTCTTCTTTTTGGAGGACCTTCTGACTCTCTCAACCTGAAGCAGCTTTCACCAGTCAGGCCAGCAGGGTTACATGAACTGCTGCTGGATGTAGAGGGATGTGGAGGTGGAGCACAGGTTCAAACACATCAGCAGTTTTTATTTTTAGCTGCGTGTGTTAAGTAGGTTACCTGTCGGCGAGATCTGAGTAATGGACTGTCTGCCCAACAACCCCCCAGGCTGCAATTAGAGGAAGCCTCACATTCCCCTCAATGTACATACCTCATTCCCCTCTCCTCATCCCTCTCTTCGTCTGCTGCTGTATGAATCTCTCTCGCTCTCTCTTTGTTATCTATCTTGATCTGTTTGTCTTTCACTCCTTCTCTCCTTATGTTCGTCTTCTTTTCTGTCTTGTTTTCCACCTTGAATCTCTCACTTTAAAAGCCAACAGGAGATGAATTTATCTCACAGCACTGCAGAATATACAAACCTGCAAACATACAGACACACACAGACACATTGGATCCAGGCTGATGGAGGGGAGTGTAGATGTAATTCCCCTGCCTGTGCTAATGATTTTTTAATCGCTCCATTTTATTATGTCATCTGCAAAATGCTGAGGGAGTCTGTGCTGCTGCGTCACATCCCTGCTGATTTGTGTGCAGGTGAAACAAAGAAGTGTATGCATCTTGCATTACAATCTTTTTTTTTTTTTTTACTATTTTGATTTAACAAGTCTAATATTTTTGTATTTGTTTTAAGGTAGAATTTCTGTGTTTAATATATACTTTGATGAATTTACAATTTACAATCTCGTGCATACATTTCTGTGCATTCAAGATGATTATGCATGCCCTCATAAAAATGTGTCTGAAGTTCTGCTTTACAGAGGCTTTAAATCATCACAGGCTCGATAGGCTTTACTGCTCTCTCCCGTGAAGCTGCTTGCTGAATTTTTCATGTCCTGGTTTTTCCAATCAGGAAGGATCTTCCAATCTTTCCTGTCCCTGGTTATGTAAATCATCACACTGCAAAAAAGAAAAAAAAGGTGGCCACTTTTTTTTTATAAACTAAAAGATGGAAATAAAGATTAAGAGGGTTAACTGCAGTCAGGAATAGCAGTGTCTTTTCTTCAGATATGATACTGCTTCTCTCACCCTGGTGTTATCGCAGCCACAGATCCTCTTTCCTTCTTGTATCACTGTCTGGAAATGGAACAAATGTATCGCTGACAGCCGCCTGGATGCCCCTCTATTGTTACTATGCTGTGGCAGCAGTCGTAAAAGATTCAGGCAGGAGATCCTGTAACATGAAGATGAAAGTGAGGATGATGTGGAGGTTTCTATTTTGTCACAAAAACATGTCAAACTCCTTCTCTGTCACCAGCTTCAGAGGGAATGCCAATGTGGATCTTGTTGGATTGTCTGGTAAAAGCATGTCAAAAATGGTTGAAATCTGGATGTACCCCTTGAATCCTGTGAGCTGAAACTGACACCTGTGAACAAAATTCTCAAAATCAGTTTTTCCTTCTTGCTTTTGATGCAAGAACAGATAATTGACTCTCTCCTTCTCAGCCAAATGAGTATATGCAAAATATTAGTGTTGGAATTGCACTGTTGGAGCCGACTGAATGGCTTTACCTGTAATGGTAGCACTATGGTTATGCGATTGAGACTGAGTACGTTCCATTTATTTTATGTTTGTACTAACGCTGTACTGTACTGCAGGGATGGAGGGTGATGAGCTGGGACTCTGTGACAGAGAACCGATGCTGCTGATGAGGCTGCACTTCCTCAGACTCCCCGCAGAGATCAAAGAGCTGACAGCTTTAGCATTCGCATGTGCAATCACACGCATACCCACATTTATTACTCTTATTCCAGCAATAAAGCAGCAGAAAGTGTGCACCAATCAGCTCAGATCGGCAGAACTCAAGGAACGGTCCAAAATGCAACACAATAGTTTTGATAGACAGCGAGGGGGGAGACTGGAGTAACTGTGGCTTTGTTCTTCATTGAAAAGCTTTAATTTGTCATTTGAATTTGGACTTGAAATAACACAGTACAGTGCAATTAACAACGCAACTAGAGTCTTGACTTGCCTTGCTTTGAGGCGGCTGTGGCTCAGTGGTAGAGTCAGTCATCACTGAACTGGAAGGTTGGAGGTACATTCCCCAGCTCCTGCAGTCACATGTGGAAGGGTGAAACCCCAAATTCAGATTTCTTCAGCAGCAACGTCAGCGGCATGTGAATGTGTATGAATAGGACATCGGTTGATACATAGCAGCCTCTGCCATCAGTGTGTGATCGTGGTGTGAGTGTGACACCCGGTACATTAACCAGCATCATTGTTTCTCACTTCTAAAAATCCCTTTGAGTGATCAGAAGACGAAGAAGATACAAGCTCAAATCCATTTACCATTTTGCAAGTCCATTCTTTTGGGAGTGACTTTGGAGATGGGGAAAACAACAATATTTAAAAAAAAAAAGAAATATATTATTATAATACATAAGTAACTTGAAATAGATACGTATATATAAGCTATTTACTTTTTGTCTGTACGAACAGTCCAGGGTGTACCACGCCTCTCACCCAATGACAGCTGGGATCAGCTCCAGCCCCCCGTGACCCCAAATGGGAAAAGCAGTGTAGATAATGGATGGATGGTTGGATGGATGGATGTCCATTTCCTTTTAATGTAAAATATGTCACACATTTATCTGTGTGTGTACAGTATGTACGTTTTCTCTCAGTTTAGCAGGACTCCTAATAACCTTTTTGTGTTACAGATAACAACCAAAATGTTGTCCGATTCATAGCAGATAGAGCACATTGTTGTAAAAAATATATATTAGGCAAAAAGTGTAAGCTCACCTGTGAGAGTGAGACAACTTTTCTGTTTGCACTGAAACTGAACAATGATGAGGCAAAAGCTGTTTCCAGATTGCAATTCTGCAATAGTGCCCTCATAACATCTTTGAACCTTAATGTTGATTCCACAATGGTGTAATATTGATGTCCCAGACTTTTGTTGTAGTACTGCATTGTGTGATTTGTTTAAAATGTCAAAAGTGCCTGCAGTGAGCGTTACACGAGAAGAAGAAAGGGTGTGGAAAGTCATAAAGCATACATAAAGATAAACAGAGGAAGGTGCATTTAAGAGCAAACATTGTCATACGTGAAAAAAACAGATAATATCCTAATACAATATGAGACCGATTAGCAATTGTTTATTTGATGTAGGAAGGTGATTTACTTAATTTACTTTAAATACAGGCTGTGGATGTATTTGTGTTTTATAAACAGTCGGGTAGGAGTATGTTCTGTAAGTGATAGGGTCAATCATAATCATACACAAATGAAATGTGCACAGGAGGATATAATGGGCAGCATGTACAGCAGGAGCTGCACACACACACTCACTCAGACATGCACACACACAGCGCTGTTCTTGCACTAGCTCTGCCGATCCTGTCTCGCCCTGTTACACCTCTGTTAAAAAAAACAAAACTCCGATAGCGATACAGAGGTAGGCTCACTTTGTCTCCCATTACATCTCCATCCCATTTATAGTGAAAGCGAGAATTCACAAAGGTGTAAATATTGCACCTTTAGTAGTGTGAATAGGGCTAAATATTTAGGAGCATACACATAGAGGTGTCAGGAGAAGATGGAAGGAGAGGGAAGGGGAAAGGAAACAGATGATTGAGGATATCTAATAATTACCTAACACCTTAGAGAATGAAATAAGAGACATGTTGCAGCAGAGAGATGAAGAAGAAAAAGGGGGGTGGGTGAGGAGGTATGGAAGTAGTCAAAGGAAAACATAAGCAGGAAGAGAAATAAAGTGAGATATAAAGAGAAAAAAAAATAATTTAAAAGTCAACTGAAGAAGTAAGGAGGGAGATTAAGCAGAGTAGAGGACGTCCTCTACTTCCTTTTTTTTTTTATCTGTTTTTTTGAGTAATGAGGCTGTTAATTAGTAGAGACATGCATGGTTTATTAAATCAGAGTGTTTACAACTTTCAGTGTCAAACAGATTCTTCCAGGTCTTTGCTGATGTTTCCATGGTAATTACAGTGTCTTTAATGGGTTTTTGATTGATGGACTATAAAAAAGTAATACACTTATCATCAGTTCATTCATAATCATTTTTAAAGCAATGTTTTAACATGCTGAGAAATTAATTAAACTGCTCTTTGTGTGCTTGTTCTATACATTTTGTTCTCTTGTAAATGAAGAAGAAAAAATGCAGTCGTTCACACTGGGTTTCACTTTGACTATCATGTTTTTTTTAGAAGATAAAAATAGTTTGTAAGAAAGAGTGTGGGGTGTCCATCACTACTATTTTATTGTGTTGGTATAATGCAACTAGGTATAATGCCACTGGAACTGCCAGTCATTTTCTTGAAAAGGAAAATCAATCTTTTGGTTAACAAAATGTATGATAATGTGAAAGTTAAAGCTGTGCAGGTTTATCAAGTGAAGAGATCCACAGATCCTCAGTAATGAAACGCATGACACAAAGAAATGTTGTGAAACATGTGTAGAATGTCTTCTAACGGACTTGTTGATTGAATAAGTATTTTTATCTTTAAAATGTAAAACAGTTCAAGTTCATATCGGCTACCATGTGAAAATAACTGATCATAATTGCCAGCACACACAGATATATGCTATTTTTAAATGATTCAACAACATTTGGAATTCCAATAATATATCTTATGTTAATTTTCCAATTAGTTTTACTGTCAGGTTTAGAATACCACAGGCACATGAGAAAGATCGTCTCACACAGCGCTTAATTCATTCATGAAGAGTGGCATCGTTTTTGTGCAGCAGAAGGAACACAATGTAAAAACTGTTGAGTTCAATTTCCAACACATAATACACAGAACAACACACACACACCACCTCCACACCACAAATCCCATTACACGCCATTTTACCAGCAGCTCGAGACTAACCCTTTTGTGTGTGTGTGTGTGTGTGTGTGTGTGTGTGTGTGTGTGTGTGTGTGTGTGTGTGTGTGTGTGTGTGTGTGTGTGTGTGTGTGTGTGTGTGTGTGTGTGTGTGTGTGTGTGTGTGTGTGTGTGTGTGTGTGTGTGTGTGTGTGTGTCTTAAATGCAGTATGTACATTCTTTTTGATTGTTCGTTTGTGATCATTTCTTATTATACCATACATTTTCAGACTTCTTTATTTAAAAGAGTTTGATAATAAAGGATGGTGAGACAGTATTAATAACATCAATATTCTCTGACATCCTGTCATAAGCTTTTTTTTTTTATTCGGAACACTCAACAAATAATTAAAGGAAAAAACAAACAAAGTTTACATACTATATTTGAGATATGTTTATATAATCTGCATATAAAGTCATTTGTGGTACAAAGTCTGACTTGTCTTCGTCTTTAAGGGCTATTGGCCATCACTAGAGATGTACTTCATTTTATAAAGCACTTATCAAAGGAAAAGATGTGTTTTCTTATCTGTAATGATCATGTTTGTTTGTCGTCTCTCAGTGATAGTAGATAGGAAACATGAGAGAACCAGGTCTCTGGCCAGAGTAGAGCCATGTGATTTCACATTAAGATGGTGATAGCTGTCTGCCACAGGGACGCCACGAAAAGAAAAAAAAAATTCTTCAAGTGCAATATAAGCAACCATGCTAATAGAATTTATGATGGAAAAAAAAAAGGTCTACCATGGTTGTATAAGCAAATCTCCCGTGAAGCTGCTTGCTGAATTTTTTATGTCTAAAATATAAGCTTTGAAATTCCTCTTTTCAACACTGATTGGTGTTACTCAATTAGGATGGAGGAGTTTCTCTACACAACTACAAGGTAGTAATAAGGGATTGCCTTTACGATGATCTTTCCATTTATAGACACACCACAATAGTCCTTGTTTTCCACAACTATCTCCCCTCTGTATGACCCTCCTGATGTAAATTCCTTCCTTTTATGTGTCCTGTCAGAAAACAAGGGTTTGAGAGGGGAGAGAGGGAAAAAAAATGTTTTCCCTCTAACTCTCCCATTTCCACTCTGATATACACAAACGCATGCAAGGCCCATCAGGCTCAGTGTTGGTTTATCTGCAGCTTACAGAGAACTGTTGGAGAACTGCTGTGCTGCCAGTCTTCTCTCCGCCCATGTTTGCACTGTGAGCATGATGGTGTGTGTGTGTGTGTGTGTCTAATACTGGCACGCTGTTTGTGTGCGAGAGAGAAATAGAGGGTGAAATAGAAGATTGCATACATACACTATGTGTGTTTGCAAGTGAGACGCCCGCAGGAAAACGAGTAGTCATGTTTATGTGTGGACACTGTGGATTAGACAGCACAGGCTACATCTGAGGCCTTGGGAGTTCTTTTGCAGGAGGAATGGGGAAAAGCAATGATACAAACAAACACAATGACATAGCAGTGTGTCTCTGCTTTGTGCACAAGCTGGGTGCTCATTCGAACACAATACATTGCCCATTTTTCTGCTGTGTTCAAACACTTACAAACAGAGAAAAGCTACAAAACATCAGAGAGATGTAAGAAATCTTGCGTTGTGAGTCAACAAAGTCTCCCGTTGTTCCCGTCATCTAGTGAATGTCTTTAGAGTCTATCAGAATCAGAAATACGTTAGGGGGAAATGTGGTTTTTACAGTTGCTCTTACACACAATATAGCAGTATAAATATAGAAATATAGACAGAAATATGAATTAATGAAGGAATGTAAATAAGATATAAAGCAAAAAGTATCCAAAATACAGCTATCTACCAAGTGCATGTTCATGAAGAATAGGATAAATATGAAGCGCAGATTGTTCAAGAAATAAGCTATGGACTGTACAAAAGCTCAGAGAGTTAAAGACCGTAAAACATATACGGTATATGCAAATATGAATGTACATAGGCTTTATTCAAATGTCTGCGTCCTTTAACAATCAACATGAAATCAAAATGTAACACACTCAATCTGACTTTGGTTATGTTGCTTTTCATTCGGTGTCATGCTTCTGATGTGCTTCCTCTTGTTTTTGACTCTATTGTTGTTGTTTTTTATTTGATGCCTTGTACTAATTTATTACTCTTTTTCTGATTTGATCATTACACTTATTAGCTTTGATAATTTATTTCAGTTCAGTATGTGTATTTGACTTTGTCACAAACTGGCTCAAAGTAAGTGACAAAGGAAGGGTATCACACATGAAACAAGGTTGAAAGGAAGTTAATTTATTATTAAACTAAAGTTAAAACAATGATAATTATGTAAATCAGTCATGAATGCAGTGTATGGATGAGTGTAGTGTTGTAGAGTGCAAACAAAAGCAAACCAGTTGGTGGAGGCCTGGGAGAAAGAGAGGAGAGAGATAAGTTAGAGTGGAAGCCATAAGCAGAGTCCTGATGGACTCAGGTGTACCCAGTTGGACTAATGGCTTTCCTGACTCAGCCTACTGTCTGACAAGCCAGGAAGCCAAACAAACAACTACAGACAGGGCAGGATGTCACAGACTTATAATGCATTTTTCCTCAAACTGTGTATACACTATGTATACTGCCTGTTTTGGCTGTATAGTCAACTCCTTTTGTTTTTAATGTGCTCAATAATACAAAGTTTGCAATCCGTTTGTGTTGCAGGACTCGGCTCAGGAAGGCGTGATCACTCGGGACATTCACCGCACCTTCCCTGCACATGACTACTTCAAGGACTCAGACGGAGACGGACAGGATTCACTGTACAAGATCTGCAAGGTAAGCCTGGGATGTAACATTAATGATTTGAAAGGGTTAACATGTAGTGACAGAGTTGGCTGTTCTGTTCACAACAAACCTCAACACACACAATCTCATCATGTCTATGAATCTTTTCATAAAGTGTTTGAGATGAGAAGCTAACACAGAAATGTGTCCTAGACCATGTCAAATGTGTGCCTTTTCCTTTGAAGCGTTAGCATTTCTTGGTCTGGCATGGCTCAGTGGGAATTTTCTTGGCATTTTAACTTGGCTCTGTGATATATAATGGACAGTGCACGCCTTCACTGAGCAATCATTACAATCCCTTGCACAAGACATCCCGGACATACACACCTCTCAGAGGACAGTCATTGATCTGGTCTTCCAATTTTCTAAAATAAAAACATGGTGACTGTTCAGTAGGTGGCAGATTTCGCTCTAGTGAATTTCCTGCTCAAAATCTGATATTCAGACACCTTCTATGTTCGTAACTTCTCAGTTGCAGAAGGCTGCATGCTTTGTTGTACTTGTTGGATGTTTGGACTAAATGATCATTTTAGATAATTTTAGTTTCAATAATAACTGATTTGGCATGCTTTGCACTCTCAGGCTGATCTTGATTGAATGTCTTTGTGAAATTCTTAAGCTCATAGTAGCTTGTGGAATTTCTCTCTGTACAAAAAAAACCCATTATTTTTCTTTGTATTGCTATTTATTATTTTTGGCTGTTGGTAGTGATGGTAGCCACATTTATGATTGGAAACAATGCTAAGGGCAATATCTCAACAAAATTGCACATCAAATGTGGCACATTACATTTTTTTAGATGAGTAAATTATAGAATAGGGTGCTGAAGGCCACGTGGTTAGGTCGCGCCCCATGTACAGAGGCTGTAGTCCTCTCCAAGCGAGCAGCCAGGCTTCAAACCTGACCTGGAGCTCCTTTCCCGCTTCTTTCCCCACTCTCTCTCCTACTCTATCTGCTGTCCTATTTTGTTTTTTAAAGGCCAAAGCCAAAAAATAAATCTAAAATAATAATTATAGAGGAAATTTCCACTGTTTATTCTGGAAAAAAACAAAATTGATTTGAATCAATCTTTATTTATAAGGTGCTAATTCACAACAAATGTTATCTCAAGAAACTTTAAAAAAGAGGAGGTAAAAGACCTCACTCAATGTTATATTATTTACAAAGACCCAACACATGAGCAGAGCACTAAGCAACATATAGCAAAGTTACAGTGGCAAGGCAAACCTGCCTTTTAAGAGGCAGAAACCTCGAGCAGAACCAGATTCATGCTGAACATCCATCTGCCCAAACTGTGTTGGGGTTAGAGAGTGTGATAGAGGGAGATGCAGAAAGAAAGAGAAGGATAGAGACAAACGGAGCAACAACAACAACAATGAATATGATAGATTTATAGCTACAATGTCATTAACAAGGGTACAAATATGTGTTGTGATGATATATGGTTATTAACTTAGTAGTACATGTAGAATTACAGATAGTGACATGCAGTAATATGGAGTGAATGCATATAGAGAGAGAGAGAGAAAGAGAGGGAGAGACAGGAGGTCAATGTACCAGGTTCGCTGGCAGTCTAAGCCTATAGCAGCATAACGAGGAGCTGGTCCAAACCGGAGCTATTCCTTACTATAAGCTTAAAAAAAAGGCTCCTCTTAAAAGTAGAGAGGGTGTCTGCCTCCCAGATCCTGATTGGTAGATGGTTCCTATGGAGAGTGGCTTGACAGCTGAAGGCTCTACCTCCCATAGTACATTAGAGACTATTTTTGAAAAGTGATGCTACATAGTATCAGTTGAAACAAACTCCCATCTACTATCAATACACCAGTATTAGTAGTGATTTAGAAAAATAGACTACACATACAGTCATTGTTTCATCTTGACCTCATTTAATTGTGGCCCGACAAGAGAAGCCCCCATGGTTCAACAATGTAACATCAAATACAGCCTTTGTGTATAAAACACTTTGCCATCAATAAAATCTTCCACTCCTATTGCGCAGTCTTTCTCTCTGACCTTTAGTGGGTCAGCCATAATCCTGGTCACATAAAAACATGCAGCAGTGGCTCCTTTTGTATTGAAACGAAAGAGGAAAGTACGTTCTATGAAGAGAGGGTCCCAGTGGACTCACACCCTGAGGTAATTATCTGTGAAGACACACGGTACATTTTATTCAAACAAAAGCCAAGGTCAGCACTACAGTAAAGAATGAAAGCCGGTCTTAATCTCTGTCATTGTCCTGCTCTCGGCTTCACTGCAGCTGTGAAACCAACCACTTCAGCGTCTTATGACAAGTCCTTCTTTGCTCAAGCTACGCTTAATCTCACAGCTTTATCACAGATGGAAAATAAATTATTAATTATTTTAAACAAAACTAAAAACAAACTGACAGTTTAACAAGCTTGGAAACAATCTAAATCATCTACATGTACATGCTGAGCCACAGGTCAGATTTGAACCCGGGCTGCCTGCTTGGAGGACCGTAGCCTCTGTACATGGGTCACACGCACCAACCACTACGCTACCGGTGCCCCCCAGACACAACCTTTTAGCCTCACAGATAAATGATACAAAGAGCATAAAATAAGAGCAAAATCAAAGAAGGAGTATTTAATGTATTCAAAAGACCATAATCTTTGGAGTAGAACTGTTGCTTCTTTGTAGTTTACAGGCACAGCCGATTTACGGCCGGTCAGCGCTGTGGGAGAACCTGTCAGAAAGGGTTAGCATTCAGCCCGGGCCCAACTAGGTCAGTGTCGAGCCCGCCTTCATTTGTATGCAAATCCATGTAGATTTGCTGCTGATAAGGTTGGCTGGATCTTGAGGCATGAGTGGGTTACAGGCACAGAGGATCCAGGACAAAGTTTGTATTCATTTTCACGCAGCAGTAGACCTGGAGTCCTTTATTTTCTAACCTTTTTTATTCTCTGGGGAAGGTCAGCCGTGCTCTGTGCTCTCTTTCAGAGAGCGCTAAACTGATTTATTCTCTTAATGTTTCACTCTGTCACACATCGAGCTAACCTCTGCGACCTCACACATCTTACCTGTGGTCACTCAGAAGGTCTGCAAGAAACAGTCAGGGGTTAACTGCTTCACTCAAGGGCACAGTGACAGTGAGCATTATTCTCCCAGTTAGTGTTCAAAACCTGTGAGTCTCAGATAAATGGAGTAAAGAATATCTACTGGAAACATAGTGGCACATCCAACAGGTTAATGTGGAATATCACTGAGTGCTTTACTGCACAAATTATTTATGACATTAGTTCAAATCCTGGTGACGAGAATTGTGTTTCTCCTTAAAATCAGTACCGACAGGGACATGTTTCACCACTATCTTCCTTATCTGAAGCTGACACTGACCTTTTATCCATTACAGCAAGGAACTAACTTTTGTTTGTCAGAGAATTGTATTACCATAAAAACTGAGCTGCAAAGTCTTAAGAATCACACTTTATAATTGTGATTACATGTTGCATCATCTCATTCTGTAGTGGATAAAAATAATCCTCTGATCTGGATTCTCTGCTCGCACGGTAGTGAAAGTGTTATGCATGAACCACAGTGTGACCTATTCCAAAACTGCAGATCTTTGCTGCATTTGATCCCGTCCAGATTTTTGAGCAGCTGTTAATGCCAGGACACAATTCCTCAAAATTGTTTTACCTTTCCTTTATAAAAAAAATCCTTGAACAAAAGAAAATATTAAGCCTACAGAGCAATTTAAAATAGGTCATTTAAAAATCACTCCCTATCAAGTGCCGCAAGAAAACTTTGGTAACACTAGTAACAGTAAGCACTGGTGAGAAGTGCTGAAATTGAGGTTTAAAAGCGCGAAAAGAAAAAAAAAACCTTGGTGGACACAAGGCCTATCCAAGGGGTCAGCGACTGGCGGCTCCCAGGCCAAGACTTGTCCGCCAACAATAATATCTGGACCGCAACATATTGGAAACTTGTGCGCACTGATTTGCAAACTTTGGGTTCATGTTGGCAAATGGCTTCTTTTTTTTTCTTTTTTTTCCCTCAACTGCGTCTTCGGATGCTCGGTGCAACACAACAAAACTCCTGTTTTAAAGTTTCCCTTGGGACTCTGTAATCACAACAGGTGAGCCTCGGGAGGCTTGTTATCAAGACGAAATGCAGCAAAAACAAGAGTAGATTCACATCAGCATCAGACACAGAGAGAGACAGAGAGAGAGGGGTCCGCTGTCCGTACGTCCCTAATGTAAATGCACCTATTGAGTTGCAACGTTCATGTCAAAATGAAGCTTTTCAATAATGTTCTGCAGCTGCTTTCTGCCAATGATGCACTCCTAGTTTAGGATGATTGTTACGATACCTGTCATCATCAATAAGCCTCCTCATACCTCACCTGATGTGATAATGAATATCAAAGAGAACTTTAAAACGTGGGAAACACTGTGGTGTATATACCAGGAAGCTAAATTCACTCTTCACACAAGACAAAATGGCGTAGCTGCACTTAAACAATAATAATGCTACAAGTAAGTGAGGAGGGGCAGTCGCAAATCAAAAAGGAGTTAGAATAAAGCAGGCGTTAAAAAATAAATGTTTTGGCTATTTAACAATATTGGAAAAGAAAAATGTAACACTAATATCAAAAAGCTTTCCAATAATTTGCAGGGATCATTTTGCCGTAGTTTTCTTTTACCATCAACAAAATATTCCTCTCAGTAACTTCCCACATCTTTTTAACTTGTCTCCCTCAGAGACTCATTTACAGAACAGATGATCATTGATTGTGTTGCTCAACCAACCTATGACCTATATATAAGTATGTTTTTTTCACATGAATTAATACATTTGAACTGCCTCGAAAGTTTTTCTAACCTTTACACATGTAAAAAATAAAATAAAGACAGCCTATTACTTATGAGAATTTAGACATTGAATTGTACCTATCCTTCCCTCTGAGCCTTTTATAATCTCTCTAGTCTAACAAATTTAGACTTCTCCCACCAGGACATCCCCCGTCCATCTGTCAGCATGCTCTTCTCCCAGATGAGTCGGGGGCATGTGAATGCCACACTCCATCAAACATGTCAGCTTGCAGATCACGCTTCAGACAGCTCCACAAGACTTCTCTATTACCCCCACATCAAACCCCCAAATTAGCAGCGGAGTTCTGGATGTCCACACTAATGTTTCAAGGAGAGGGAGAGACTCTTTCAGCTGCATTACATAGAGGTTTGACTGCTGTGTCTGTCAAAAAGAGAATACTCATCCATGGTATCTTTGTGGCAGATCTTTAACCATAACCAGCTTAATGATTTCAAAAAGCTCCGGGTACAAGCTAAAACTAAACACATTGTATTTATATGAATCTAAGTAGATAAATGTGTTCAATTTTCCTCCACAGACCATCACAATCCACTTGCTGTGAAACACTGAATGCTTTTTGCAGGATGATTGGAGAATGTCTTCCTTAAGAACCAAAGTGCTGTTCATGTATGTTTCTTCTGTACTTGCGCGTATATTGGCAGGTTGAGAGTTGAGGTTGTGTGTTGTTGTCTCTCCCTTTTCCCCCCACCTAAAGAATACTTAAGTGTAGGACAAATTGTTTTAGACATGTCTGCCTCTCTGTGGATCCTTGTTTACACTGTGGAAAAGCCTTCCTGTTTGCTCATTAGCATGATTGGTGGGATGTGTCAACTACCACCCGTTCTTTAAACAGAGCAGCTCCTGGACGGTCATCTGAAGGTTACTCTCAGTGTTCCACACACTGACGACTGAACCGCTGAGGGTTATTACATAAGACGGTCACCACCCCGCCTCACATAAATTACGTCTACAGTGGGGATAAGTAGTGTGTTATGATTTGACTGTATTTTAAATTAATAAAGAAATCCACTAGGCTTTAATCTGGGTATCAGAAAAAGGCTCCCTACACCTGGCATGAGGCTGCCTTGATATCTGATTTCAAAGGAGCTGTGATTCAAATCTATCTAATAAGGAAAAATGTTGAATGAATTGAAAAGGTACGCAGGAATCTGCTGAGAATCATTACCATCTTTTTTTGGCTCTATGAACCTTTATAGAGACCCTCAGCCTCCCCGTTTTTTGTTCAGTCTTATTGAGTCTTGCAGTATTTTAAAGAACAACTTCGCTGCACCAAGAAACCAAAAGATTACGACACATTCTGCTCCACAAATTATTCAAATCAATTCCTCACCAGTGAAATTCTTTGGCCTCGATGTTTGTGTATGTTCTTTTATAAAGGTTTTATATCCCTATTATACTGCAGTTTCCTGTAGTACTGGGACATTCTGAGGTAGATTGAGGCATTCATTTCTAAACTCTGATTTCTTGCTGATTATTTTCCTGTGTTTGCTTCTGCTTCCCTCTTACAGGCTTACTCCGTCTACGATGAGGAAATCGGTTATTGTCAGGGTCAGTCATTCCTCGCTGCGGTTCTCCTGCTGCACGTGAGTTAACTTCTTTTCTATCCATCACTGAGCCTGGAGTTTCATGGTCATACACACACACACACACACACACACACACACACACACACACACACACACACACACACACACACACACAGATACAAACATACATGCAAACCAACCTGGGTGGAACAAAACACAAACAGCACAACACACACACACAAACTATGGCCTTTCATGTTTAGCATAATCAGTGCATAGATGACACAATGTGAACAATCATCATATTTCAATAAGTCTCTTTCTGAAAGGATGTTACCTTGATTTGACTAAAGACTGTGGGCGAGGGCTTTCTAAAGTTTTTTTTTTTTTTTTAAAGAGTTTACACTTTGGTAAAAAAAAAAAATATGTTGGCTTTGTTTGGCTGCACTGTCACTCTGTTTCTACAGAAACAAAGACTGTTTCGCATGTGCTAGGTGTAATAAAAGCTGAACCTAGACAATGCAAGACTAAATGAGGCTGCTTAGAGAGACATTGTGAGAGGAAGAAAAGCTGTTGCTAAAGAGAAAGTTGCTGACTGCTGAAGTGAACGCAGTTTATAGCAGAATGCTGCAGATGAATAGAGGGAGCTGAAAGCACAAGACAGAATCATAGCTGAAAAAACGAGGAGCGGGAAAGAGGTGGGCAAGACACTCAATCACAGTTTGGTTTCAAGGTCACTGATAAATACACAACTCTTAACAACTCTTGCTGCCTCCACATTTTTTCCCATTACAATCATTAACTTATTCCTCTTTTGTTCAAAGTGTGTATGAATTTATCCGCATATGAACATAGCTGAAGTTTTATTTCAGAAAGATTTAAAATTCATGGAGGGGAAAGAGAGAGCAGTGGATTTTTGGTTGAAGTCCAAAACACAAGGGCAGCAAAGGATGAAGAGGAAGGCTAGAGAAGGGGAAGGAGAAGAGGAGTGTGCGGAGGAGAGGGGCTTAGGAGAAATGGCGGGAGAGTCATTGAAGGGAACCGTGGATGAGTATAGAGAAGATACATCAGGATGAGGTAAGGAGGAGAGCAGACAGGAGTTTAATGGAGAGAACAGGGGAGGAAGTTATTGAGGAGGTTGCTTTTAAGGCGAGGAGGAGAGGGGAGGGAGGACGAGGGGGATAAAGGGAACTGCAGTAAAAGAAATCGAGAGTTATACAGGGGGAGGTCGACAGGTTATAGAAGAGGAAGAAAAGGAGAGGTCATGAAGGAGATGTCAGGAATATTAATAGGAGTCCGGGTTTACCTGCAGGAGCCCATTCAGCCCCAAACACACACTGTCAGTCTGATTAAATATCACCTCAGTGTCTATGAGAGTGTGCGCTTGTGTAAGCCAGAGAGAGCAAGGAGAAATAAATCTGAACAAACACACAGTTTAAAGCTTCTTTTATGTCAGTTATATTCATTTATCCAAGCAGCACACATACTGAAACACACAGAGTCAATGAAGAACTTACATAACGTTTACTTTACTCACACTTGCAAATTCAAACGAAGTATGACATTACATGTTATCTACAACTTTACTTCTTTCCTTTGTCCTTGGGTCTTTTTCCAGTAATCTTAAATCAAAATGTCAAACGTGCCTTCTTCTCCGTCGCCATGAGAAGCCAACAGATCGAGTTAAGAAAAACTTTGCAAATGAATAAGTGATCCTATTGCTATAGCATCACAGTGACTGATGTGGCTAAAGAGGCAGATAGACATTAAAGATGAATCTGTTCCTTGTCTTAAAATGCGCTTTAACCACAAATGTCATACAGCGTTCCAAACAAGGGTTTCTGGTTTCATTTGTGGGCAGCAGATAATCAATTATCAGTCTGTTTACTGGAGTTTAAGATGGTGTTTGTAAAGAGTGTATTAGCTTTTTTTAAACCCAAACAACTGCAAAGAAATAACCACAATTCAAATGATATTACCAAACAATTTGACATTCAAAAAATCAGAGGAAAGAGGCAATATTTGTTATTGATAATATACAGGTGTTCTGTATACAGTATTATTTGTCTTGTAGACAGGTCTCCATTCTTAACAGAGTATACAGCATAAGATGGGCAAATTGCATCTTACATGGAGAGGCCGAGCTGTAAAAGCCACCAACCACAATTCTTATTTCTACAATTTAATCACATTTTGTCTGTTTAGCGATGCATTTGCTTTTTCCCCATACGTCTGTCTAGCTCATGAATCTGTTGAATTAGCTTCAGCTAATTATCTACTCACTTAGTTTTATGCAGCTTCAGTAAAAATCATCAAATGGTATTTGTCATTTTCTGTTCTGTCAGATAACCTGACTGTAATCTAAGAATATGCTGCTTTTATTCAATACTTTCCCATTTATAGTTGTGATTTGTGTTTTTTTTTCCCCATGTGGTTTCAGATGCCTGAGGAACAGGCCTTCTGTGTGTTGGTGAAGATCATGTATGAGTACGGCCTTCGAGCTCTCTACAAAAACAACTTTGAGGATCTTCACTGCAAGTTCTACCAGCTGGAGAGGCTGATGCAGGTTAGTGATGCGATCGTTTATAATACTTAAAATTACAATGAATGTACTTATTACATAACTGGGGACAACATACTGTAATGCTGAGAAGACGGCCCTGACCGGATCGATGAAGACACAGATGAAATCAAGCGGACTATGTGGAGGAGGGGCTGATCGAGAAAGCTTTTAGATATGCAGATTTCTTCTTTTTTTTAAACAGTGCCCTCTACTATTGTGATTAGAAACAAATATGGAACTGGATAAAGTCATGTTTCTACCACTTGGCATTGCAGCAGGTTACAAGTACTTCATGCCTCTGCAGATGTTGCCATTTGAAGATGTAGAGGTGTTACATTGAAACGTAGTTGCAGAGAGTTAGTCCAACTTGGACCCAGAATTATAAACTCTTCAGCAGCTTCAGCAGCGCACAGAATAGCAGAAAAGCTCAATGATTGGATGTTGTTTGCTTTGATGCAGACTGGGAGTCATATCTAATGTCTACATCTAAGTTTTTACCTTAACAGCCTTGGACCTTCAACATTTTATGTTTGTCTGTCACTGCAGTTTGTTCACTGATCTTTTTTATCTTGTTATTTTACTGTGTATGACTTTACTTTGTCTTTATTCCAGACACAGTGTTAACAGTAACAGTGATTACAACATCTGATGACACATATAAAACAATAAAATAAGAATGAATTCTGTATGTGTTTAAGTTATAGGAGATATTATTGTCTCTATTAGCTTAGCAGGATACTGGACACTGATGAACAAGGGGCTGGTAAAGCCGCACTCCACTTGGTTGTAACTGCCTGAATCCACTCATTGATTAGAGTTTAATTGGGCCCTGTCCTCCTGCAGGCTGTCGTCTGTCAGCATCAAGATCAACCCAGTTAGCATCGACCAAATACGCTAGCTTTAAGGATGTTAGCATTGACTGATAATTATTAGCGTACAGGGGGTAGATCACTATCTGATAAAGTTAGGTGTCATGTGGCATGTTAAGTGTTGAGCTGCCAGAGTGGATCACTATCTGCCTAACTGAATCCTTGATTCCATCTACACACATGGACGCTACGACATACATGCAGACTTTTCAGCCTGAAAGCTACAGAGATCTTCTTTTATCATGTGCTCGATCTTGTTGGACAAAAAATGAACGTAAAGGCAGATCATCTAAAGGGAAAAATAAAGTGAATGAAGATTGTCAGTATATGAAACAAATTCATATTCAAAAGGTAGACTCTTCATTCCACTCATCTTCTCATAACCACTTTGTAAATGTACGTGCTTTGTTTAAGAAGATATCAAATTTCCCAGTTTTGCACTTACTGGTCTGTGTTTGATGTATAATACTGGATATGTATCCGACTGTCTGACAACTGGGATGTTGTACTGAATTTTGTTCTTCTTTTTTCTTCAAAGAGATTATCATCTCAATGGAACTGCATGATTTAATAAAGTATGACTCAAACAAAGTAATTTTGAATTTGAAATGACAAGTGGAACAAAATCTTTTAAGGACTTGTAAGTGCTGATTTATCTTTAATGTTTCTCCTCCTCCTCTTCTGTCTGCTCCTGCAGGAACAGCTTCCAGACCTGTGGTCCCACTTTCAGGAACTGAACCTGGAGGCACACATGTACGCCTCCCAGTGGTTCCTCACCCTCTTCACTGCCAAGTTCCCCCTTTGCATGGTTTTCCATATCACTGACCTTCTGCTCTGCGAGGTAAAACCTGAGTCGCTGCACTAATTCATACTTGGAGGGTGATGTGTTCTACATTTTCTAGGGTACAATGAGGGGAGAGTTCCTCTAGAAAGATAAGAGGACTATATTCGAGGTAGAAAGGGTGTCAGAAGAAAGGTAGAAAATGAATTGTGCAGATCACCAGGAAGTCAGGAGACAGGATGGAAACATCAAAGGTTGGAGGAAGGGTACATGAAAGGAAAAGGGGAAATAGAAAAATTAAAGGAGGGGAGTGGGTTTAATTGTACAGTAACTTTGTACCAATATCTTCCCAATGTTGTCAATATGTCCTGTTTTGGCTTTGAAGGTCTGATCTGCAGTTGAATGATTTTAAAACTGGCATGAAATGAGGAATAAAGCTTTTAGCTGATCATTACGACCTTGAGAGTCTGATCAGGTGGCAGTTAGAGTTGCCAGACACACCTGATGAAGCCATATGGGTAATTAGAGTGCACTGGGAATGTTTAGCTGAGGCTTTTATCTCGAGATCAAACATAAAGCTGTGTTTTTATGGACAATAAACATGGTGTTTGGAGCACACCAACTCAAAGGAAAAGAGGGCCAAGAACAAAGCTTTGAGGGACACCACATCCAACGTGGACCTATGAAGAAAGGCATTCCCCAAACAACTCAGAGTTATTCAGAGACAATTTTAGTCGAGAAGAGCAGAAATTAGACAAATTGACTATTTTTCAAAAGAAATATAATAGTAACATATAATATACCACATATAGGAAGAAACCTAGGGAGAGGTGAAAAATATCCTAGGTGTTATTTAATTTATTTTTTAAACTTGTGTTGTTCTGAAAGGTTAATACATCAAAAGTTAAATGTCCTATTTGTTTTCTCTTCATCTTTCCCCTCCATTCCTCTATCACCCTCCCTCTTTCTGTCCTCCTATTGGCCTCAGGCAGAACAATTAAAAGTTTTGCAGGTTTTTCTTCTCCAATGAGCTGGATGATAAGAATCTGCTTGTATAACCAGAAATCTCATCTCCTGTACAGCTCCCTGTTGGTCGTCCTCTTGTTTGCTGTCTCAATCATCTTCTCCTACATATTCATCATTTCCTTTTCTGTCATGTTTCTCTTTCCTTGTGTACTCTTTATGCCTTTACCCACCTCTCTTACAATTCTTTACATTTTAACTTCCTTTTTTCATCTCGATCTTATCCAATGTTTCCAAGACAAACTTGTGTCTATAAACCCAGTAGTCTCTCACATGTTTTTCTGTTTTCTCTGTGTATACAGAATTCTGTTATTGGTAGCAGTCGTTGCCAGCTTTTCTTGTTTGCTATTTATTTGTATTTTCAACACTGTTCATCTCCCTTTCTTCCTGTTGTTTCCTTTGTTCCCTTTCTGCCTTTGGTAACACACTGTGAGTTCATTCGTCTATAATAATGACTTTTCTTAACACTTCCTAAGTCCACTCCTTATAGAAGTCTACTAAACAGTTTCCTTTGATTATTCTTGGTCTCGTTTCCTCTCTGCTTCTTTTAACCCTTGGTGATTTAAGCTATTGGACTTTTCTTTGTCCTTAAATGAAACTGATTCACGTAGTCTCAAGGTCATATGTGAGTCCCTTGATTATTGATAACCTTTCAGTTAGAAAATTTTCCTTAACTTAAAAGTGGCAAAATCTTAATCCTAGGTCTTAGCCTGAGTCATTGACTGTATATACAGTAAATATGGACAATGTGACTATCAGTTGTGCCATTTTTGGAAATAGAGTCTGCATAGGAGAGATCAGCTGGTGGAGCTGGTGTATTGATGTACGAACCCAAACACACATTTATATCTGTGAATATCTCTCAGGTTGGTACAGTCCACAGCAGAACAGATTCTTGTCTTGATTTGTAGCAGACACTTAAAGAAAATTGAATTACTCCTGTGTTAGTGTTTGTTTCTCTTCTACTTTGCTAATGTGGAACACAGCCCCACAAAAGTCACATTTATCAACAGAGCTGTCAATAGTTGCATTCTACAGTTGCATTCTAAACTTCTGTGACAAGTGAACACTTAGACAAAACTGGGCATGATAAGATCAAACTGATGGCAGAAACCATTTTTGGGAAACATTTTGGTTTTAAATTTTGACCAATGTCCCAACTGTTAACATGGAGAAGACATGCCTTATGACCTGTACTGCAGCCAGACAGTAGGGGGAGCTCTAGATGTTTTTTCTTCACTTTATACAGTCATTATTCTCAATCTGCTTGATTTGAAGCTGAGAATTTTTGCACTCATCAATGTTATCTTGAACCACTCCTCTTCAGGCCCAGCTGTCACCGTCTTAGTCATCCTCCTTTTCTGCATGTTGATCTCTTCTTCTCTTGCATGAATATCTCTTGCTCAGATAGACTTTGAGATGATCTTTCTTTCTCTCATACACACCTTTCATCCGGCCTCAGCACAGTGGCACCATCTTGAGGCTTACAGAGAAAGGTTTGTGAAGGCAGAGCTCCCCCCTCTCTTTTCTCTCTCTCTCTCTCTCTCTTTTTTTTAATAGATATTTTTAGCTCTGTGTTGCCATGTGAACTGGTTGTCACTGAGACCAAGTAGATGGGTGTTCCAAAGCAGAGCCGACATCAGCTTTACATTTTTCTCTCTTTCTATTTCAGAATCAGAAGCTTTTTATCTGTAAAACATGACGGGAAACATCTTGTCCATTTTATGTACAGAAATAAGTGAATACAAACAAAACTTCCTAACACAAAAATCTGCTCCATGCTATAATCAGGGATTTATATAGAAGCATCATACATCTGATAATTACAAAATAGGTAAAGAACACTTTCCGTCCCCCCCCCCCTTCCACTCATTCCACTTTCACTGTACCTCATGTTGTTCTCGATAGTAAAAGACATCTCCATTCAGTTTCATTTGTGCTGCAGTAACCTTTACATTTAGATTCATTTTAGTAATGATACATTTTGGGCGCTTCTGACCTTGTGGTTGGTGCGTGCGTGCACCCCATGTGCGAAGGCTGTGGTCCTCAGGGCGGGCGGCCTGGGTGAGGGTCTGGCCTGTGGCTCCTTTCTCGTATGGCGTTCCCCTTTCTGTCTCTTTCTCCCCAAGTTCTGACTCTATCCACTGTCCTGTCTCTAATTAAAGGCATGAAAGGCCCAAAATGCAACCTTTAAAAAACAATAGTAATGATAAACTTAAGCTTCCCTTTCTTAAAATGTGACTTTTATTTCATATTTTTTTCAATTGCTGTTTATACTAAGAAATAAACAATCGCTGTTAGAGAGGTAGACTTTACAGACTCAGCTTCTGATTCTCTTTTTTTGCCCTACAAGGGCACAGTTCTTCCCCTTTTGGGAACAAAGACAATTTTAATTTCAAAATACTATTATATATGTTTTTTAATTAATAAATATATATGAGATATTGTGATGGTTTACAATAAAACCACAGATATCATCTTACCTGGAAAAATATCAAGGTGTGGCTTTCATTTCATTTCATGTAGATATATTTGTAAACAACAACAATGCAAGATGAAAGTTCATTCTTTTCATGAAGTTAGAGTGAGATGCAGCAGAGACTGTGAAGATTCTACTGATCCATATCTGTTAGTTTACCTTTCCTTGGCATAAACATATTTCTGATGTTTAACTTGTATTATGTCCTTAGAAGTAATAGACGGTTTTATATATCATAAGCTGCCAGAATGTCAAGCTGTACCTAAAGCTTTAAATGTTTTTACATTTGCAAAGCCTTTTAGAAGATGATAGTTTGACCTCTGTTCATGTTTGTACTCACACAATTCTCCTCTCTCTTTTCCAGGGTCTCAACATTATCTTCAATGTAGCCCTGGCTCTGCTCAAGGTTAGCACAAACATCATTTATGAATTTGCCAACAGTTTTTATTTTCTCAACTTTAAAATCATTCCTCATGTCAAAATGTTTTATTTAAACCAACCCAAATTGGTTCAATCTTTATAAATGATTTCTCTCAGTAGAAAGGTAAGATGTAATCTTTACATGAAGATAGAAGAGATGGTCATTGCCGTCACATTTTAGAAGCAGTTTTTTCTTTTAAAGTAGTGAACTGAGAATTTCTGAAGAGTTGTTTAGTAGCATGAATGAAAAGAAGAGTTGTAGTGGGTGAAAAGTCTGACATGAGGAGTAGAGGTGTGACAGTTAATATGTTGGCATTTCTTGCCCTCTAGTGATCAAATCAGAAACTGCATCGGAATTGCCCTTGAAAATAAATCAGATTCATGTGTGCACTGTGAAGGCATATAACGTTTAGAATAATGTGCCTGCTCTTGTGTCCATTTACGTTTGTTACTGAGTTATGTTTTTGCAATATTTTATCTGTTGTTTTACGTGTTTTAGGCAGGATAGAAATTGTAATGATTTAGTTGAACTGCTGTGAGCTGAGATATCTATCATTTATAAACATACCCCCCCAAAGAAAAAAAATATGGTTTCAAACAAAGTTTCAATACAGATTCCCTGACAAGTCCCCCCCAAAAATAGCAATTTTATTTAGAAAATGTATTTATATTTAATAAACAGAAAGTTTAATCAAACATAAAGTCACACAAACTAAGGCGCAATACATAAGTCATAGATATTCCAACACATCTGAACTAGACTTTACAAACACTATTTTATGTTACATAGTTTTTATTTGTTTGACATCAGGTATTATCATATTATTTATTTAACTTTACATAAGGATCATTGTTTTGTATTAGTAAAAGAAAGAAGAAAACATTCAAATTTTAACCAAATAAACTTCATGAAATGCAACTTAAGTCTATATTTTAAGTCAAATGAATTTTAAGAAAGTATATACTTCTTTAACATCACCCAAACTAGCAATCTTACTGTGAGGGCAGAATCAGAGTGTGGGGTTCCAGTTTGACATGTAATCAGATCCTCTCAAGTCAGGACGCATCTGTGATTATCTGCAGTGACATGTCATATCACATGTTGGTGTCTGGTTGTGTAATGTGGACAATCATTGTGGACGTCAAGCTGCACATTGATGAACACTCAGTGATCAGGACAGGCTTATTTGCCTCATCATGTTTTCCATTACTTTGTGCTGAAAGGAAATGACAATTTTAGTTCAAATTCATTTCCAGCTATGAGCATCTCTTTTTGTGGCACTAAAAATGCAGGACAGTTCCCAGGTCTTATGGTTGAAGTTTGACTTCCAAGGGAATGGCATTTGTTGCTTAAAATGAACTCAAACTAGGAGGCACTATTAACAGAACTCACAAATATAACGATCAGTGTATTAAGCAAAACTCAAGTTGACGCTGCGCATTAAACCTGAACAGCAGGTCATACGCTGCAGACTTAGGAGCACATATGCGTCTGCGAAAAGCTGCCAGACTTTCTCAAAGTCAAGCACTGACATTTTAAAAAAAAAATATAGCCACTTACAGACATTAGTGTTTAGATTTGACTCTCTTAATATTAATAAAATTATTTGGTACAAGTGACCCCGTCTGCAGGATCTTATAAACAAGCTTCTGTGACGGCACTCTGACCAGTTTCTCAATAAAGGGGCCGAGCTGACCGGCGTCTCTTGTGGCTAATACGCTAATTTCTGTGCAAATACCCCATACAACTGCACTTCAAAATACATCTAAGAAACATATTTTTGATTAATCCAATTTTTTTTATGGTTATCAAGCAAGTGGAAGACCTGATTAAACATTATATTTTTTGCACAGAGAAAAAAAGACAAATGAAACAAAGGCTGATTTAAAAGTGGTAAAGCCAATCCTAATTTGCATATTGACTGATATTAATGATAATATAAAATTAATATATATATATATATATATATATATATATATATATATTAATGCAGATTCACTCAGGCCTTCTCTCTAAATAACTCATGACTCTTTAGTTTCAGGGAGAGAAAGATGTGGTGCATGCAATGGTCAGGAACGGAGAACAAAATGAGGTGAGAGGAGGGAAGAAGGGGCTTCCACAGACCGCCTCTCATTGGCGGGGCATGACGGCATTGTCCCCCGAGGCCCCTCCTCCCTCCTACACCCATTCTGCTCTCTCTCCTCCGCTCTCATCACCCCTCCCTCCATCTGTGTTCATCTCCCTCCCTCTCCTGTTTAGCAGCCCCCATCCACATCACAACAGGAGCATATGCTATAGCATTAGCAATCTGGACTTGGAGGATAAAAGCTCTTCTTTTTTTTTTCTTCTTCAATCTCTACCTCCCATGGATGCAAGCTTACATCTGCCTCTCTCCCTCGGTTCCATGTTTTCTCTTGTCTCTGCTTTCCACTCCTCTACCTCCGCCTTTTCCTCTTCTCTGTTGGCTCTCCAACTCGCTACCTCTTTCCACCACCACCACCCAGACCTCTGCAATGGAGCCGCCCCTGCAAGCCACTAGCTGTTAGCTGTTAGCATCACAAAGAGAAAACAGAGGAGTACAGAGGCAAGGAAAACACAGAGAGTGAGGGAAGAGAGAGACAGTTGGAGAGAAGCACTCTGCGGTACCTTTACTCTGCCTCACCCGGCTTCTGGCAAGGAGCATCACTCCTGAAGGAACAACAATACACACACTCGTGCAAACACACATCCATTTAAGCTTTGTTGTTGAGAGGCAGAAGTGACTTTCCATCTGAAGGAGATGGCTTCCCATCTAAAGGATCTACTGACCGCTACAGACCGGATGTCTGGCTGCTGCTAATGGAAATCTGCCGGAGGGAGAGATACTTGAGTCCATGCTGGAGCTGTTGACCTGACTCTGCTTTTACTGCTCTTTGTTGGATCTGGTTAGACTTCAAATCAAAGGGTTACATCACTGACGAGGACGAGCAACGAGACGATATCGTGATACACTTTTTTTCTGTTTTACTACATGCTTCCAAACTCGCCTTGTTTTCTATGCATCACTGACTGGCTTAAATCTGAGTCAACGGGTTCAGCATCCACTCAGCCATAAACCAACAGGAATGCATCATCATCTCCTGGAGGCTGAAAAGGGCCAATGCTAACAGACCACATCTCTTCTGCTTCTGCTCAGGCTTAGACCAGGGCTCTTCAGATGAAAGGAATCATACTGTTATTTCAGGCAATTTTACATTTCAAAGAAAACTAAAAGCCCTGTCAGCTTCATATCAGACTCCGCCTCCCGTTTGGAAATAGGAATACAAAACACATCGACTGCTTTGATGTGACGTCTTGCGCTCAAAGCCTCAAGCATTAAGGCCACTCAATTTTGTGGACCGAAGCGGTTTCTGCATCCGTCTTTGAAGTCTAACTGTGAAGGAAAATATTTAAAAAGACGGAGTACTGAGGCCCACGTGTTTAGAAGCTGTGTTGCTAAGCGACGGTATACTGGATTGGGATTGGTGGAGGAGTTTGGCATGGAAAGATGAGAGTGGGCAGTGTGACTGGATTTCAAAGTGAGTCTGGCAGGTAGCTGGAAGACTCGGCATAATGACTCAAGCAGCGTCAATACGTCATTTTCTGACTTTTATTTTGACGAACACTGTTGACATTTCCAGGCTCTGACAGTGGTACAAGCTTAGGGACGTCTTGTCCACTTGTCCAGATTCTGTGCTGCTTAGATGAGCTGGAGCAACCTCAGCGTTACATGCCTTGGATGCCTAGTCTTGTCTCTGCTGAGTTCCTGTAAAGCTTTGGATGTCATCGCTTCTTTCCTATCTAGCGACTTGAAAATCCGACTACTGTGACTCTGCTTGGAGTGCTGCTCTCTGCTTCTTTTCCCTGAAGATTTGTCAAATTTTACATTCAGAATCAGACGAAGGAAATCTTGACTCGCCCGAGTTAAACACCTACCACCCCTTTCTCCTCCAACTCCCAAGAAGCCAACTAGTACGTTAGGACGACACCCTGGAGTCATCTGCCACCCTGGCCCCTGAGCGGGACCGCTCCTCTCCCTCACCCTGCCCCACCCCTCCACCAACTCCTCCATCCTCCCCTCCTCCCTCTCCTCCCCCTGTACCTGCCCTGACGCAGCACCTGCCCCTTCCATCAGTATCGGTGCGCAGGGCAGTGGAGGATGGAGATGGGACAGTGGAGGAGAGGGCCCACGGCAGTGAGGCATCAGCAGACTCTTTCTGCAGGGTCATGGGTCTCCTCGGGATGGGTCACCGGCTGTTCGTCCCTAAGCTGCTGGCGGTGAGAGAGGGGGGAATATGAAACAGATGCTGAACGAAAGAAAAAGAGCATGCAGGGATCATCAGGTTTAGAGTTAAAGAGGAGAGGTTGTTAGTTTGACTTGTGTTAATAATGACAAGAGCTACGGATTAGGACAGAAAGTGAAAAGCAGGAAAGCTCTGTGGTTCTCTGTGGCCTCCTCACTGAAGATTCTATAAAGCAGACGTCTGAAAGAGATACTCGTCCCCACTACTTCTTTTTCATGCTGCCAATATTTTAGATTTCTTCATCTTTATTTCATGTGGATTTATTATAATTAGGAGTGTGTCTCAAACATGGTATGGAACATGTTGATTAGTTTTGCATGTGTGTGCATTTAGTAACATCTCCTGGAAAGATCCTTGTGACAATTCATTTAAATACCACAAGATGGTGTCATAGGTTTGTGTGTTTGTAGGGGGTTGATTTCGAAAGCATCCTTCTTCTAACCTGTAGTTCAATAAAGTTTAAGTTGCTTTGTCCAAATTCCTCAACAGAGAAGCTCAGGGTTTTGTGTATCTGACTTTTATTTCCTCGACACAAGGGATTTCTTCCTTTAAAACTAAAGCTACAATCACAGCTGTCTCCTTTAACCTGTGTGCTCCAACTATCGTACAAGACAGTTACATATGAATCTGCTGGATGTATCTTGTCTCGCAAAATGAGAATGAACAGGCAGGAAAACGTTTTACCAAAGATAAGAGCAGATAAAAGAATGGGATGTGATTTAATACAATCAGGAATGTGAGCTTCATTGTCCGATTATGCATGTGTAAGGTGACTCTGCTGAGGGAACAAATGATATCATGATATCTGCTGCTGACCACATACTCTGGACAAACAGCTGCAGACACAGCTTCAAACTCAAAATAACACAAAATGATTCAACTCTTTTATAAACTTATTTAAGAACAGAAGCTGTAGCCTGAATCTGATTTCTGTAAAGATTCTTATTGTCAATAAGTTCATAACAGCCAAGGGTTGGCTTGGTCCAACCGATTATAATGTCCTCACTAAAAATGAAAATCAAGCTGTTTGAGGTTACTATTTGATTCTGAATCTTAATGACCGTCTCTTGTCTATCTGTCTCCACCACCACCACCTCCCTATCCTCCCACTTCCTCATGTCTCGCTCCAGACGTCTAAAGAGGACCTCTTACAGGCGGACTTCGAAGGGGCTCTTAAGTTCTTCAGAGTCCAGCTCCCAAAACGCTACAGAGCTGCAGAAAACGCCCGCAGGCTTATGGATCAGGCCTGCAACATCAAGGTAAAGACTGCTACAAACAAACATGAGAATTTGGTAGCCCCCTTAGTCCTTTACCTGTTTCTAAATGTTTTACACAAATGGTTCCCGGAGAACTGTGAGAATGTGTTTGGCTCCAAGCAACACATTAAGGAATTCCTATCTTTTTAATTCCCCACTGAGTCACAAGCACCTTTAACCATAGGGGTCGAAAGTCGAGGGGTCTGCAGAGTGACAGGTTAGTCCCTGTTGGGATTGAATGAATTCATGACCTTATTGCAATATGAGCTACTCTCAACATGGTGACATCCCTGATTTCTTCACAGTACATTTGGACTCCAATAAACAGACACATTTTTTCACTCCAACTTTATCCAGACTCTTTCCTGCCAGCCCCTTGTACATTTTCCCCCTAACATCGGGGTGAACTCATGTGAGAACACAGCAGGAAATATTCAGGATAATTCACTTCATGCGAGAAGGACAGGGTGGTGACGTGGAGTATTTAGCAGCTACAGAGCTCAGTGTTTCCCTCTGGAGTTGGTAAAGATCTCAGTTCAGAAAAACTGTTTGCTGAAAAGTTAACCATATCGACTTTAAGAGTGGTAAGCTGTGAATGAGTATGCAACTTTTGTTCCAACTGCCTTGAAAGGGTAAGAAGTGAGTCAGTGCTAGTTTGACATATTGTTTCCATCTCTGCTGTTATATTGGTGCTCTTTCATTTCTCTGTTGAGTCTTTATTGTATGTTTCTTTGTCATTCGCCGATAAAAGACGGCTTTCATGAAGACTAGTTTTCTAGAAGTTGTTAGGTTTTGTGTGTATACTAAAATTCCCTTTTATGCATATGCACACACACACACATACTATACGCACACACAAACACGTTATCATCCTCCTATTGACCTTAATAAGACTGCTGGCATTTAGGGAATTTGCTGAGGTCACCAGAGTCGGAAAGCAGCAAACAGTGCAGATGAAAGTGTGTGTGTGTGTGTGTGTGTGTGTGTGTGTGTGTGTGTGTGTGTGTGTGTGTGTGTGTGTGTGTGTGTGTGTGTGTGTGTGTGTGTGTGTGTGTGTGTGTGTGTGTGTGTGTGTGTGTGTGTGTGTGTGTGTGTGTGTGTGTGTGTGTGGAGTTTGTTGTGATAGAGGAAGGAAAGAGTTGAGAGAAAGATGGAACAGATAATCATCCTTCCTCTCCACCCTTCTCTCTTTTTCTTGCTGTAAACTCTTTACCTGTTTTTCCGTATTTGCATACAGTTAATATTTCACATTTTAGACATTTTCAGATTTTCTTATCCAAACAAAACTTTCGCTGAGTAAACACTTTGTAATGTGGTGTTGTGTTCAAGGACATGTTGGCAGGGCACATGACTTTCAGTGCCTCCATTCCCTCCTGTTTTGAGTGTGTTTCTGTGTTCCTCTGCACACAGGATATCCTGCACTGTGAAACACTCTTTATCTCTGGTAGTTTGGTCGGCTTTTTTGCACAATTCTGCCGACTTACACTCTGCAGCGTCAGGCCTTGTGCTGAGGAGAATGCACTAACACACTCAACATGTACATGCTCACATTGTAGGAATAAACACGAACACTGCTTTTCACAGACTCTACACGTCTCTATAACTGGACTGAGAGTTGGAACACCATCAAGTTATCCCCTTCTTGTGTGTTAAGATAGTTTTATTTCGATAGCAGATACATATTGCTTCAAAATGGAGCCGCCCTGCAAGCCGCTAACTGTTAGCATCACAAAGAGAAAACAGAGGAACAGGAGAGAGAAACAGGAGTACAGAGGCAAGTCTTCAACTGGATTGTAATCTGATAACTCTGAGGCCGTATGTTATGATCTACTTCATTTTCAAACTCTCAATTCACAGAAACGATACTGTTATTTATATGCATTGATGTTAGTTGGGAGCGCTGATAGCCTGGCGGTTGTGTCGCAGGCCCCATGTTAGAGGCTGTAGTCCTCCATGAGTGGCTGTGGGTTCGAATACGTCCTCGGCCCGTTGCTGCATGTCATCCCCCACTCTCTCCTTCCAACATTTCCTGTCTCTCTTCAGCTGTCCTATCCACTAAAGGCAAAAAGGCCCAAAAGTAAAAGTAAGCTAAATCTATCAAAATGTAAAACATCTGTGTTTTTCTACCACTGTGATCTAATTATTTAAGCTTACTATTAACAGAATGGTTCTCGTTATTGGCTGATCTAAAGTCAAGATATGGGACGTCGGACTCAGTATCAACAAGTAAAAAAAAGGGTATCAGAAAACCTCTTGATTCCTCTTTCTCTGTTTGAAAACATCTCCAATTGTTGCCTTACTCCACTCATTTATTCTGTCTATTTCCTTTATTTGCCACGTGTCTCTATAGGCAAATGTAAAATACAGGATTGTGGACAATATAATTCATACACACTCACCAGAGGTAACTCTCCAAATAATTTGCCATTAAACACACTTGTCATTATGCTGGATGAAGCGATACTATAGTCAGGCGGGAGTTAGTTGGTCTGATAGTATCAGGACGGAGCCAAACATTGTATATCTCTGCTCATCGCTTGATCCTCCCATCTCGCTGATCTTTCACTCCTTTGCTGTTGCTGAGTTTTCATTTGAGGCTCATTTACACTTACTGTCAGTGTTGTATTCGTTGAGTGTTAATGGTAACACACATGTTGTCAAACATGATGGAAAGTGGCTTCTCCTGGACGTTCTTGGACTCTTGCTTACAAATGCAAGAGATGTCAGACTTTTTTGGATGAACTGACTGAGCAAATCGTTGACTTAAATCTTAAACTCAAATACAAAACACAGTCTAATAACCAGAGTTAACACTCTCACACAGGCGTTTGTCTGAGCTCCTTGTCTTCTGTTCAAAAGAATCGTTTTTCTACTGTCAGGTTTTCACACCGAACTCTCTTTTCATTTTTAAAATAGAATATTCCCAGTGGATAGAAGTAATATGGAGCAAGTCAGTCAGAGGGAGAGAGAGAAAAACAAGACTTCAGAGTGAAGAGAAGGAGTAACAGAAAAAAGTACTGTTCTTTTTTTTCACTTCTCACTTTTTGTCACCGACCCTTTGACTCGAGGTTTGGACAATATTTAGTATTTATGAGATATTAATGCCATAAAAAAACACATTGCATTGGTAAAAAATAGCTAATTTTGTTCTCTTTAACAAACATCTCACACTTGGCTACTGTAGCAGCCCCCCACTTTTAATGTTTATTGCCACATGATAACTTACCTGAAACATTGCCAATATTGCACTTCAGAGGCAGTTACGGGTACTATTAGTGTTGGAATAACCCTAGTTTATTTTGTTCGTATTTCAATCTAAATATCCAAAGGTATTAAACTTTCAGTGATATAAAAAAGAGAAAAGCAGCAAACCTTCATGTTTCATAAACTCATTCCTGCCCCCTCTTGGTATTTTCGGTTGAGAAATGCCTTTAACACTGAATATATAATCAGCTAAATAATTGTTTTACTAATTGTATCCCCACCTCCACCACTTTACTTAAAGCTCCTCCAAAGCACACACACACACACACACACACACACACTGTTTCCATAGAGTGACTTTTCTGGACGGGGACACTTTCCAGGCCATGTGGTGTCTTAAGGCTTTTAATAGTGATCCAAAGCACACTTTTTAGACAAAGTCAAATATCATGAATGTATTGTGGGGTTAACAGTTGAAGCTGATTCTGATCATTTAGCTGAACGGACACTTTCTGTCCCTTCAGCTTTGATTAAGGTGGTCAGTAAACACTACTGGTCTTGGAGGAGCTTCAGAAGACCTGCAATGTCATCAGAGAGAAAGTGAAAACCAGCCTGTTTTAGCCACTTTATTTTCTCTTAACCCCCCCTTTTTACATATTTCTCTCCGCCAACGTCTAAATCGGATCAGCAGAACAGCATAAGCTGCTTAAAACATCGAAAGAATTCACTGGCACCTTGGCTTGATGAACACAACGGGCAGTAGTGTGGCTTAGCCTTTTTCTGGGGATTATGGGAAGAATTTGAATTTCTCTGCCTTCTTAAACACCCGCTGGACCGCAGCTGGAGTGATGACTTTTCAGGAGAGAAATGTTGTATATTCATTGGCTGCTCAAGGCTTGACTGATTTTCTAGCAAATCCTTCCAACAGGAAAGCTCAAAAAGAGAGAAATGAGACATGAGTGTAGAAAGAGGCTGTGCACAGAATAGTTTATTGGCATGAAAGATTTATGGCCAGATCCACAGTTTGAGTGCGCAAAACCTGTGCAGGTGAGAGAAAAAGAGAGCGTGGAATCTACAAAGCACGTGCAAAGGGTGAAATGCCCGCAAACTGCACTGCAAGAAGACAGCGTCCTGGGTGCCCCCGTCTCACTTGTATCTATGTAAATTAGGGAATATTAAAAAAAATCAGCGCAAAATTGTTCACGTTTTTTTTTTTAAGTTGGTTGAATGTGAAGTTGAAGTTTAGTGAAAACAAAACATTAGATTTTGTCACGTTCCTTCTTCCTTTTTGTTGAACATGAAAAACATCTTTAGTCAGCAGTTATTTCTATATTATTTATGAACGTGTTGTTTTATTAATATGTGACTTACATTATTTATATTAAGTTTATTCAATTATTCATTGTAGCTCACTTGTTATTTTGATTACTTGCTCAGTCTTTGCATTCACTTACAATTCTCCATCAAACACGTTATTTTAGGTTTCTCTCTGCTACCATTTTCTTTATGATATAACTGTAACTATCTAAGGCCGAGACATTTTCATGTAAAGATCTGACATACAGATTATGTTAACATTGCTATATTGGCCACAGCCATTTTAATATCTCCTGTAATTTGCCAAATGTTCTCAAGTAAAGACAAAGATGAAAATCTGCATTTACTTTTTTTTTTTAAATCTGATTTGGAGAGTCAAAACTGGAGGCAGACGTTTTGAACATTTTGAGATAATTCCTCTGCCTCACCAAAAACTTCTCTCTCTGTTTTGTGAGTGAGAATTTTACAATTCAACTTCATGATAGAACCAGAAAGAGAAACATCAAAAGACAGCGACAGCAATGTGAACCCATAGATGTTTGTATGTTTTCCAAACTCAAGAGGAAAAAGGAGGGGTCTGTTGCCATGACAATAGCGAGGTTGTCAGGTAGTTTAAGCTGAGGGGTCCTTGGTGAGTTTGTTGTAGTATCAGGCATCATCCAGGACAGCCTTTCACTTCTTACATTTTACTGTTGAAACAACTATGATGAAAAGTCACTGTGGCTGATCTGACAACTTCCTGCGTATTTCTCTTAACCTCAAGCACACACACACACACACACACACACACACACACACACACACACACACACACACACACACACACACACACACACTCAAGCACAAAGTGAAGATGTGTATACAAGCTTTTATCTTTATTTTTACCGCAGCAGGAAACAGAAAAAAGCAACTTAGAGAAAAGAGGGGGAGGGAGAGAGAGGCACAAATGAGACGGGCGATCAGACAGAGAGAAAGGAGGAGGAACTTACTCGGTGGAGGGGAAGAAAACGCAAACTCATCCTCCTTTGTTGCACACTTCTTGCGTTACAGAGAGGGAGAGAGAAGGAGAAACAAACAGGTGTGTTGTACTGCCTACCCTCTCCCCTCCTCTCTCCCCCTCCTCCTCCTCCTCCCCCCACTGCCCCTCCTCCTCCTCTCAGTGGGCGGGGCTCAGCTCCTGAGGGACTCTTCAAAGCAGCCAGTCACCTCCTCCCACACTCAGAGAGAAACAAAACCTGTCAGCTGCACTCTTCTCTGGTTCCTTCTTCATCTTCTTCATCATCTCTTCCTCCTTGCTGTCGTGGGGGGCACGAGGAGTCAGGATGATGCAGGAGGTGTCCATCATGGTGGCGTACGACGCTCATGTAGTCGACCGACCGGGTGAGGAGGACACCCTGACTCGCTTGGTCGCCCACTCTAGACCCCTCAGAGCTCTCAGACCGGTGGTAGGTCTGTTCTCGTGTCAGTTTGTTCCTTTTTTGCCTTTGACTACTTTGCTTTCTTTTTCTTTCTTTTCTTTCTTTTCTTGGTATGTTCCTTCTGAAATTTGATGGAGGTTATTACTATTTATCCTGTTACATTGAGTGTTTCTCTTGCATATTAGATTGCGTTCAATTCACCTGCTTCTTTATTGTACTTAATTTCATCTGATGTTGATGGTTCTTCATCTATTCTCTCCTTTCCATTCGGCATTTTATTTGAATGTGTCAGAAACTTGACTATACAATATTGATGTTGCAGTAATGTCTCCTTCCATGAGGTAGTTGACATAGACTCATGTGTGAATGTGTAGGTGTGTGCTGTATTCTTTCTGAGAGTTTCTCATGTTTGTGGTTTCGTCAGACACAGAATATGTTTGCGGCTGTCAGTTTGTTTCAATTAGTCGTATACATTTGGGATCATTGGGGACCTTGTGCATGTAGTTGTAGTTGTGTGTTTCCCACACATGGTTAATTTAATTCATTGACCTTGTTTTCCCTGTGATGTCCACTTGGTTTGCCCTTATTTCAATATTCAAACTCTCCGACTGCAACTTTATGTAAGAGCAGCTCCCCCTTTGACACATGCGCACACACACACACACACACACACACACACACACACACACACACTCACACACTCACACACTCACACACTCACACACTCGCTGATAGCATATTACCCAGTATGACACTTCAGCGTGTGATCTCATCTTGGACATTTGGGACTAATTCCATTTTCTATTGCAGGAATTCAGGTCAGGGATCTAAAAGTGGTCCTGGTACCATTTCCAGCGACATTAAGAAACTTTAATCTCCTTAAATGAATCACAGTCTTAAACTGTTCTCTAATATTAACACTTGAAGTTAAAAAGAGACGAGTAGGAGGATGCATCAGCTGGTTTTAGCCCTTAAACTGCGTTGTGTATAAGCGTTGTTTGTTTCTTTGAAACCATGAGCTGTTTGAAATGACTTTGAGCAAGATGCTGAGCCATGCTCATAAACACTCGTTGTAAAAGCAGGTTTAGAATTTGAAAAAGGACTTTTTATATCGCTCAATGGAGTTTAAGAAGTTTTCCATATGGGGGGAGAAGGGACTGGGAATGTTTGATTTCGGGATGCTATTCCAATCCGAATGTATTTATAACATCATTGTCCATCACTGACCAGAGATTGTTCAACAAGAATCGTTGGATACTTACATACAAGTCATACTAAGTATGACATCATATTGAGTATGTAGTGAGCTCTGAATTCATAGTTTGAAACTTTATGTATGTGAGAAATGTCTGGATGTTTAGAAGTTTGACCATTATTTTTAAGCATGATACACCAACTCACCCATCATACTCAATGGCCCCACAATGCATTGCAGCTCTGAAGACTATGCAGCGGAACCCAACCAAAAAGTGACGTTCAAATAAAAGTAATTGTACTGTAATACATTTTCTATCTGGTCAAATAATATTCAGATAACTACGTAGCTGTATAAGTAATGGACATAGTGTTCTCATGTTTCATATTTGACAGCATATTTGACAGCAGATTTAACGTTGAGAGGTGGTTATTAGTATGATGGTAACAGCAAACTAAAGTCAGGTTTGTTGGCAGCGCATTATCGTGTTTGAGTATATATGTAGTAGGATGTATGATATTTTTTCAGTTTCAGACACAACCTTTGTACTAAAATGTATTTTCTAAATCCGTGTCACATGGGTTTCACCAATGCCCCTCCCCCTTAGCAGACAGGCAGGAGGTCCTGCGTCTGTTAAAGTTAGGACTGATTGAATTGCCCCACAGTCAACAAAAATACAATAAACTGAAACCATATTTTAAACGTAACATATCTTCTGAACATTCATTATTTAGAAATACATTTTTCAGAATACAAATCATGAGGAGATTAATTATTGTCTTGTGTCTACTCTCACAAGATCTGGCAGCACAGATATGAACCGCTTGACTGTCAGCAGTCCAAACACTCTTCATCTAGATACACAGAAATCGAAGAGGACTTAAAGGGTAAATCTTTATTTAAAGGTTTAACTGCAATAGTGTTTAATTGTCTTATGTTAAGATTATATCATTGTTACAACTATTTGAATGCAATCTAAGTGGAAAAAGAGACAAGACCCACTTGGCAGACAGGAGGTGTATACAGTTTCATACCATTGGCACAGAAATACTTGATTTTCTTTTAAAGAGCAGCTTTGTTGGGCACTCTGGGAACTTTCCTGTAAAAGGGTTGGTAACTTTTTATGTTGTTAACCTGAGGATTGTCACTTATTAAATAGTTCTTCTGACTGTTGGTCACTCTGGATGACCGTATTATCGACATGTTGAACACAAAATATCATCGTAAAGGGCAGAAGTCTCCCTGTAGAATGAATTATCTCAGAAAGTAAGTGAATATCAGAGAGTCTGCAACATGCTCATGTATTTGTTGCATCATATGGGTCTCAAACTAAAAGGGGCAGCACATTAAGAAATGTTTTCTTATAGAGAGTTGTCTGGGATCTTGTGTGATGGTAGCTGTTTTAGTTCTGTATGTTTGAATAAAAGCCAAGCCTCTTACAAGTAGGCACAGCCCAGTTTGGCATTGCATTTCCTGACACACTCCCACTGCAGTCTTTGTGTGTTTTAGGGGTGTTGGAGAGCATGGGGTTGCATAATCAGTCACTACAGTTAGTGTGTCGATGATGTCTTTTTGAATATTAGCTCAGACAAAACAATTTGATTCTTCCCCTGCTGTGATGAAAAATACAGAATAATGTTTTTAAGGTCTGATACACAAAGCGTAACTGGGGAGAGCTTCTTATTTCCAACTAAAGTTTTTTGTTTTGTGAGAACAGCATGTTGTTGAAGAACCAGGTTCAAACCCCGACATGCTTAAGTGTCCTTGAGCCAAACACTGAATCTTAACCAGCTGCCGTTTCCCAGCTGACCCTGATCCCTGAAATCTGCTTCTTTCAGCCAATCAGGGTTTATTGTGACGATTAAGTCTTTATATTCATTTAGTTTTAACTACTTCAGCCAAAAAGTTTTCAACCAAATGACACAGTGGGAAGAAAAACTGCATCCAGATGAAGGAAAAGCAAAAATAAAATAGTCAATTTGTTAAAAGGGATCTTTTTCTGCCCGTAAGGGAACACCACGTTCAATTTGTCTGCATTGTTTCGTTACAAAAACACTATTATTAACAGAGACCAGGCTGCTCTTTCTTCTCACACAGATAACAACAGAATGAGTCTGAGTGTGCTTATCAGCTCGGGAATTGTGTGTCAGATAAATTACGGCTTTACGTCCATTCAGCTCGTGGAGATGAAGGGTTAAGCCTCAGGTCAATGAGAAGGACAGGTAAAGAGTTCTCTGAAGAGGGAGACAGTTCAGCTTCCTTCATGTAGTGGTGATTAAAGCTCCTCTCTGTAAGGATGTTTTAGCTGATGATGAAACCGACCGTCAGCGAGACGATTTAATACGTCTACATACAACACACACATGCCGGTCTCAGAGGACGGGTCATGTGACTGAGACTGACCTGGAATCCCCAGCCCTGACTGTTGGCGCTATGGCAACGCTGTTACCACACAGGAGAGATTACGTTACCACCCACCTGAAGAACACACACACACACACTCACAACACACACACAGATTTCACTTCATTATCAGTTAGTCATCAGTGTTGTCTCATATTTAACTGCTGTTTGCTGACGTTTTTGAACGTTTCCCCTCCATAGCTTTTTAGAAATTTACATTATTTTGCAGTGATTCATGTGTAACAGAAGTCACATGACCTTTCAGCGCTCAGCATATTTGAAAAGGAATGAAGTTAAAGTCAAAATAGTGTAATGGATGGCACATGAAGTGAATTTCCTGTGTTTTGGCAGACATTTAGTGTGCTATAATCATGCAGACGCACAAGGAAGTCACATTTTGAGTTTGTGCTTCATAATTTATTTTGATGATGTTCTGAGATAAACAATATCTTCGATCCAATCTCTGTGGCCTTCCTGCGTCCAACCGGACCATAACTGAAGATCCCAGGTTCAAAACAGAATCTGACTGATTCATCCAGTTAGATTGTTTGAACAAGTTATCAAGCTTAGTTGTAAATTAGATCACTTAACCAGCAGTAATTAAGAATAAACTGAAGGGAAAAAAAGCAAGGCACAATGATTAATTTTTTAAACATAAATTACTCAAATGTTATAATAAAAGCATCTTAACTACAGAAGTATCTGTCCTCTGAGTATTGTTGTAAATATAGCAGGCTTCTAGTCCAACTCTAAAAAGCTGTTCAAAACAAACCTTACAGCTCCTGTAAGGAGTTTCTAGCTGGTTATGAAACTGACTGAACTTGTTATCATTCCGTGTGTCACCGATGAAACCCAAAAAAAACTTCTTTTTTTTTAATATCTATTTACCCAAGTTACTTTTCATGCTTTTTACCAATTTTCCAGCAAGACATTAGAGATACTACTTTGTCCACAGGGTGCGCCATCAGTGACACTCTGTGTATTCTAAAAGACTTGTTAATCAGTGTGTGCAGCTTCTTCTTTCTCCATTGACAATTATTCCTTAGTACATTTTTAATCGGGCAGCTGGAGTTGCTGAGAATGAAACATTACATTTTTTTTTTTCAGAACATGCTGAGCTACAAATGTGTATTAATCTTTATTATTATTGAATTAAACTAGCAACCCAGTAAAGTATCAGTCTAATTAGCTGGCATTCACTAATGGCAGAATTCAGACAGCTTTATGCGATGCTAGTTTCTGTTCACCTCAGGAGGAAATGAACGACGGTTGGTCATGAAGCTTCCGTCATTAACACAAATTGTTGTATAAGAATAATATTTTTCTCTACAAGTGGCTGATTTACTGTCAAATCTACTTTGAAGTGCGTAGTCGGTAATCTCTGTAATGTGGGTGTTTTTACGTCGTATTTTTAAAATATCACAAAGAATCACATAAGGAGACATGTAACGGTTATAAACATAAAGGTCAGATTATGCAGTAGAAAACAGAAACTGTGCAGTGCAAACCACAAAACCACATTCATCAGCAGCAGTGTTCAGAATTGTAGCTGTCAGTTTTGACTTTTGTGAAATAGATATCTGTGTCTACGTATTCAAACCTCTGATCTTTGCCGTTTATTTCACTGTTGTTGACCTTATAGCTGAAGTTTTTTTTACAGACGAAGTCTACATGTAACAAG
This sequence comes from Labrus bergylta, assembly GCF_963930695.1. NCBI lineage: Eukaryota > Metazoa > Chordata > Actinopteri > Labriformes > Labridae > Labrus > Labrus bergylta. The sequence continues at coordinate 11,777,821 of NC_089200.1, forward strand.
ATTATGCAGCAGCTTGACATATTTTTCAACATACCCAATCAAACATATACTGTAGTTTAAATGTATGAGATAAATGGATGTTGTTCTTTAAAGCTGGTCCCTGTTTCTTTGAAAATTACTTTTTTTTCTCTACCTGTTGATAAATGTCAGGTGGTGTCGTTACTGCTGAGAAAAAAAACAATGTTACTGAGTTACTGAGACTCCTCAGTAAAAAAACAGCTGAGTGTAATCGCTTCTTTCACATATCTGATCTCAGTATTTAAAGCATTTATAGAATGTGGCTGTTCATTTCAAATACATGATCCCACTCTATCCCCTGTGTCTCATAGCATTGCTATGGGCTCTGTTCGGATTTTATCAGGCAGCCTCAGGCACCTCAAAGTTACATTAACAATGTCAACATTTCTTATATTTTTTCTTTAAGGTTCCAACCAAGAAGCTGAAGAAGTTTGAGAAGGAATATCAGACACTGAGGGAGAGCCAGCTGCAACAAGAGGACCCCATTGATCGATACCAGGTAGGATGTTCTTTCTTTAATCGGAGACACAACATTTCTAACATTCCCCAGGTGGTGAGGTTAAATGTACCCAGCCCATTTTTCACTTTATGCACAAACACAAATGCAGTATTTCCATGTGAGCTGAATGTTGTTTTCTGTGGTTTGAAAATGAACTTCTCAGAGCGTGCTCAGTCTTTGAGGCTCCTTGATGTATTTTTAAGATTGTGATCAAGAGTCGTTCTTCTGTAGTGTAGAAGGCATCATTCGACACACCACCACCTTTTTTTTAGTTAAAATATCTGTTCGAATGAACCAGGTTTCTAAAATTAGAAATCTCCCGTGAATACAGCACTGTTTTGTCATCTGTACCTTTGTCGATTTCTGTGACACTGTTGAGGTGTGAAAATGACTTTCCTCACATCACAGACTTTTATCGTTAGCGGCTAACACATCTTTAACATTTATTTTTGGGCTAAGCTGACTCTGTTTTGTCAGAGAGAAAAAAACAGGACAAGGGATTCAAATTCAGAGATAAAGAAAACCTCAAAGTGTCATCAGACAGCATCTCTATTGCTTTCACTTTCTCTCTTCTATCAGGACTTCTCTGCTTTCTTGTTTTTAATCTGCCATTCATGTTTTTACAAAATCAACTCATTGAAGAGCTTGGTTAGGAAGTTTTAAACCAACACAAGAGCTGCCTCGATTACAGTTTAATGTCATTAACAACTGAAAACCGCTCCTCATGTCGCGTATAGGAAACTGGCATCTTTCCTGAGCGCTACTCTGATTTTGTGTGCATACGTTAACAACCCGTTTTGGAGTAAACGAGTTGTAAAGCAACAGACTAGTCCTTTATTTCATACTTTTTGTACAGTCCAAAACTGTGTTGCCATTCAATTATAAACGTAATACAGCTACTTACAAACTGAACCCCTCATGCTAATAATGAATAAAAATGATTTTCTTTTGAGCCTGTAGCTTGAAAACAGGGTTTTTAATCTCTCCATAAGGCCTTATCATGTTGTGAAGAGATTAACAAGAAACACTATATTACAAAGAAACGCCCGACTGTACCAGTTTGAAAGGCAGGAAAGTTCAGCACATGATCCTCACCATTGTTCCAGTTTTCTTGATATAACTTGTGGGAAACATCTCCCACATCTTGACCCTCACCTTCACGATGTTCTTAATTGTTCTTTTTAAACTACATTTCTGCTGTACACAGGGCTTGGCTTTGTAAGACAAAATAAATCCTTGTTGAACGACATCAGCTGAGTTTCTTGGTTTGTAAAAAATCTCCAAATGTTATGCAGCAATAATATCAAATACTCGTCCAAAACAACGAACCAATTCAGCTTCGCAACACTTCACCTATTCTCCTTTCTCAGAAAACTTGAAGAACTATTACAAGAACAGTGAATGTTGATGAGAGGATAAAATAGAACACTTATTGAGACTAGTCCTGAAGAAGTAGTTGTATCAAACATTCAGGTAAAAAGTTAAGAAACACAACCGAAGCAAACAACAAAAACTGTCATCTCTGAAAAGAAGGCACATGTTGGTGTAAGCAGCGAGGCTGGAGAGGCTGTTTGCTCTGGAGAGCAGGAAGGAAGACTATTATTGTCGATAAGATGTTGGACTAGAGCCAATATCTTTACAGTCCGTAGAAAGGCTAGTATACACAACAACAGGACAGAGCAGGACACTTACAGCTGGTAAATTAGCACAGGGTTAAATAGTGTATTTCTCTAGGGGGGTTGTAGTTACTTCATACTGACCTTAATTTAAGGATTCAACATTCTTACATGGTTTAAGCTCCAGGTTGAGGTATGTAGTGATTGTTTTGTATTGTTTGGGGTAGGAGTTATTGTTTGTGCTCGTCTTCTTTGTACATATAAAACCTTTTTTAACCCAGTTGTTCTTTATTTGGCGGCTTTTAATGTTTTACCTTACTGCGAAAGAAAAGCAGACGAAGGTAGGGGAGGGAGAGTGAAGCTTGGACAGGGGAGGGAGAGTGAAGCTTGGACAGGGAAGGGAAACTCCTGTCAGGATCATGTGTCAGAGTTGTGTCCGTGCTGCTGGAGGCTCTGTGTGAAGACGCTTTAGTGACTGTGTGGACTGCGGCACGGTAAGCTGCCTCTGCTTCAGCAAAAATCCTTAATGAGATACTTTGTACGTTTATGGCTTTTAAGATTCTTACCATACGCTGCAGATGCATGTTCATACATTTTCTCTTGTTGATTTGAGCGGTTGACTTTTTTGACAAGATATGAAAAGATAAGCTAAGCTAAAGATTGAGAAGAATCTCCCATTCACACCCACTAAGATCTTGAAGTTCTTTCCTCTGTTTGCCCAAATTCAACCACAAGTCATTTCTCTGCTAACAGGAAGAGATGAATTTAATCTGAGGAGTGGCACAAGCTGTCTCTTAGGCATGTGACTGAGTGTGTTCCTCTGGGTGCTTAGACTGAGGTGTCATGTTTTTTTTGTCTTTGCATCATAAATAAAAGTCAGGCTTACTCTTAAGGTTCAGTAATACTATGTAAGTGTGTAAATAGATGTCTGTGTTTGGGTGTGAAGTTCATTGGGGATAGAAGAGGTCTCTCATTGTAAAAGTGACAGGATATCAGGGTCTGGTGACCACTTGAAGCCGTGACAACAGTTTAGTCGCATTCAGGCTTGGCAGTCATGTGAGACTATTTACAGGCAGACCAATAATCACGAGACTCCACTAAGGGTCTACAATGGGGACCCTGGGACAATGTGCGGTTTTGTGTGTTCCTGTTTAAGACTACTTTCTAGCACGTAGGACCAGTTCTCTGGGGGCCGCTTGTCCAAATGGGGAAATCAGAGCAGCATCCCTGTGCTTCTTTGCTTTTTCAGTCATGATTGCAAAATGGTTACCTATAAGAGTTAAAATCCCTGTTATCAAACCTTAGACCCTTACATATCAATGATATTAAAATCAACCCTATGACTGTGATTTAAAATCATTTTGAAATTGTTGTTTTAAGGACATAAAATGTATTAAGTTCTATAAAAAGGCTTTTATACAATAAAAAATCTATTCCTTTGAGGCTCTCTGGAACTGTTGATAGTATTTAAAAGACTTCTGTCATACCATGTTGCTATGGAAACCTCATTTATTTGAGACTTCTATCTGTTCAGTGTTCACACCATTATAACCCTAATGGTCAAATAGCAGTAACTGTCAATGGTCCGATCAAACCAGCAGCCTCTAATGCGTCTCTAGTCTGTGTTCTGTCAGCCTCCTTACACACGCTGTCCGAGCAAAGTTTCCCGTTTTTTCTTTTGGAAAATATTAGTGTTAGGCAAGTAGTGGTAAGAGTTACAAAAAGTATCCAGGAAAATAATCAAGAAAATAAACTAGATAATGTTTGGTGTGAGGTTGTTTCCTCTCTTCTGTTATCAGACTTCTCTTTCTGGAGATGTAAATGGTTTCAGTATTCACACATCACATTCTGCTGTAAAGTGAAACTCAGAAATCACTTTTCTAATGTTCCCATCGTTAGAGTAGTTGTCAAACAGACGCTTGTGTGTCTTAATGGAACAAAACATGTGATCTTGTTACTGATTTGAAAAACAAAACAGGCTCTTTTTAATAACCAAACTGTGTGTGTTTGTCCAGAGGGAGAACCGTCGTCTTCAGGAGGCCAGTATGCGGCTGGAACAGGAGAACGATGACTTGGCCCATGAGCTGGTCACCAGCAAGATCGCCCTGCGTAACGACCTGGACCAGGTAACACAGCTGCCCCCCCCGCCCCCCCCCCCCTCCCTCCCTGAGACCCTTTCAAACCTGAACGGGGAAATTCATTGCTGGATTTTTTTACTTGCATTTTGTTAGTTTGTGTTAGAATTTGGTATTTTTGTCCCATCTGACAACAAAGATTATTTTATAATTAAGCAAAATAAGAATCATATGCCCATACTTTTCAATAAAAAACGTTCAGATGTTACAGATGTTTCAGATGTTTCAGATATTGAACTGATTAAAGCGCTCTCACTGAGGTGCTCATATTGATCTTACTGAACACTTCTCCACACCTCAAATTAGAGTAACTAGTAAAAACTTAAAAAATGTTGATGTTCCAGTTTGCTAGATCAGCAATTATATTCTACATCTATGATCATTACCCCTGTTGTTGCTTCCCCTCAGTCAACATCTAAGTGTGATTGTGTACTTTGGTTTAGTGTGCAAACTGTGCTGTTACAGTTGCAGATTGGGTGTGAAATGAAGCGTCTCTTTGTTGCTTGTCTGTCTGTCTTCACGGACTTAGGCTGAAGACAAGGCCGATGTTTTGAACAAAGAGCTGCTGAGCACCAAGCAGCGTCTTGTGGAGACGGAGGAGGAAAAAAGGCGACAGGAGGAGGAGACCGCTCAGGTAACGTCTGCCTTCTCTTTACCCTCACCGCATTAAGGTCAGCCTTAACAAACTACTTCAACTTGTTGGTCATTTTCCTGATTGATTTCTGCAGGAAATGCTTTGAGTATGTGACCATATTTCATGACTACAAAAAAATTTATTTTTACCAAATTTCTATGAGGCAACACCAATTGGCTTAACAATGTTAAGTTCTAATTATTGAAGATAAACTCAATCAATATCAGTCCTAATTAGTTATTAATGGGTTAAATTAGTCAGACAGTGAACAAAGACTATATATAATAGACAGTAGCTGTCTCATATTGGCTTTAAGTCAATTTTTCACAGCAGAGGCAAAGTCATACATGTAAATACAAATCTTCATCTAACTTTCAACCTCTTTATTTCAACCATTTATTATAATGTGACCTCTCTGTGAAAATGAACTGAATGATTTTCTAAGTATTGCCAAACAGCTGCTCAGTGAGAGGAAAAAGAGGAAAATACTGTAAAGTTATGAGTCCTAAAGAACGTCTGATGCTGTGTTCACGTAACCAAAGATTCAGAATCATTTCATGGTAGACATGGTGTTGTTAATAATACGTCTTATTGCAAAGAAATGTGTCACTCTGACGTTTACATATGTGTAACCGTTCTGTAACAGCGTTGCACCTTGTAAGCTCCTCCTCCTCCTCCTCATTCCTTTTAAATCAATGTTTTTGTCTTCTTTTTTTTGACTCTTCCAGCTGAAAGAAGTGTTCAGGAGGGAGCTGGAAAAGGCCGAGCTGGAGATCAAGAAAACCACAGCCATCATAGCTGAATACAAACAGGTTTGGCATTTTTCACAACTTAATGCCATCATAAAAATGAGGGTGGGAAATAACCTCAACAGCTAATAGCTCTTTAACAGAGCAGCACAAAACTGCAATTAATCTTTGAATCCTGTACTACATTTCACTTTAATTGACCCTGTTACATTTCTAGGACTTCGTTAAACGTATGGTTTTTAAAACAGACACATGAACTTAAATTTACTTCACTTACAGTTACTTCTAGATGCTTATTTTGATATTTATTGCTTACATTGTGACCCTTTTCACCTCTGTAACTTTACCTGATAACTGGTCACTTTAACTTCAATTTTCCACTTACTATGTCTCAATGTGCTGTATAGTTTTTAGTATATACAGTGTACATTAAGCAACATTCAGACAGATGTAAATGCACCCAAATTGGACCTAAAGGCTAATTTTCATCGGCAGTCCCTTTGTCAGATGTTCTTTGGCATCATAGAATGAACTGTAACCCATAAACATGCGTTCATTATTTATAATAGTTGTAAATACATAGTACCTTTATCTTTACTTTTATTTTATTCCTATATATTCTTATTTTATTTGTACTTATCTGCATGCTCTTCTTCTTGTCTTTTACTGCTGGGACACTTGAATTTCCCCTCTGGAGATCAATAAAGGATTATCTTATTTTATCTTTAATCAATGTTTAAAGCACTTCAACCAAAATGACTGGTTTTACAGATTTAAAAAAGACCAAGCAAGGGGCAATGTAAAAACAAACATATATGTCAAAAAACATCACATTTTCCCTGAAAAACAAGTTGAAAATCTTCACTGTATCGTCCCTTATATAACCTGACGTTCTCTCCCCTCTGCAGATCTGCTCCCAGCTGAGCACCAGGCTGGAAAAACAGCAGGCGGCAACAAAAGAAGAGCTGGACATTGTCAGGGTGAGGTTACAACACAGCTACTGTAGGAAGCTGCTGAAGTTTAGTGAGGAAAGCTTAAAACTTCAAACTCAGAGGGTTGCATCAGAATTAGTCGGATGATTGTGTCTTTCTGCTCAGTGAAGACAAGCTGAGATTCGTTCATAATCACACTCCTCAAGAGCCGGGTTGCACAAATGATCAGATCATTTATCCCTAACCAAACATGATGTTGCTCTTCATGGGTGTGGCACTGTGTCACCTCATGCCTGGATTAAGAACAGGAAAATGATCCATGAAGTAATATGCAGAGAGAAGTTGTAGTGGAAGATGACAAAGGGAGTGCTCAATGAAAGGGTTCTCATAAGATATACTGTATGTCTAACAAGGCTGGTTCACAAAAGGACCCGCCTATCATAACAAAACACTTGAGCATTTATGTGCAATTATTTAAAAATCACTTATTTATAGTGCTAAGAAAGAGCAGGATAATATAATGTGGAGCATAAAGAGATTCAAGGTAGGAAGACAAGAACTCTGGGATAAACGTAGTTGAAAATGACAGATTGCTGTAGCATGGCAGCATCCCTCTCTTGCACTAAACAAAGATTGTCTGGCTGTAGATGGCTGGGTGGAGCTGAGCACTTAGTATAATGAGATGGATGAACTCTGAAACATAAACTGTCTCTTAAAAAAAGGAGTACATGGAATAAATACTGTATAAAACAGTTATTAATGTGTCTGCTTCTGAAGTCCTAGCAGGCAGAATATAAAATCAAACAAAGATCACACTCTCTTAGTCTAATGCACAAAGTATCCATGCATGTTTTAATTCTACAATGTCATCAGGGAATAGTCCTCTTTAAATGTGCTGCCACACCAGATGTTTCCTCTTGTTTTAGCACAACACCTATTTGCATCAAGATAATCCGCTACAACATTAAAGTGCACATGCATCAGAATATATGTTTTCAAATGCGATCACGTGTCTGCACAGCATGCTCACCAACCTGTGTGTTTGTGTGCCCGTGCAGGGTAAAGTAATGGGCTGCGACCACTGCAGAGATCTATTCAGCACCCTGGGGTCCGTCCAGACATTGTCCCCTGGCAGGGACAAGACGTCCACGGAGCCGATGGACGAGGAGAAGGACGGACTGAAGGAGCAGCTGAGGCATCTGGAGTTGGAGCTGGCACAGACCAAACTGCAACTTGTGGAGGCCAAGTGCCGCATCCAGGTCAGGAGCACTATGCAGTGATGATGTTACAACGTGTACAGTTAATGTGAGAGTTATAATTGCTGGGGAATGTACCACGACCACCTTAAAAAACTACAAATACTTAGAATTACTAAAACATACAGACAAGAAACAGGACCAATTAAAGCACTTGTCTCCACCCCAGAGAGAGAAATATATTTTTTAAGTTTGGATAACAATTGTTAAAATCCACATAGGAGGTGAGTGTGTTAAAATAATCATGATATATCCAGTGTTCTCCTTCTGACTCCTCTCTGCTCCTGTTGCTGACACCTCTCCTCCTCTCGTCTCTCTGCAGGAGCTCGAGCACCAACGGGGACTCCTGATGAACGAGATCCAGGCAGCCAAGAACTCGTGGCTCAGCAAGACTCTGGGCTCACTTAAGAGCTCTGCCTCCTCCTCCTCCTCCTCTTCCTCCTCCTCCTCATGCTCCACGTCCCAGACCCCGTCCTCTCCAAAGGAGGGCCCTGCCTAGGCCAACGCTTCCCTCCATCTCTGTCCTCGCCCGAGCGGGAAGGAGAAGGAGCGGATGAGAGGATGCAGTATTCCTTTTTTCTAGCAGGTGGAAAGGCAGAGCTTGTTGCTCTGAGCTTGTTGCTCTGCCTTTCCAGATCTGCTTCTTGGACTGCAGAAATCTGAAAAAATGAGCAAAGGGACAGGCGGAGGACTGGACAAAGCCGCCTGTCTGTCACTTCATGTTTACATTTCAGTGTCTGCTTCAAAGGTGATGAGACAGCTGACTGATTTGGGAATCAGATTTAAAGTTTGTTTTAAGTTCGGCATTTGCGGAGGAAACTTCTTTTTAGGGTTTGATGCCTAAATTTAACAGAACACTGAATTGATATTCAAACATATAGATGCTGTCAACCCTCTCATAGGTCAATAATTTAGCTCCACCTAGTGGCCAGACATTGCTACTGCAGAGTCGTAATCTTGCATATGAGGGAGATTGTTGTCAGGGTTTTACCTACATCTGGTCACACAATAGGAAGAATATGTCGAGTGAAAGTGTCATGGCTGCAGCTGCAAAGAGAAATAGAGTCTGAAAAAACCACAGCACCCTGAAAAAGGGAATACTGCATTCAGATTCTTCAACAAGAACAACACAAAAAGTTCTTTTGTTTATAGTAATATAACATCAACAATGTTGTCATATAAATATGTATAACTAATTATTGATTTTTGTAATAATCTTGTACAGTTCTTTAAGAGAAGAGAAACACACAAGGAAGAGTTCTTTGTTAATTTTTTTTTATTACTGTTTGGAAATGTTGAATGTCATCTCTCTAGAAGTTGATGTAAGCACAGTGTGTGATCGATGTGGTCGAGTCCAATCGCTGCCGAGCAAAAGTGACAACCTGCTGAGATGTTTTTGTGATCAGTGTTCCTCCTCCTCGTTCAGCCATGGGTTAAAGTAAATACTGCAAATATACATCCAGATACAGATTTCTTTAACTCCTAGTTCCAGGTCATGAGACTGTGTGTAATTTAGGCTTCTTTTACCTCCAGGTTTTAAAAATGCAGCCATCTATTTGAGCACAGTGCGGTCAGCTGTGATCAGAACAGAAACGGGCTCCCTTCCTACTCCGTCTCTGTTCTGGCCCTTTTATAAGTGGACTGATTTTATTTGGAATAAGCATAAAAGTGTCAAAGTCTTCAATATTCTTTTGAAACTGTACACAACCTATAGATTGACCTTGGTTGTATTTTTTTGTGGTGAAAATGTTTTTAAACAAGCTCTGTTTTAGAACCACACATCTCTGGCGTCTGGTGAGAAATCAGAGCTTTTTTGTCACTAAGAAGAAGCCAATTTTCCCGTCTTTAATCCATCCCAGACTTTAAAAAAAAATGGCTTTCACAGGGTGTGATAATCTATCACAGTAATCATGGAGAAATAGTGTCTCTCTTTTAGCTAACAACACCCACTGGAAGTCATTATTCAATAAACAACTAGCTAAACTTTAATCACCTAGATTAAGTTGTGTTGCCCAACAAACATTGCCAAATTCTCCTAAAGCCATTTGCACAGCTGTGCCATCCAACTTGTCTGCTCTTTATCGTGTCAAAAATCCACCTTTTTTAAAAAGTTCCTCACACAATGAGAACAGTATGTGATTCTATAGTCTTCCCTGCGTCCATGTTCAACTGCTTGCTCTGTTGCTTAGTGCTAACACTTCAATAGAAGCTGTATTAAACTCTAGCTGCATACTGATGGTTTATTGAAAGTTAAAAACAATATCAAGTCCAAAGCTGAATTAAAAAAACTGGTCTTAAATGATACATGGATTGGATCACTCTGTCTGAACCTCGGTACAGTACGAGTGAGATGACCAGCAGACGGTGTTTCATGTAAACTAGTTTAAAGATCCACTTAATGAGCTGACATTTTCAAAGGAAAAACAACAAATGCAAGGTCAATTCTTTTTCTGTGTGCTGCATTGTTTGTAGTATTAAGCTTTAACATGAACACTTTTTATTATCGTCATAGCCGACAGAGCTGCAGCATACGTGCCAAATGTCCTGCTTTTTTATTTTCTTCACTCTGATTGTCACTCAACTCAGCTTTTGGACTTCGACCCAGTCCTTTTGTAATTGTCTATGCGTGAATGTGTGTGTGTTTTTGAAGGTGTGTGTGTGTGTGTGTGTGTTCTGCACTGTAATCCAGTGGTAAGGTTCAACACAGTTACTACTTCACGTGGCTGCCTTTTCTGTTCATGACTGAAGTCCTTTGCTGATGAGAGGAAAACCATGTGGCTGTTCAAAACGTGCGATGGAGTCAGCTGTGCCATAAATGTCTTACCCCTGCTCCGTCCCCCAGTGACCTCACCCAACTTTTCCAACAACCATGTCATCTCATCTCTACCTGAATCACACGTTTCCTCAAATGAGCCCCCTGACAACGACCTCCGAGCAGCTCCACTTGAAGAAATGCATCACTATCATGGATAGGGAGAGAGAGGACACAGACTGGCTGAATACGATTGAATTCCAAGTGTGCTTTGCATTTCCAGGACATTCCTTCTTTAATGTTGCGCATCATGTTTGTTGATCACATGTCTGACAGTTACAATGTCATTAAAGTCATGTACTCCGTGGCAAAGTTAGAGAGAGAGCTCCCCGGTCTTTAATGTGCACTAAAGCAACATTGATATTTTAAACACTATTTCAAGATGTGTGTGTGTTTGAATGTTATTCTGATCACAGAGTATAATTATTTTTCAACTGGTGATTATTGTTGCTAAGAGGACAGATGCCAACGTATAATCCGCTCTAATCCATGGTTAATTTCAAAGATGTAAAAGCAGGCCGGGAGTCAGATTAGAGGTGTGATGTGTTGTAATCTGTCAAACAACAGTCCTGTTACATATGGAGGAGCCGCTCCTCAACACTGTTAGCTGTACAAAAACTGTCTGCATTAATAAATCTCAGTTTTTCTGTTCATTTCATGTATTTCGTCTTTCTTTTGAATAGAAGAATACAACAATATAATCGTTTTGGGTCTTGTTCATGAAGAAAAGTATAGCGGCTTTCCTGAACAATGAAGCTGCTGAGAGGCTAAGGTTGGGCCTAATATCTGACACGTTTTTAAAAGAATACTGTGATACGTAAAATAAGTTTGACTTTTTTATTCACGTAAAAAAGATAATCAATGTAACTTATGATAACGTGAATTAACTCATAATCACAGTGAGCCAGAAACAATAGCGGTCAACAAAAAATACGGCAACCCAGCTCACCCCCTCTCTTCCACTGAGAACAAAAGGTGAACAGGTGAGTTAAATCAATACAACATCTCCACCTATACCCATGTGACCCCGATATCCCCCTACTCAATAGAATCCTAATAAATTATATAATAATCAATAACCCAAAACACCAATATATAACAGACTACATACCTTAACCTTAAATAATTACTACAAAGATAATTACATTCATCCATGGCTCCAAAAAAAAGATTGTAGGTCTCTCAATTTTTCACAATGTCTTGTCTGAACTGTAAAAACTTTTATTGTCAGTTTACAAATGGAGGCACAAGCAGAATGAACACAACAAGAAAAACACAAACATACATAACTCTTTCTGTCGGTAGTAAAAGACAAATTAGAAGCCGTCACTGTTTGAGGCAGCCAAGACTTAAATGTACCGTGATCCTTTCCCACATGTCATACTGTTACACGTGTTACACAAAATAGCTTTTTATCACAATGCCTGACATTAAAAAAAAACAAAACAACAGAAACTGCACACTTAATTCAAATTGTCATAAAATGTTCTTTTTGCATTAGAGCCCGACCGATGAATCTGCCAATGGATAATATCGGCCGATATTAGCTCCAGGGACAATCGGTATCGGCTAATTTTATTGCAGATATGCGCCGATATAACTAGATTTATTATCCAGTCAAATAGCCTTTCATTTGAGTATCATTGGATTACACTAGCAGTTCTCTTTCACCAGCAGAGGGCGCAATAAGGATTATAACAAGCATCATCACTCTCCAGAGTGTCAAGCTGTGATTCACGTTCATGAGATGTTACTTTAAGTGTGAGTGATTGTGAGTGTGTGTGTGTTTGTGGTGTGGGTGTCTCTGTGTTTAAATGTTTGGTATTATGTTTTGGATTTACCTTTTATTTTGATTTTGTATTATGATGATTAATTTATGTTTTGGAAGGACCCCCTTGAAAATGAGATGATGCATCTCAAGGGGCTATCCTTGAAATAAATTACAAATTACAAATACTTTGCAGTTGAGTGGGCATCTTTATATATCTTCTCCACAAGCATTCGATAACTGCATGTGAGGGATCAACGCATCTATATATATATATATATCTCTATCGCTACAGAACAAAGATAGACCAAGAAAGATATCGGCTGATATATCTGACTTTTTCTCTTCCTATATAGATATTGGTATCGGTCGGGCACTAGTTTGCACTGTTAATGTTTATGAATAAGGTTTACAGGTTTGAAACTATTAGTGCATTAAAATGATTTCAATACTGTGAGAATATCTGCAGAACAAATACTTCTTACTCTTTGGTTTTAATGTTGCTGACTCGGTCACTGATGTCGTCAAAGTAGTTATCAGTGAAGCGAAGCATCTGATTGACAGCACTGAGCAGCAGGATGTCACAGTTTGGGTTCACTTCCAACTCCTCGCTGTAGTTCTTCACCGGAACAACACAGGACAACGGCAGACCGAGCCGACTGCTGGCCTCCTGCATCTGGATAACAAAACACTTGTTAAAAGCTAAAAATGAATTGTGCTAACTTTTCTAAGTTAAACATTCTTTATTTGTCTTACCAATGAGTAAAAATTAGGTTATGAAATTGTTGATTATGGCTTCCTACCTTTACCAAGATAAACAACTTTTAAACAAAACTTGCATGACCAATAAATGTAAATGATATGACTTTGATTACCTGCAATCTTACTGATGTATTAAGCTTTATAGTACACATGATACGTGAAGGTCGTATTTATCTGATCAACTCTCAGCCTCGAAGATTATCTCTTCATTTAATGGAGAAAAAAAACTTCACAGGACATTTTTATACTTTTCTTGCGACTTTTTGATCCAGCAGATGTCGCTCTTGACCACCAGCATGAAACCAAAACAACTCGAGCTGCATTGTTGTGTTAGCATGCTAATGCTAGCTCTCTTTATTTTGCTCGTAGCTTCACACAGCATGTAAATTTATACGAAATGACCGTGATCTAGAAACGCTTACATTCAAATAAGCAGTGAGTACAGTATGTTATTCTTCTTTTCTCTGATCCCTCACTTAAACAACTTTTATGTGTATGAGGATGAGCCAGCCGGCCGTCCCGTCCATGTAAACACGCTGTAGATACGGCTAGGACAACATCACAGACAGCAGGACTCGAGTGTCACACTCATTGTAGACAGTCATGACTCACAGAGTTATTTTCAGAGGATGTATTTGATTTTGATATTTATGTGTAAAATGTTGCACATTCATCCTTTAAGCATAAAACCTTAGTCCTCACCATTTGCTTAATGTATAAACTCTTGTAAACGTTTCTCACGTCCTCTAACACTAGAGGACAGGCTTCATCTACTTTGGTGAGCAGGATCAGCTGAGGGACTCCTGGAAACAACAAAGAAAGGACATTTCACTGGGGATTCTTTAGTGTCAGGTCAAAAATACACAAGTACTTAAAGGCCAAGAAGTCCAAACAAAGCTTCATTATAAAAACATGAATATTAACAATACATTTTAAAAAATACACAAGAAAAAAAATATATAAAGGATACCTGCTGCAAATGAAAAAAAAGTGTATTACAGCAAACATACTGCAAATACAGAACCAAACTTCTGCTCAGTTTTCTACAGATCAGCAGGAACTGTTACCTCTGGCCCAAGATAGGTCTAAATGTTACTGACCAATCAAGTTGATCTTTTTGCGGATAGCTTCCAGTGTCTCCTCCAGTTTTGAGGGCATGATGGAGACCTTGCAGGCATCAAGGACGTACACAACACAGTGGATCTTGTCCTTAAGCTCTGGACGCTCACGATATCCATGGACATCCGAATGCAAAGGGGCAGAGGGGTTGAACTAAGATGTTCAGTAAAAAGAAAAAAAGAAAAGTTTGTTTAAACTGAAGTCAACTCAGTGGCTCATACTTTTAATATCCTGTTACATGTGACAAAATGCTTTACCTGATAGCGATCTGGCACATGGCCCTTAAGTATGCTGATGATGTCATCCAAGCCTACCCCCGCCCCTGTTTCCTCTAACCCCATGGTATCACACAAGATGATTGGCAGAGGTTTTCCTTCTCGCCCATCTTTCAAAGTGTAGGTGCGAAACTGTTGAACAAAGCAGAAAAGGAACAAATCACAAAAAGTAGCCAGGGTGAGGTTTTCATTTTGAAATCAGTCTCCACTAATGGAAATGATTAATAGTCGGACTGTAACCTGTGTGGTGAGGCTGGTGGTGGAGCATCCAGCCATGGCCTGACTGGTGACGTAGCCTCTGAACACAGAGTTGAGAGAATTGAAGAAGCTAGACTTTCCAGCTCCAACTGGCCCAATTAACAGGACCCGAGCCTTGGACACAGAGTTGACTAATGGTCTGTAGGTCCTTAATTTATCCATCAGCTCTGTTCTCTTCCTACAGAATCAAGAAAATGCTGATTGAAAAACAATTTGTACATACAAATCAGTGATAACCTGAAAGCTAGGACTGAGTATGGCACTGCATGCCCTGCCAAGCACATCCTCGTTGCCTATTATGCTGCCTAAAACACTTTTGTTATTTCATCCTAATAATTAACATGACTGTTTCTTAAGATCATTCTTTTCCTTACTTGATATATTATAGTACATTAAATCATAAGATATCCAGCTTACTCAGTTTCCCAGATTACAGTTCTCCAGGGGCTCTCCAGTGCGGTCATTTCTGTTAAAAAAAAACACAAAACAACTTTTTAAAACAATGATCTCGTACCATCCACAATGTTTAACCTTTGTTCCTTGGTGAGGAGTTTCTATAATACACTGACAACATATGTAAGGAATAATTCATAGTGAGCAGGTTGACAGAGCAGGACACTCATAGTGTTACTGTGTTGTTTAAAGCTCCTGTGAGGAGTTTTGAGCTGGTTATGAAAGACACTAAAATTATTTCCATAAACTGAATTTTAATGCCTGATAAGGTGATTTACAGCATGCTGCTGAAACAGCCTTTTTTTAAATAATTTTCCATGCAAAAGGTTAAATTTGGGATGCATGTTAAACACTTAAAGTAAAGAAGGATGAGATTTTCGTTATAAAATAAATAAATAAATCTTCACTTGTACTTGTACAGCAAAGACGTAGCCCCTTGCCCACAGGGGGCGCCAAAATCCACACAACCCAGAAGTTTCCACGTTCCTCACAGGAGCTTTAAGCTAATTTAAAGATAATTCATAGTTTCATTTATTTTTAGACAAACCAGATTCAGTTAGTGTCAGACACAACTACACTCCTACGATAAATCATAATAAGGTAGATTTTTTTATTCCAAGTGTTTCAATATCTCTGATAGCACGTCCATTGAGTTCATCATGTTTGACAATCAGCATAAACCTCCCTCAGCCCTCCTTGACAATGTTTTACGAACACCTATCATGCCTAGAAAAGTGGTGGACAAACCATACTGCTCCTATGAATGCCATCCATCATGAGAGTGGGGAATCTTCAGCCCTGGCTAGTGGCAGGTGTCTGCATTACAGCTTAGACAAAACATTTGTCCAGAAGTTTGGGTCACAGACTTGTAATTCTGATGCCGACTAGCAAGGGTGAAGACGTTTGATCATTTAGTTGACTAATTGTGCACATCCCTACTGCAGGCAGCAATTTTGCTGCTGACTAATAAAAACCTGGTCCAAAGTCAGTGCAAGTTATTATTATTCCCACAGTAAGTTAAACCTTCATTGGCGGTCTCTAACTACCTTCTACTCTAGATTTTTAGATAATCAAATGGGGTTGCTAATGAGACAGAGGACTAGGAAAATGCAAGCTTCTGTTGCATCACATCATAATCAACTTTTAGTATTTTAGCCATCTGCCTGATACAAGATACAACAACTCTTCACCACCTCTTCCTCGTTTGCTGTACCAAGAATATCTCGACAAATAACAGAAAAACAAGATATTCACTTTTATGAACTCACCCACGACTTGGTAAACTTCACATTCAGTCATGTTGAGGTCATTGCCATGCATTTCTGCAGCAGTGAAGTTGTAATAATTCCCTGGATTGCTGTGGACCGCGGGTTTGCTTCCATTTACCAGAACCAATGCTTCTCCAAAATATGGCCCAGAATTACCAATCATTCTCACTGCATTAGCAGGACCTGTGACTGGATATTTGAGGAGCTTTTCTCCACTGAACGTGAAAAGGAAGGCCAGATCATCATGCACATACTGTCCTGACTGACTGAATGGTTGTTTGGTATAGCCTCCAAAAACATAACCAGAAGCATTGAAGCCCACAGAGACTGTGGGACTGCGGGTGTCACATTGTTGGTGGAAGGCTGCACCGGTGAAGCCATGGATGCTGGCCTTGTACAGCAGCTGCAGATCGAATCTTCCCAGCTGGGCGCAGATTTCTCTCTGCTGGTTTCTTGTAAGTCTGGGGTTCATGGTGGAGAGCTGGTCAGTTTTGTAACTGATGCTGAATAAATCTTCAGTGGTACTTTGGTGTCTAAATAGAAAAAGAAACAGATTCTTTATAAAATATAAACCGTAGGTTTGTAAAATTAGGGTAATGTGTTAATGTAATGTAATGTAATTTATTAATTATAAAACATTGTATTAACCCTTCTGTATGTGTATGTATGTATGTCTATATGTATTAGAGGTGGGGAAAAAATTGATACAGTAAAGTATCATATTTTGTTTGCCGATATTAAATCGTCTCATGGACCCAAAGTATCGATATTTTTATTATAATAATAGAAAATGTGCTTCTTTAATTTGTAATTGCTGAAGGGGTTGGTCAATTAATTTGGAGCAAGTTGCATTGTTAAAAAACATGTTAAAGTTTGCTTACACTGAAATACTAACAGTCCAGATTGTAAGGTGCATGCAGCCTTTTACAGGGTTTTACTTTGATCACAGTGTTGGTCATTTTGGAGGCTTGACTTCCTTTGTGTAGAATTAATAAGACTGAAGTGACATGAATAGACTGAGAATGTTTTCTTATTAGACAAAACAGTTCTTGATTTGGACATAAAATGCAGTAAAAAAGTTAAATCGCAATATATTGTATCACAATTCTAAGTAGACTATCACGATAATATCGTATCATCAACTCCTAGTACAGTATGTATGTAGGCATGAATATTTGTATGTAGGCATGTATATTTGTATGTAGGCCTATGTATATTTGTATGTACAGTTTGAGCTCTGAATCTGAAATGCTCATTTACAGATTCATTTGCTTTAGATGCCACACATATTCCCTTATGTCTTTCGGTTTTACCTCTTCATTTGATAAAATATGCAAAATATGCTTTGTCAGTCTCAAAGGTAAACCAGAAGTTATAGTTCAATAATAAAAATCCCACCTTGTCCCTCCATTCATCATCAGGGTGTTTCAAGCCTGTTTGAAACTACATTCCAACATCACTCCTTATTTCAAATGAACTATATGTAACTTTCAAAACGGAGCTGTCGCGGAAGAACCGACCCGAGGAAAACAATTATAGCCTACAGGCAACACAAACAATGAACATCTACTTTTCCACATCAGTTAACCGTTCGCTTCATGGGCGATAAAAAACGATGTATGTAAAAAGTTAGGCTACATAATAGGACCCACATGAAATAGTTTCCACTTTCTGTTAGAATTATTCAAAAATGGTTACTTAAGTTCCTACCGCTGGATTTAATGGTGTTATAAAAACAATCTGTTTATCCAACAATCTGTGGATAGCAGAAGCTCTACTCCAACCCTATCTTATTACTAGCTAACTTTGACTAAAAGTGTAATATTAAATAAAACTCTTTGTGTTTGTATCCTTACCTTCTTGTCTTGTAAACAGCTAGGGAGGTGGCTGGACCGTCTCAGTGAAGAGATGAATGTTAGACAGACAGTAAACTACAGTAGGCGGGGATGGGCTTTCTGGTAAAATGAAACTGAAAGTGACTTCACTTGAATAATTTTGCTTTAGTGTAATCCTTAAACAGAAGCGTCAAGTTAAGTGTGTGCGAAATCAATCAATCAATCGACTTTACAAAAAGAGCAGATCTACAGTATAGACTCTAGACTTTACTCTTTGTTGTATTATTTACAAAGACACACATTAATCCACCATGAGCAACGTTTAGTAAAGTACTGTGGCAAGGAAACACTTCCTTAAAGAGGCAGAACCAGTCATGTTGAACAACCATCTGCAGAAACTGTGCGGGTCTTGAAAGTGGAATAAAGGGAGATGCAGAAAGAAAGAGAAAATGAAATAGCCTATTAATTTATTCATATGGCTACAATACCAGTAATAATGGTAAAAGTATGTGTAGCAGTATTAGCAGTAGGCCTATTAGCACAGTGTTTTAATTTGTTATAATTTGTTTGTTCTAACGTGAACATGCATGGCCCAGAAAATCAGAACTGATGATTAGAGACCGAAGGTAACATTCAGGTTCTATATCAGGGGTGGGGCAACTGGAGGCCTTGGGGCCACACGCGGCCCCCATCAACCCTCAACGTGGCCCTCAGGTCAATTTTTACATATCAATTAATTGGAAACATGAAGAAAAAGTGGCAAAATCGGCCATGAAATCATGAAAACCAGAAATATGTCCATAAATAATATTTGATCACTGGTATATGTTGAGTTAAATTTGAGACATAATTGACTGTAATCGTTTTTGTATACTACAATTTGGCCCCCTGGCAGTGGGAATTTAATGAATGTGGCCCTTGCTGTGACTAAAGTTGCCCATCCCTGTTCTATATTGTAACAAGCAAAGAGATATCCAACATGTAGTGCAGTAGAAGTATATTTTTTAAAGATAAAATGTAAAGAATTAACTGTAGAAGTAAAAATGAAAAATACTCTCGTAAAATACAGATTTTCTAAAAACATACTAAAGTATTCCCAAGCAAAGTTATTATATTTTGTTATTTTGCAACCCTGTTGTAAACTAACTCTCTGAACTGTTAAAAAAAAAAAAGAACTCTTGTCTAACGTGTCACCTATTGATTTTTTTCAACATCTTGCCTAAAAGATAATAAACACCTCCCAAATGGTTTTTGGACATTTGTAACCAGACTAAAAATACTTTCACAAATCAGTTCAGTTTTAAAGTCTGCATTTACTGACCTCCAAACCATCACCTCAAAATAAAAAATAATGATTACAAAACATTCCTGAGAGAAATTGAGAATTGTCAAAATAAACTTGACATAAAATGATTATTTATAACATGCTTTTAAAATAGCCTTTTTATGAAGCAAAGTAGTCATTGAAATGAAGAGAATATGGTTCATTTTATTGCAAAATTCATGATTATAAGAGATTCACCAGGAGAGCTACCTGCATAAAGAGCATGACACAGCTGGCAGGAGCAAGTGATGTCAATAACATCATACACACACCAAAAATACTTGAATTCTCCCTCATCATGAGAGAAAGTTTCAAGTATAAGTGAATTGGTTAATGCTGTAAGCTTTTTGCCAAAACAGTAGACATAACACACAAGGTAAAAAAGAAGTGTAAATTAGATATCAACACCAGGAGTCAGTGATGTCATAAAGGTTTCAATCCAACATAAAGGCCCTTTAAATTAAAGTTGCTGCACCAACTCATTAGTTGATGATACTGAACCCTGGTTATAAGTCAAACTTTGGCTGGATGTTCTGTGGTTTATTGTCCTGGAAATACAGATCAGCATACTGCAGGATGTGGTCCACAGCACTTAGCAGAAGCACATCAGTGTTAGCATCCACATCCAACTCTGATGAGTAGTTCTTCACTGGGACGATGTAGGAGGTGGACATACCCAACAGAGCTCCAGCTTTAGCCATCTACACACACACACACACACACACACACACACACACACACACACACACACACACACACACACACACACACACACACACACACACACACACACACACACACACACACACACACACACACACACACACACACACACACACACACACACACACACACACACACACACAAAGACACAAACTGCGGTTTTAACACAATGAACTATAAATAAAATGACACTACGACAACAGAAAATCATTCTGGATTCTGGATATTATGAAACGATGAAGGTATAAGCTGGAAGTATCTCACTACATTCTGTCTTTTTATGGAACTGTTAATGGCTTGAACAACTGTGTGAATGACAGTTCAATATAAACGTCATCTAAGACTGTGGAGACAATGAATAAAGTTATTAGATGCAATATGTGCTTTAACATAACATCATGGGTGGAATACAGCTGTTCAGTAACATATGAGATTTGATCTTTTCCTATGTTCTGTATAGAAACTTTTTGTTTTATTCATATGATTGTTATTGATTCAAATTTTGTATATATCATTACCAACAAAACAAAGGTACTAACAAAATAAATCATACAGGTGTGAGGACGTGTTGGTGATCAGAAGGCGATTATGAGAAAACACAAAAGGAGAGAGCGCTCTTCGAAAAGTAAAAATAAAAACTAACATAGTAACGTTTTAATGTTAATATTTAAAAACACATCAGTAGAATTTCAAAAGTACTAATAGCAACTTTTTTTTAAAGGTTTGAATCACAGATCAAAAATAGGAAAATGTCTTCATGTTTGCATTTCTTTCTCATTGTGGACAACATAAAGAAGGTCCTGAATAGGATTCAAAAGTAATGTTCCGCTCTCTGGAATTGCACATCCAAAGTTTAATCCATCTACAAAAATATAATGGTTCAAATATTTGGTTAAAGTTGTTGCATCTTGAGTATTTACAGAGATAATAAAAGTCTGTGTTTTTTTCCTGTCTTCATCTACCTTTTAAGTTTTGATATTTTTCTCCTGACACATTATTATAGGATCTTATATGGAATTTTTTTTTAACCTACCGTGTCCTTGATGACTCTGCTTTCGTAAACCTTGGTGACATCTTTGGCCGTTTCTGTACAAAGATGGTCTACGTGGGTGAGTAGAGCCACCTGGTGAACACCTAACAAGACAGAACATGGTGCGGTCACGATGGCTTTCAAGGCAATTTATGAAGAAAAAAAAGAACATACTGGCAGTTCAACTTCAACTTCATTTGTAAAAGAAAATAGGTACAAGATGACTTACTTACTTTAATTTTTGCTTCTGATGGTGCAATAACAATAGGACAGAGTGGTTGTAATGTTCGTGTCACATTCATCTGTTTAAGTGAAAACTCTATGTGTTCCACTGCCCATGGCCCTTTCCTTACCCAGGTCACTGATGTGCTCTCGGAGCTGCTGGAAGGTGGTGCTGAGGCCTTTGGGGTAGGTCAGGACTTTAGAGGCGTCCACCACAAAAACAACACAATGGATCTTATCTTTGATGCTGGGCCGTTTCACAAAGCCCACAGTCTCAGACCTCACCGGCTGGTCTGGGCTGAACTGGGGGAGGAAAAAGAAAGAGGTAACTTCATCGTGTTGTGTCAAAGTGTGCCATCATGTAAAGATAATCTACAGCTAAGGTTGACTGGATTTTTCTCAGCTGGTATTTATAACTGACTAAACGTAAGGCATGAAGGTGAAGTAATCAGAGCATCATCAGTGATCTTACAAGTCCTGCAGTGAATATAAAGAGCCAAACCTCATGGTCCATAGAGGACAGGTCAACAGCATAGACCGATCATAAAGACATGACCAACAAAAGTGATGCCAAAACATTTGGGGCTCTCCCTGCTGTCTGGGATAGGGACAGACCTGAGTCAAACTGAAGAGTCAAAACACATGTTGTTTAATCTTCCCCAAAAATGGTTTCTGTCATACTTAGTTATATTTTGGCTGTTCTAGCTGATGCCTACTGCACAGAAGATGCACAATATGTCAGTGCCCGACGTAGGGGAGTTACCGATGAGACATTGCAGATTGGAGCAACTGACTGACTCACACTGTAATCCTCAAAGCCTTGCTGCAGGCCTATCCAGCTCACCTTGTGTCCCTCGGGTACATGACCTTTGATGATAGACAGGACGTCATGGAGCGTCAGGCCCGTCATTTCTCCATCTCCTAGGCCCATAGCATCACACAGAACCAGTCCAGTAGGATCCTCTCCCTTCTGACCACGGATGTTGAACAACTGCAGCTGACAAACAAAAGGAAGTTCATGGGATTGATGTCTTGAGACAGTTTAGTGAGACATTGCGTTAATGTAGATTAAATCTGAATGTAAGTTGACTATGTGTTAAAATCTTTAATTTCAACAGTCAGTTCAATCTGTAGCCAAAACATGCCTTAAACATGTTGAGTTCACTGATTTGATCTTAAAGACAACATCTGCTGATAATTACCATGAGATAAAAACACCAGATAAAGTTAGTTTGTGGACATTAACTTTAGTCAAAACTTATTACTGTGTAAGTTGATATCCCATAAATAACATCTAAGCTGTTCTAACTGTGTCAAAGGAGTAGAGGCACATCTCGACGTGCTTTGGAGTGGTTGGTCAAAATTATTTTCACAAGTAAAGGAGAAAGAGACCTCCATGCTTGTTTATCCCTCAGTTCTTTCATTTGTAATCAATCAAGAAGAGGGTTAAAAGTGTTTCTTCCTTGGTTTTGTGAATTGCTCAGTTACTTTCCTGAAGATTCCAGCAGAGCTGGACTAACTAAGGCCCAAGCTCAGGTATCTTACTTTTTAAAGAAGGGAATAATATGATACTGTTTCAGCAGTTTGCCTCAGAAACACATCAGCGCTCCTCTTACCTTCTTGGTGAAGCTGGTGGAGGAGGAGCCCACCATGGCCCGGTTCGTTACTCTTCCATTAAACGCCGACTGAACCGAACTGATAAAGCTGGACTTTCCTGAACCGAGAGGTCCCAGGAGGAGCACCCGAGCCTGAGTCCCCTCCCCACACCTCGGTCTGTAGGAGCTGATGGTCTCCATCAGACTTGTCTTCTGCCTGGATTGTAATTTTAGATACTTTCTGTTTCTGTTCACACTTTGTTGACATGGCAGGAGTGTATTTATGATTGAAAGGTATCAGGGTATTTCAAGCTCAACTTTATTTAAAGTCCCAGTTTTTACTTACTCTTCAGTCCACTTCATGTCTCTCCATGGTGTCTCCAACTTCTGTTGAACTGGAGAGAGATCAAGAGTTGTTAAAGTCTAATAGAATACGTACTTATGCTGTTTTTTTTACTCAACTCAGAGTTGAAATTCTCAGAGAAGAAAAAAAAAGTAGACTAATAAATAGTCCATTGCATTTTCAATTAAATGTATTTTTCTAGCTTTAGGGATTAGATTAGCTAAATCTGTTGTACTGTTAAAAAAGGCTGTTTTTCATTGTGCCATCACTAAGGAGTTTTATTTCGGGTACATCTGATTGAGCCTTTTCTATGATGAGTCTACCTTTCCAGATAAATTTGACTGTGTATTGAGCCCTGTATGACGACATGAGTCTTTTTGATTACTTGATTATGTGATTAAGTATTGTGCCTTTCCATGTTGTGTGAAGCACTCAACATGCCGTAATGTGTCTTTCTCTGGTGTCTACATTTTCTCTAGGTGGATGGTTCTATACTGCTGTTTGGTGTATAGTTCCATATGCTGTGGGATTGATGTTTACATTACATCTATCCCTAGACCCGTGTGGTACATTGTTATGCTTTTATTTCATTTCACCTTTTTTTGAGATTTTTTCATTGCTCTCGATCACTTTTTCTATATTATATAGCCGCCTCTATTATATCGCTCTCCTTTTTTTGACATGTCATTATGTCAATTTCTCCTGATGTTTACAGTCAGGCTTCTACATTTATTATGGTAATTCTCCTGCTACTGCAGGTTATTGCTGCTGGAGTGGTGAACCATGCTAAATAATATTTCTTGTTTTTGCCTTTGTATTTATAATACATATGCATAGGTCCTGTGGACCTTTAACATGAATGTTTTGCATAGCTTTATTTCTATATTCACGTGACCTGTCAGGTGACCTGTCAGGTGACATTAACATCAACTTAATTTGAACTACTTCTGGTGTGTGGACTTTTCTCACTGAGGAGTTTCCCTTGAAATGTTGGTACGTTTTAACACGTATGTGATTTTTGACTTGCATTATGGGCACTGTAGTCTTCATTTACTGTTTGGTGAATAGAAAAAATCAATTGTAAAACTATAAAAAGAAGACACTGCCTCCAACCTTTTTTTGTATTGCCAATGGTAGTCTTTGACCGCCATCTTGGTTTGGGACTTTTTAGAAATGTACCTGAAAATGAAAACAAAGGGGCATTCTTCACTATCTCTTTTAAAGTGGCGGTTAAAAAAGAGCCGGGAACATCTTTGGTGTCCATCGGTGGTTCAGGAGTCTGTCACAAAACAGGCATGATCAAAGGACTGAAATAAATCTATATTATGTAGAAAACCTATGGCCTTTTTGAAATCGTTCCAAGTATGGTTTCTTTCCGTGAGTACAGTATTTATATTCTGGCAACTGTATTAAGATTTCAAATGGGGCTGGTAGTTTAAGATCATTATGCTCAACTATTATTTTTATATGTTTTATTATATTTTTCGGAATGAACAGAAGTCTCCTTTTATTTCAACCTTGCAAAACCTTTGACTCTCCTAAGTATGATGCCTTGCCTTAGGTGACACAAAGGCATGATGCATAGTGTATGTAAAAGAAGTTGAAGAGAAGAGAGAAACTGCAGTGGAACAATAAAAATAAATTAGCAAACTATAGAAGACAATGGGACTAGCCTTTCTGTAATCTGTAGCAGTGTTGTCTTTGACTTGTTCACTCGGATTACTTTAGAATCTTACCTGAGAATGAAATAAAAGGTTTGTTCTCCACTGTCTCTTTTGAATCAGCTTTTGCAGCAGGAAGGTCTTGGACAAACTTGCATCCAAAGTTGAAGCTGCTGAAGAAAGCAATCACAAAGATCAGGTGGACAGAACAACGAAAGATTCAAGTATCAAAAGAAAATTCATTTGGTAGCGCTATCAATACAATTCATTTTTTTTTTTATATGGCAAGATTCATCTGACAAAACATAAAATAATGCCTAGAATATTCAACTGATAGTTAGCAAAACACAACAATAAAATGAAAAAATCCAGCACAAAAGCATAAAGTTGAGCTCTGGGTGAATGGTCAACATTATTTATTTTTTTAGAACTTATTCATGGCTGAAGAATCTTACCAGTCTATGATTGTGATCAATAAGATTAGCTCAGACAAGCTGGAGTTTACCTGTAGCCTACTTAAAACTTTATTAATTCCCACTTTAGGCTGTTTCAAAATAAAAAATCCCAGTGAAAACTTGGCTTGTAGGGCGATAAACAAAGACGAAACTGTTAAGTGTCAACGTGTTGACTAAAGAGGCTCGTTGTACCATCAGTTCTTTGTAAATAAACACAAATTGATGAATAAAAAGTAAATTGACGTGAAGTGACAACATGGCTTCTTATCATGACTGAGTCTACAAGCCAGCAGCAGGGACAGTTCAAAAGGCTGAGATAACCGCAACAGTCCAAAGCAGCTCGAAAACTACCAAAGGTTGACAGTTTACGAGTCCATCTTTTTAACAAGGTGCCAAATCTACCTGGGTGGCGGCTCGAATTTTCGTGTTGCTTCGTTCTGCATGGTAGCTGCTGTCTGAAGTTAGTCGTGGCGAAAAACAATGACATACAAGAAACTACAGCAAGCAGGGAAGAAAAAGAGGCGAGGCATTCGCTGAAGAAAAGAAACTGAAACCTAACAGTGAGTCTATTGACTGAGAGAGGCAGGAAAGTAAGTACCACAGTACCACTGTGAATGGTTTTGGGCTCAATTCTCAGTTCATCGTATAGTTACACAATATTATCTTTTCACAATAAGAGCATCTGGAATGCTTTTGTAAACAGCTGTAGTGAATTGCAACTTAACTTGTTTTTAAAGTGGAGAAATTGCATAAATGTCTGATGAGTAGCCTATAGGCGTTCCCAAACATTTCAGCTCAGGACCCCCAAAATAACTGTCCCTATTTTAGTAATTTATTGAAAGAAAGGCAAGAAGTTTAGCACAAATAATCTCCATGTATAAACTGTAGGACAGAGTGGAAATACAAAATTTGGTAAGCAGACACACAGGTGATGTCTGTGTGTGTTTCTATTCGTAGGAACCTACATTGTTGCACTTATGTGCTAACTTACATTTAAAGGATCACTTTCATTCCGCATAAATCTTACTCTATGAATGTAGTTGTATTTTAAATTCAGTTACTTTTTGTATGTACTTTCACAATGATGGGTAAATCCCATTTTCAATTATTTAACATTTTTATTTGGTTATGGAATGCACCCCCCTCTCAGTGTCCCATGACCCCCACTTTAGGAACCACTGGCCTAGCTTTACAACAGTTTACAAACAGCAGCCATGCAACAAATTCTAGCTTTGTAATACTATAAAGTTTAGGGTTTTCCAGAGGTAAATTAACATCTTCAACGCTGGAGAATTGCTGCAGAACTATGATTCTGCTGGCTGGGAGGAGCCACAGTGTTATTGTACTTTAGTCTCAATAAGAAAGGGTTAGGGTTAGGGTTTTGTTTAACTTCTGCCTGTGGCCCTGGTTCTTCTACATTTTGTCAGAGAATTTTGGCTGATTTTGGCTGCAACTAAGTATTATTTTCGAATTTCTCTGTTTTAATAACTCTGTTGATAATGTAATTGTAGTCTGCTGTAAATAAGTTGCTGTATAATAGCATAAAAAAGTATCTTCGTGCTCTTTTTATACAGGCACATTTTTAGACCTTATAAACATTCACAAGCAGTAACATAGTTTGGTTATTAAATGTAATGTCTCTGTTTTTAATCATGTCCACTGGATGGCGCTCTGCTCTTGTGTTTGCTCAGGTGTTACATGACAGCAGAGGTCAACCTGTGGCCACAGAGAGAACCTTTATATTCAAAACAGCCCCAATACACAATCTCTGTTATCACTCAGTAACTTTTAATATGGTGGTGTGTGTGTGTGTGTGTGTGTGTGTGTGTGTGTGTGTGTGTGTGTGTGTGTGTGTGTGTGTGTGTGTGTGTGTGTGTGTGTGTGTGTGTGTGTGTGTGTGTGTGTGTTTAATGATGGTTTGATGACAGAGGTTTAGATCTGTAATCTAGAGCACCATTACACTTAATGTGTATGGGAAACCAGTAATGTCAACTGGTTTCTATCAGCATTATTACACATAAGTCATATCATAATATAGGGACACCAGATTGAATTTGACTCTTTTATTACATTTTTTAACAAAGAAATTTCAGTAGAGCGATTTATAATATGAATATAATATAAAACAAAGTTGGATTTTACTGGTTTTAAATGGTTGTGGAGCATATGAACTTGGTTACTTGGTTTCAGAGGATGTTACGTTCCCAAAAAACAAACCATAAACAACAAAAAAACAAATAACGTCCATAATTCACTTTGCAATGTAAATGCATTTTACGTCACTGAAATTGTCAAATATTTTAATTCAACAGTAAACTTCCAACTGCTTGTCTTTAAAATTAAAATTGATAGTCTTACGTACTTGTGCATGTTTTTCATACTGTCAGCACACTGTGGACTTAAGGTGTTCCTGTAATTCACTTTAACCCGTTTAATTTTATTTAATTTTTTTCCGGGGTCCTGTCTTCTGTCATTGCAGTGTTTTGGACTGGTTCCAACTCAACTTTCGTTGTTCTTCAAAGCCGCCTCATATTGTGATTCAGATCCAGAGAGCCCCAAAGGATCTGACAGCCAACAAATCACATCTATCAGATCTTCACTTGGTAAGGTTTCATTCAATCCCCTCCTGATTTTTATCACCATCATTCTAAACTGGCGTTTATTGATAAAGATAAAGATAAACTTTATTGATCCCCCATGGGCGAAATCTTTGTGTTACAGCAGCTCAAGAAAACAGGAAACAGGAATATAATTATTAAAAATAAAAATAGAAGTTAAAAAATCAAACATATTTACATCAGTTAAATAAAAAAATACAATAATAGAATATTACACGGTAACATTGGATTCATTTAGATCTAATTGTCTGAGGACTTTAATTGTATTATTAGTAAAAACATTACTTATTCCAATAATATGAACTTCTCACTTCTTTTTCTTGTCAGTGAAGATGATAGAGGTATATTTTCTGCTGCAAAACTCTCCTAAATGAAACCTAAATGAACATGAAAGAAAACATGATTTTAGGTTCTTTCAGGTCATTCAGGGGGCTTTATCAGGCCTGCAGCCTGTGACCAATCAGGCATAATAACAGCCCGCAACAAGACACTGCTATCTTTATGACCTTGTGGCCATGCATCGATTTTGCTTTGTCAGCTAAGTAGTTTAGATTCTTGGGGACCGACTTGGGAAGAATGGGACATTTTGAACAGTTTAGTGAAGGGTATTCGGGAATCTGAACCTGCCAAACTTTATGTTCACCAACAACCTTTTAAGAGTCTGATACATTAGTTGATGTCAGAGCTGCTTACCAACATCAAAAATACAACCTGCTAATACCTTGAGGTTATGACTGGGTGTCATTAAAAGTGAGTGTAGCAGTTGATGGTTGAACAGCAAGCACAGATAATAGGGTGTTATTTTTGGATGGAGGATGTATCCCTGCTAAAACCGGATAGCCACAAACCCAAACAGATTGGCCCTGTAAGAACAGAACATACCTGATGAAACAGTCCTGACACCAGACACAGGTGTGATGTGTTTATGATTATGTGTACGACACACCTAAAAAACTTGTGTAATCACATCAGGGCTGTAGCCAGGCTTAGTGGGTCCTGCTTGTGACTTACTGAATATATTTATTTTCTTCCTGTTTTAGCTAAAAATCTTCTGTCTTCTGGCTATTTAAATCTTACCAGAAACCCAAGCACTTAAGTTAAAAATGAGGTACCTTAATTAAAGAAAATATTAATGTTTAAGCTGTCAGAATGTAGTAATATAGCAATCTATTGGGGCCATTTATGTAAAATGACACCAAAATAAAAATAGATTCATTGTTATGAGGCCATACACAAGAAAGAGTATTTCATACCCTTTTTTTGATCACAGGATAAAAGTTAGGTAAGTAACTAAAAATTATTGTAGCAGGATTGAAGCAGGAATAGTCTGTGATTTTATATTATAATAATTTATAATATTATTTATAGAGACCCACCATTAAGGGTCTGTGTCCACTATCGGTGTTTTTGGGGCTGGTAGCGCCTGTTTCCAATACAAAACCAGTGCAGTTCTGTTGCGCCGTTCACAGCGCTCTCAGTTGAATATGGTTCAACTTCTGAAACACCACCGCACTTGTCAATGTCATTTCTCCATCACTGACCTATCAGAATGGAGAATGGGCAAAACTTCTGATCTCAACTTTGTCAACAATAATCGGTTTATCTCATGCACCAAGACCTCTTTTTCAAAGTACAATTTTCAGGTCTAGAGCTGTTCTCAATGCCGGGACATGAACACACACACACAAATATGACCATTGAACAAGCACCTCTCAACAAACTCCCACTTAAAAGGCGAAAGGAAAGTTAAAATAGAATATAACAATAGAATTATCATACAGGTTCAAGAAACCATGTGAAACACTTTCAATATTTGACCAATGCACCGGCCCTCTGTGCTTCTGAATGCTGCTACTTTAGAAAAAAAAACAACAACAACAATGTGCTGAACATGTGAAATCCTAATATGTGTTATTCAGTGACAGAGGCCACCCAGACTTACAAACATTTACCCATACTAAATATTAAGGTGTTGTGTGTCTCCTGAAATACACTCATGTTCTATAAGCCCTGATGCCCAGTGTGAATGTGCTCAGTCACTGGAAGGGTCACAGCTTGTCCTTGGCATTGCTGCATTTGTCTTGGAAGTGCAGGAATAAACTTGAGGACAGCTAGTGATATGAGCCAATGTGCCTTCACAAGGTGGTTAATAACTCCAAGTATAAATTTCTATCCAGGAACATTTCCCACCAAATGTTGTTGCAAGCCAAATTGTCATGTAAGCGCTGCAGTGGAGGGGCTTACTCTTCCTCGGCCTCTGGGGCTGTGTGTTTGGGTAGTTTAGTCACATCCAGCTCTGACTCAGCAGCTCCAGCTGATATCTGTTATGCAGGGCGCTGCAGGTGGAGAAGGAGGAAGCGGGGGGAGCTGTCTAAACAGGGAGCTATGCTGACTATGTAGCCGTGTGACACAGCAGTCTGTTTTAGAGGCAACACACACCGTCTTCACCACCACCCTTATTCATCTAGAGTAGACTATGTTACTCACATACACTTAACTCCTCTCTGTCTCTGTGCTTATAACACTGCCAGAATCCTTCCTAACCCAAAGAGAAGTGAGGATTAAGTTAAAGCTCTGCAGTGATTTGGATGCAGACCGGACGTAGGAGAGGTCAAGAAAATTAACAACTGGGGGTGCTTTCCAAATTCTTTCAGAGCCAATTTCAGACAAAACAGATGATTTTTAAGTTGCTGAGAAGAAAATGTATTGTGTTTCTTTAATTAAAAAAATCAATACAAGATAAAATCCCTCAAGTAAAGCACATGCTGAGGTCAATAAAAAGGATTTCCACTACCTTTACACATTATGTGAAGTCCACATGGCGTTTAGGTATACAAAGTTTGTGCGGGAATAAATGAAGTCATTTAAAGATCGCACAAACAGACCCAGCTTTACAAAATACCTGAATCATGGGACTTGAGCTGAAATTCAAGTATTATCCATCTATCCCGGTCCCATCACACAAATCAGTATTAATATTATACATGCCAGAATACATAAAAAAATCCAACTAAATCATCTTGTATCATCGATTTTAGATTTTTAATTATTTAAGCTTTCTTATCAATCTTGAAATGCTTACTTGTGTCCCAAATGAGAACTTATTTTTAGATGTTGTGCCTTTAAGATGTTCCCCATCTGAAAGGCTTGTTAATCTGTTTTTTCAGTAAAACACACTTTACTATACAATACTTATATCTCCAAATTCAGTTAAAATCATTATGGGATACAACCTCAGATAAAAGTGCCTCCGTTTTGCCAAAAACTGAAATAAAACAAAAGAAAATACTAAAGATGTGTCTGTTTAGTCTGGAGTCATAGCTTCAATAACAACACAGTCCTGTTCATGCATCTGATACAGTAAGCATTAGTCAAGCAGGCAAAAAGACGAGGCTAATATTTTTCATGGATGAGAACATTTGGATTTGCTGCACATTCGTAGTTATTAAATAGGTGTTTTCCTGACAGCAGATTGGCAAATTGTCTATTCTTCATTTCTGAGAGTAAATGGAAAAGAAGGATGTTTTCGTCTATTCAACACAGATTTGATTTCCTCCTGATCTCTCCTTGTGTACCTCTGTGGAGGTGATAATGTGACATTTGGGTTTGACTGCTACAGGAAAAACAGGACATGATGTTCTGTACAAACAGGCCTCTGATCATGTTCACTGCGCCATGTACAGACAGCAGCCAACATCGAGGCGATCACTATATGGCAAAGAGTGGGTTGTCTATTAAGATGAACGTATGTAGAAGACATGTATTGATGAATGACTTTGGTGTGAGTCTGTAAGGTTAATATTGCTTTGTAAAACAGTTTGGGGATAAGTCCGAGCTGCATCATTATCTGTTCTTTTCATAGAAAAGCTTTTATCACTGTTATGACTAAAGAATTGAGAAAAATACCAAAACCTGAACAAAATAAAGAACAAGTTCATCTTGAGCACTGACTGGCATTTCCCAATTTAATACCTATCAGCTATTGAGTAGCTGTGGTTATTTCAGGTGAATGGGAACATTTATTCTAAACTGGGCATGGTTTCAGTTTCATGGATTCTTTGAAATTGTTTGGAAGTTTCTGACATTTCCAAGAAGTACAGAGGGGACACTTTCGGTACAAGCATGAGTGTGTGTTTCCCTTGCTGCATGATTTACAGCAGGCTGTTTGCTGCTGCGTGACTGTGTGTCTGAAGGGGAACATTTGTTTTTCAGTTTGTAATCAATGGTGGAAATATTGTTCTGTTGGACTCTAATACACACATTATAGAGTTTATTTTTGTCTCTCTGCTTTGGTAGAGATCAAATCTGTGTGCTTTAAATGACTTTTACTCGGTGTGCACTGCTCTAGATTATTTACATAGCTCTGCCTGTCACATAGGATGATCCATTTTTACAACATACGACAGTGACAGTAATTAAATCTGCCTCGGTTGTCGTTTCCGTGCTGGCAGAGAGCCGTGCAATCGAAAGGTCGTTGGTGTTATTACTTATAGGGGAGGTGTCCTTGGGCAAAACACAGACAACATACCTCCGTATTCTTTTTGGCATATTTCTTTGAGTAAAAACATCAGTGTAATGCCCCATCCCCCAACCCCAAGTCATATGAATGTAAAGACTCAGAATTTGTCTGTGGAAGTTGTCATTCCTGCTTGGAGGCTCAATTGCAACGATTATCATGGTTTCAACAGGGGTGGAAAATACTATGACTTAGTTTACTGTAATTCAGTAGCTTTCTGTGTACTTGTACTTTTTAAGTAGTTTTCAAAATAAGTTAAGTTAAGTTTTCCTTAAAAGAAGAATGTGCAACCTTTTTTCACAAAAATACAGCAGAAATTAAGTCTGTAAATATCTCTCTGAGTCATCACTGTCTACAGTGAGTGAGAAGCATGAGTCCCGCCAGCTGTTGTCGGGCCATGTTTACATCATGTTTACATGGACGGCCTTTTGTATAAAGCTGTTTTAGTCGAGGACTAGATAAAAGAACAACATACTACATACTGCTTATTTGGATGTCACACAAGTGTCTTTAGATCTCGGTCATTCTGTGTCAATTTTGAGCTGTGAGTTAACCAAATTGTGCTAACATTAGCCTGCTAACACAACAATGCAGGCCACGGGCAACTGCAGCTCGAGCAAAGGACGATTTTGTCCGCCGCTTGCGCTTAATGTTGCTTAATTATGGTGCGTTCTAATTCATAACTCCTTCGTGCGAACGCGAGTGGAGAGAGGTAGGAGGTGTGCCACTGGTGGAGAGCGGAGGCTTCAGAATAGCGGAGGTGTCGTCAAACAGCAGTTTGTTTTGGTTCAGCGCTGGTCAAGGGCGACTTTATACTGGATGAAAAAGTTGAACATTCTTCCTTTAAGTATATTTGGGGGAACATTAATTGTACTCTCCCTACAGTCAGTATATAAGCAGTTTGTTCTCAGGAAGGCAAAGAGTGTTGTCTGACCAGTCTCACATCCTCCATGTTTTTATTTATCATCTAAGTTTCAGTTCTTTTTTTTTCAGATTTGGAGCCCAGACACAAAATGTTCCTGCATCTGTGATCAGTTAAGGCTGGTCATTTACAGTGATCCGCTGGGGTCTCTTTATGATTGAGGATTGTGACTTCACGTTTTTGTTTTAAGTCCTTCTGTTTTAACTTATTGTGTTTTCATACTTCCCCAAATAGTGATTCAGGTATAACAAACACAGTCAGAGAAGCAGTCCCTCCCTCCCAGTCTGTATGGGGTGGAGACTTCAATTAGCCAGGTGTGATGACTCTTTGGTGTTTTTTTGTTTAGACAGGAAGTGCTTGAGGATGTCACTCGACTGTTTCTGGGTAGTTGTGGTTTTTGACTCAGACAGACTGATGCCTTACTCACCTTAAAGCACCCAGGGTGTCATTATTGTCTTTACCTGGTGTTGGCTTCATGAGACAAAAATATTCCATGCTTTGTTTAGACATATCATCAAAATTCAAATTGCCAGTGGCAAGGAAGGACTTTAGTGTTTGTCTGGTAAACATGTAACCGCAGAGGGGTGTAGTTCAACAGGTGGAGCACTGCTGCCAGGTTTGGATATTTCATAGAAGTGCATTTATTGCACCATTTTTCTGTTCAATCAGCCCTTATGAATCCATTTTGCACATAGTTAACCTACTTAAATGCTTGTCTCTTCTTCTTCTTCTTATTATTATTGTTGCTAAACTCCTCTCTACTCACCAATACATGTATTACACTTAACCTCCTAACCATGCCTCCTTCTGTATGAGCACTGTGATATATATATCTTCATTTAAATATCACATTATCAGTGGTTGGTTTGTTAGGGGATCCAATGAGGAGAATCCCACTGCCAGGCCAATAACTGGTTAAAAATTATTTTAAAAGTATGGGTGTAAAGATTAGTTCTATTGGTAACATCAAAGATCTGAGTACATCAGTATGTTTTTTCTAGTCCCCTTTACTTGTTTCAGCACTTCATCTTTCATCAACAACTCGTAGGAAAACTGCTGGAAAGGCTTTGAGGAAATGGATAATGCTTTAATCTTAAAACGCACTTTACTTCAACACATCACTGTTCTGAAAACAGGACATACAAGAGCACGTCTTTGGCTCAACTTTGTTTGCATCAGCCTTTCATCTTTGCTGGCTGAACTGTTGCTTCTGCGTCACATCTGGCTGCTGACACTCACAAATCTGTCTGGCCGGCAGCCTGGAGGAGGAAACGCACAGTGTTCACATCTCCAGCCTCCTTAGGGTGAACAAAGCTTGCAGCTCGGGAAAAGCAAGGCTGCAGTTTTGCTGAAAACATAACATTGTATCCAGTTTCAACAACTGGCAGTACAGATGAGACCCAGGTTTTGATGTGTTAAGTCTTGCCAGGGTTTACTCTCTGTTAAACCTCTACACAAAGGTGTTTTCTGGTAAAAGAAAACAACAAAAACAACAACACATTTTATCCTGGCCTATTCAAAATATGACTAGAGGAACACTTTTTATTATCTCTTTGTCTTCCTTTCTATTTCTCGCTAATGCTTTTCCCATCTCGCCATCTGCCACGACACACTACCCTAGACAGCATCATTTCTGATGATAAAAAATGAACTTTTTAAAACCTTCAAATCCACATTCAAACCAAATCAAGATGATGAATAATTTTGTTTAAAGCAGTGCAATCACTGGAATCAAGATTTTAACCAAACATCTGTTTAATGGCAATATTATTTAAAAAGAAAAGAAGAGGAAGAAGTGAGGGAAGAAGAAAATAAAGTAAAAAATAGAAAAGGAATAGAAACAGGGGCATCAAACAGAAGAGAAAAAGAAAAGCAAGATACTGTATAGGAAGGGGACCTGGACAGGAACCGGTCTGAACCAGCATAAGCTGACTCCATACCCCCTCACTCCCCTCCCTCTTCCTCCTTCTCCTCATCTTTCCTCTGACTCAGACTGCCTGAACCTTTTTACTTTTAGCGCTCCGTCATGCGCTTGTTGTCACCATTAACAATTTGGTGCACATTACCCAGAAGTGTAAGAAGATCTGCAGCGGTGATGGTAATCAGGGACTCAAAGTGACGGGCAAGTTTCCCCCTGGAAGATTACATAAGGCATGAGGAGGAGTCCTGGCAGCTACAGATTGTGTGTATTAATTATCTGGGAGACATGCTTTACATTTTACACATACTTCTGTTGGGACAGTGTGTTTCCAAACTACTGTGGGTGTGATGATCAGGGAACTATTCTCGGCTGTTAGCTGTAGATCTATATGTGGATACTGTAAAGATGAACTAGATAAGTGACATATTAAGAAAGTGTATCCTCTTTCATTCCCACTGAATAATATGATCTATATATTAAAATAATACTAACTTGTCATAATGTATCCTATAGTTATATTTTTAATGTAAATAAAGCTCCTGTTAGCAGAGTGTTGGTGGTTATGAAACAGACTGGATTTTTTACTGATGCCCCTATATGATCTACAAATGCAATCCAGACCACCAGGAAGAAGATTGATTATCTCTATTTAGATGTTTTAAACGTGCTTAAAATCTGCCACCGGGCAGGTGGATGCTGCTCAAACAGTCTTTGTTTGCATTTTCCACAGCAAAAATTCCCAGTGAGTGATACTTGACTGTAAAAAAGATGGGAGGATATTATTTTCATTAGAAAGACCAAATCAACAAAGTGTTAAAGTGTACCCCTTTGTCCACATGGGGCAAAACTAAACGCTTCCACAGTAGTTTAAACACAAGGAAGGAACTACCAGTATACCATCAAATCAAATCAAAATAAGAACATAATTGACAAGGTAATGGCTTTATTTTTTACCTCATTTTCATGTAGTGATTTGTCAGCATTGCCTAGAACATTTTACATTCTAGGTGAAAAGATTGATTTTAAGATGCTGTCTCAGTTTCATTTTTAGGTGATGATGATGAGGAGAATAAGGGTAGCTTGATGAAGATGAAGTGAGATTAATGTGTTTAAAGACTGGTATGTTGGAGCTCTTCAGGAAAATGGTGCACAGTGATTTGGAGGAACCCATGAATTAATGAAAAAAGTGATTTGATTGAAATAAATCATGTAAGGCAAGTAAGGAAAATAGATATGACTGTTTGTAAAAATGAAAAATGTTATACATCTGTGAGGGCTGCTTGTGCCTCGTGGCTGTTCTGCTATTTGGTTTCAGGTTTTAATGGGTGCGAGCGGTTATAAAATCCTGATAAACAAGGGGCAACGAGGTCAAAGTGCTGTCTCAGTCTCTCAGCCTGATATCGTTCACATAACTCATGGGAACGAGAACTATTAATGGACTCAGCCTGCAGCGAAGTCCTAAACTTACTGTCTAGGACCTGCTAATGCTGGCTGCTGTCTTCACAGGAGATCACACAGGTTATTTTAATATACAAAACATTCCCAATAATGTTTGCTCATCAGCACAAGCATAAAATCACTGAACAGCTAATTTACAGCCGTCAGCCTCAGTTTCCATTTTAGATGTCGGGTTGTCTGTAAACAAGGTTATTAGCTGTATTGATGATATCAGCGTTGTATTAGCTATTTCCGAGAGAACCAAGTCTTGGACTTTCTTTGTTTGTGTCAGTCTTTCCAGAAACAGTTTAAGAAACTTTTTTACATGAAGTATAATCCATTGTAATTGTGTTTTAACATATAGAAGAGGAAGAAGTAAGAAGAAGAGGAGGAAGAAGATAGAAGAGGAAGAAGTATGCAGATGCAGATCAATGATCTATAAGGAAAGGTAACAATACAGCATGGTTTAAATACTCCATGCAGGTCTTTTTTATCTTACACATTGACTTTGGGTTTTTACATTATTGGGCAGAAATTCTATGAAGTTACATTTCAGCATTTTTAAATTTTGTAAATACAAGACTTCCTCAGCTTCCTCAGCTTTTTTCAGTTTCCAGGTTTCCTAAAATCTAGATGTTTGGAGACTGGCCAATCACATAAGGAGAGTGTGTACCTGTTGTCTCTTTCTTAGACACGCAGATGGGTGTTCATCTCCCTACAACTGACTCACAGAGGACTCACAGAGGACTCACAGAGGTGGGTGAGCTGCAAAATGAGGGCTGCATTTTTTCAAATTCTGCAGTTCCTTTATGTTTTCTTTCTTTCCCAGAAAAACAACATACCCCAGTGCTAAGTAAAAGTAGACGGGCTATATGAGTAAAAATGCAATACAAGTATTCCTTATGCAGCCTCTTTACTTCATTGTCTCCCCAAAGGGAAATTGGTTATCACAGCTTTGCACAGTTGGTACACAGGTATACATATTATATATATGATAACTGGGCTCATGAAGAAAACATATTTAAACATATAAACAATCTGGAAGAGACACATAAATTGCATGTTGCTGCTGTAGCTGGTTTAGGTGGAGATAAAGTAGAAGATACTTTTGGGAGTTGTGACATGATTGATCATGTAAAAAAGAAAGAGAAACAAATTTGTCAAACACAATATATGATCATCTTATTCTGCTGTTTGTGGGGAATTCATATTTTCACTCCTCTTTGGGCCTCAAACGTGACAAGAGACCTCCAGTTGGTCCTGTTTGTGAGTCCCAGCCCAGTAGATCGAACGCCTTCATTGGCTGTCTGCAGATGGGGAGGAGGCAGTGCTGGAGGCCAGACTTTTGATCTTTGACCTCACCCTATAATTCTGCCAGGAGCCTCCTTACGCACAGAGCAATCATACATCCTCTGTAGGGGGAGATCGTAGCTGCCCTGCTGACTCACAGGTTTTATAATGCGTGACCAAATACAGCTGTACACTGCTGGAGCAGACCAGAACTCTCTTTGAAAACACTGCAGGACTTTTTCTTCCAGTACAAACCAATAATTCAGAAAACAATCAAATGCTCTCTATAGTATTCAAACATTAGTACTTCCAAATCATATGTTTAATTCTTTGTGGTTGATTTTTTAACACATTATAAACAAATAAAACATCATTAGCCTTGTTAAACTCACACAAGCAGTAGTGCTTGGTCTTTTGTTTAACAAGATCATAACCTCTTACGCCCCAAGCTCTCTGTCCCCCATTCTCCTCCCTGAAGAGGATGAACCTTTTTTGCTCTGTTCTATCATTCACTCCTTCAACTCGTCCCTCCCCTGAATATCTGTAAATTGAAAGAATAGTGCTGCATTGTTTTCCCGCCGTTATGAAAATAAATTACACATCATACTTGAAGTGGCTTCTCTACTCATTCACATGCAATTTACCCCCAAGAACATTTAGAAAGAGTGTCTGAGGCCTCTGCATTGTTGTTGTTTTTTTTCGATATGTTGAAGATTAATTCGTAATGTGGCACAAAGTATTTTAATAGAGTAAGAAAACATATAGGGGCTGATCCTGAGAAGCAAGTTTCTAAAAATTGTCAATTTAAACTGACCATCAAGCTTACTGAAGAGGTGGGAGCTGAAGCCAAATTTCTTTCACATCCCTTAGAAACAGCCATCAAGGTGCCCTTGACCACAAACTGGTGAAGCATAGTAGCCAGCAGCATAGAACTTATGTTTGAAGCTTTTAAGGCTATGAAGTAGTGAACATGTAGATTAAGAGCAGGGCAATGCCATGGATAACTCTGTGGATAATAGTGTTAAAAGTAAAAGCCAAAACATTGACTGAGTCTCTCCAATCCAAAGCCCACCTTGTTTATTAGAAGAAACATATCATAGAAGCCAAGTTAAGCTTACTTGGGCAACATTTCTCCATCTGCCTTGGCTAAAATCAGTTCCACCTGGACAGAGGCGGTACCACTTACTTTTTCCATTGCTTAACTGCAGCTGCAATTGATTGATTCCTCAGGAGAGTGAAAGATCTTAAGGCTATTCCCTTTAGGACCATTGTCTATATTGATACATCATTTTTTTATGCATGCATGGAATCTTTGAAAATTCATTTTCTGGGGCCATTCAAAATAATATTAAAGTAAAGCAACAAGAGGCAGCACATATACATACAGTGTATTCACGTTCTTCAAACAGTATGAGAAACACGTTTTTTTTCCCTGTCGGAGGTCATTTTAACAGTTAACTGTAAATACTTGCTAAAATGTGAATCTCTGAAGCATCTTTTTTTTCTCAACAATAAACTGGACTGGTCACACAACACCGACGTCCTGTACAAGAAGGGCCAAAGTCAACTTCACCTGCTGAGGCGACTGAGGTCCTTTGGAGTGTGCAGGACTCTGCTACGGACATTTTATGACACTGTGGTGGCGTCTGCACTTTTCTATGCAGTGGTCTGCTGGGGAGGAGGGAGCACGGAGAGAGACAGGAAGAGACTGAACAGACTGGTCAGGAGGGCCAGTTCTGTCTTGGACTGTCCTCTGCACTCTGTAGAGGAGGTGGGTGAGAGGAGGATGTTAGTGAAGCTGACATCCATCATGGACAACCCCTCTCACCCCCTGCATGACACTGTGGGGGGCCTGAGCAGCTCCTTCAGCAGCAGACTCAGACACCCACCCTGCAAGACAGAGCGCTACCGCAGGTCGTTCATCCCATCTGCCGTCAGGCAGTTTAAAAGAACTGTGGTTACTGTGTAATTTTACATTATTGTATTTTTTTTTTAATTTAAATGATGTAAATATGTTTGATCTGTTTTTAACTTCTATTTCTATTTTTAATAAGTATATTCCCGTCCTCTGTTTTCTGGAGCTGCTGTAATGCACAAATTTCCCCCACGGAGGATCAATAAAGTTTATCTTTATCTTTATCTTTATCTTTTACATTTGAACCACTGAACTTATGTCTTTTTTTTTCAGCCAGAATAATATTGCAGAGGTCGTCCAAAACAAATGCTATAACTTTAACCTGCTGCAATTATAACAAGCACGTTACATTAGGACAAATGCTTTACATTGATTGATTTATTAAGGCCTCTCAGTGAAGTTATGTGGTCAGAGATGCTTCTTCTGAGCAGGACAGACAATTTAGGAAAAGAACTCACCAGAGGTTAAATAAACTTCTTCCATCAGGCTTAAAGAACAGTAAGAACACAAAACTCTGCCCTGCTCTCATAAAGCTCAGCTGTTCTTCTTTCCTCTAGAAGTGACCAAACACAACTTTACTTTGATGCTTCAGGTGTCTGCGCACCTCACATCAACGAGTGTTTATGATAAAACAGAGAATCTTTTTACCTTTACCTTTCTAGAGAAGCGTCTTTATTTAAAACTACTTTTAGGATATTTTTAAAAATTCCTCAAGGGAACTTCAACAGGACTGTTTCCTGTTTTTCCATTGATTATCTAATAAAAATAACTTAAATAGAGTATGTGAAGGGTCCTTAAAAAAGTGCAAAATAAAGATACTATCAAAGCTTAATCTTTTTGCTTATCTTTGCACAATTAAGTAATATTTAAGTTTTGCTGTTTCTTTTGACTCATCATAAGTCAATGTGATTTTACACTCATTTCTGCTTCTTTTATTGTGTAAATAAAGTCTGGACAAAAAGAGGAAATCCTTAAAAAAAAATGAACCACTTAGTGACAATAAAAAAGAGTGCATGTGCTTTTCTGCACATGACAACTGTCCGTGTTCATGTGACAAACCGGAGTATCTCGGCTTTAAATCTTAATGCAGGGAGGGCTGATGTCTGCTGCATGCATTCTCTACTTGCAGATATCTGCGCCGGCATCTGAGTGGATTCCCCAGCTAAGGCTTTCAGTGCTGCAAAGGGCAGTCGAGGCATTAAAAGACCCCCGCCTCCCCCCCCCCTGAAACATGCCTACCCACCCCAATTCCATCCACCTCTCCAATAACCTTGCAGAGAGGGCCAGGCCAGCGAGAAGCAGCGCAAACCGGCATGAGCCAGTGCTGAGAGCTACATCAACCCCCCCACCCCCCCTTCCTCTGACTTCTTCCTCCCATATGTGTATACACTCACACGCACACATACACGAACACATTTACACACATCAGGGTTAGTGTACTTATGAGGGCTTTTCATTGTGTCTATCTGTCTCTCTCTCTCTCTCTGTCTCTCTCTCTCTCTCTCTCTCTCTCTGTTTGAACCTCTGTTTGGATAAACACTCACTCACAGTGATACATTGTCACATAAATACCAAGTTTTAGTTCTGTATCTTTATGATACATCTTCAGTGTCGTCTGGTTGTTGTTTTGTCAGGGACAGACTTTAAATGTTTTTTTTGTTTCTGCATTGAGTACAATGGTGTCTCCTATTTGCAGCGTGAGAATGTGTTTCATTGGGAGCAAACATAAAGCTCAGCCAGAACAGTCCAAGTTTACAAGGCCCTTTCCTGTTGTTAGGGGTATTTTGCTGCGCCAAGTTCCCACTCATTCAAGGACACTTTTACCTTGAGTCATTTTCTGGACATTAAAATGGAAACTGTGAGAAGAACCCTCGGATTAGCACAGATGTTGTCACACCGTAAATCAACTCACAGACAGTTTAGGTATTTAAGCAAGCCAAGACCCCTCTTTAGAACAAGCAGATTACTCTTTGATTTCACTGCATGCCTTTTTTGAAACTCTCTTTCCATCTTTATCTTTTTCTCGCTCACTCTTAAAATTTGGTTTCCCCCACTGCTGTTACAAAGTCCATACTTCATCAGAAATGTTTGCTAACTCAGAAAACATTATGAAAAATACTGTCTAGACCTGCTTTTTATGTAAAGGAATATGAGATAACTTTGGGAGTTTGGCGCTATATAAATGAAATGGATTGATTTGATTTCTGACTGAATCAATTAAGCATATGGGAATGGCCACCAAAAAGATGATCTACTCATATAATTTAAAGATACCTGGAAGCAGTTGCAGTAGCTGTCACATGACCCACAAGATGTCACTTTGTCATCAATGTCATCATTGTAGCATGAAGGATTTCTGTGGTACCAGTCTCGGGTATGAATGGGCACCTGCACTGCTCAGTCGGCAGTGCTGAGGCTCATGTAGGGATTCTTTAAAAATGACAGCTCAATTTTAATTGGCAAGATTTCAATTCTCTATATTTGTATGTTTATATCTGTTGTCCATTCAAACACATAATAACCCAATAATGCAGATTGTTAGCAGCACTACTTAGCTCTTTGTTTTCCAGAGGTAGGACATTAGTGTAATAATTAATAGACATGTTATGGTACCATCTCTTCATGATTCTGATACCTAGACTCTGGTATTAGTCGATAACTCTGGTATTTGCCGATACCAAGAACCCCCCCTAATGTATAAATATGTTGTTGGAAAAAATGTGCACGTTAAGATTAAAACGTCCCTCTCTGCTGGTGCTGTGATGATGTTGCATTTTAAATGTCAAATTCAAAATTTTCTTTGTAATTTTTCATGTTGATTGTTGGGGGCACTTATACATTTTGGTGTTGAGTTTACTGGCATAACTGCATTTTTTAGACTGATACCGATATTAGTGATAGAACAAACCTTAAGGCTATCAATGTTTATAAAAATCTTGCCTTAAATAAGCACACGCAAATGTCAGAAACAGAACACATACAGACATTTTCCTCTGCAATACGTAAAATGTTAAGTAGCAGAGAAAAACAAAAAATGAAGGTCAGCATGTTTTCATGAACAGTACAGAAGTAAATATAAACATTTAAAAGGCAGCTGAGGTGCTGGGTGTGTTCAGCCACACTTAAAAGCTGATCGGTCTCATGCTCAGAGCCAAGAAAAACACAGGAAATACAGGAAACACTCTCCTCGCACCATTGACGACGTGCATCACAACAGGCTCGTGTGTTTGGGACGGTGTGTCTGCCTGCGGTGTGCTTGCGTGTGCGACTGATTTTATCTCCACCTGCACAAAACAAACCCCCAGCAGGTGGGTTGAAAGAACTTTGTGATCAAACATAATCATTGCATTTAAAGAGACACACACACCAAAGGGGAGCGTTCTGAGAGCGCTGGTTTATACAGGGTCACAAACCTCCTCTGGTGCTTGATTCATGTTATATTTTGACCAAAGCACAGCGCAGATATTTCATTTAGACCAAAGGGGACTGTTTGAAAAGTTGGTAAAGGGGTATAATATGTCCTCTTTAATGTTAGGTTATTTCAAAGACTTATTCAAACAAAGTAATTTCCTAACTTACTTTGTTTGAATAATTACAATTGAAGGCGTTCACTTTGTTATTTCATAGAATATAATGTTTAATTTAACTATAAATTGAGATATTGAGGAACTTCCGTGGAGCCAGGAAAAAACAAACGTGTCCTCGTATAACAGACTTTACCCTTCGAGGCCAATAAAGTGTCCTGTTTGTTCCAGCTATCAGCTCTCTTTCCAGGATGGATATATTTAGTGCTCTGGAACAGAAGCCCCTCAGACGACCAGAGGCTGCAGAGTTAGTCCTGCTGACCAGTCGCCCCGTGACCTTTTACCCAAAG
The DNA here is from genome assembly GCF_963930695.1 of Labrus bergylta. NCBI lineage: Eukaryota > Metazoa > Chordata > Actinopteri > Labriformes > Labridae > Labrus > Labrus bergylta. Next base: position 11,822,056 of record NC_089200.1, read on the forward strand.
GCTGGATGTCCTGGAGTTTCCCTCTGCAATGCCATTTACAAACTTTGCCCCCCCCCCCCCACCCACCTCCCCTGGATTGAACTGCTCACAAACACAGTGTGAAGGAAATGTTGTTCCACTTGTGTGAGACAGAGGCTGCCAATCTTTGGGAACATTCCTTGTTTGTTTATAATATCTGATCATGTGTTTCTTTATTCATTCTGCACAGTGGCTTAGAGATTAGCAGAGTCCCCTCGTAACTCAAATCTCCGCCCTGCTCTACTGTCTGAAAGACTCAGATTTGTCTACGTGTTGAAATCTCTACATGTTTACCAAAACACATACATGTTCTCAACCAAGTAAACTGCCTCGGATATTCTGTGACAAACACGACCATGGCTGCCAACTGTTACATCATTATAGTTGTTAAACTGTTATGGATGATAAAGAGTTTGTGGTAAAACTTGAAAACTAGATTTGCAAGCTAGATTCATTTTCATTTGAAGTTGAATAAAATTAAGTCCTTGCTTATACTGCTAACACGTTTTATCAGAAAAGATGGGGGACCAACAATGTTGGCCTCGTGCTGTTTAAATGTTATTGTTCTATTGTTTTTATTTTATTACAAATTACCACAAAATGTCTGACTCTTGAAAAGATTAGAAAGAAGTTAAAGTTGGATTGCTCAAACTTTACTCACCAAGTTCAATAAACACAATATATTGTTTGAAATGAACATCTTGCTAGCTTAATACAGACTCAGAGATAACGTCGCTTCATGATGAACATATTAGTAGAACACACAGGGGTGAACTTTACATCTGTGGAGCAGAAAAATGTCTATCTTATTATCCAAATAATCTTAGTAGGCTTTTATCGGCCTTCTCCAGCTATGGGTCCCTATAATCAGTAATGAGAGTATTTTATATTTTAAATGTATTTATATACCCAATAACAACTATTGTTACTTTTATATTATATGATAGTTTGTGTATGCTTCTGTCAGCAAGTGTACATGAATGTGTGTCTATGCCATAGAGTGTAAATATTAACGAATAAAGTCAAATAGTGCTGTCACTGCAGTTGGCTTCATAGTCCCGTAGATGGCAGAAATAAAGTGTTACTGTCATAAAACAAATGCGCAAGACTGGTTTCAGTATTATTCTGAATATAAATGTGAACGCAAAAAACATTTTTGTTAAATCTGCCACGAGGTGTCATTGTCACAAACCTTTCCAGGAGCCTTTAAAGGCTTATCATATAGGCCAACTGTCAATCAAACTGACAAAAACACTGAAACTTTCTTGTTTTTCGAGGCGTGTTCAGTCTCATCAGGCCATTTAAACTTGGCCTGCGGTCTGCGTTTAGAGAGCAATGTGATGTCACAACCGATAAAGAGCACGTGACTTGTCAGGGGGAATTCTAGCTCTGTCCTGATTGGCCGAGCAGCACCTTGTTGCGTTAGTAAATGCGCTTAACAACAGCACAGCCAATGATAGTTGAGCAGTGGAAGGGGCCTGATGTCCCTAGCTGTCTGTGTCCTAACACACACACACACACACACACACACACACACACACACGCACACACACACACACAAACACACACCCACACACACACACACACACACACACACACAAACAAAGTTTTTAGTTTCACTTCCTCTTTGTTGTTGAGCCTGCTGCTGAAAGTGAATTTGTGCAAGGCTTGCACAGTTTGCAACTGTTTATTCTGAACTTGTCAGTCTTGTTTAAAGACATGCACATGACTTTAGATAAAGATTGTCCGATGAGAGCCTTTGGGAGCAAAATATAATGAATACATAAAAACAACAGCTGCATTTTAAAATGATGCAAACTGCATATAAACTTCATACAGTTTTTTTAAAGACATTACATCAAGCCTCTTTGATTGACATAAACATGATCTAATTCGATTCACAACAAGGTGAAAACGTTTTAGCCACTTTATGTTCTTTATGACTGATTCTAATGATTCAAGAACATTTCATTAGAACATTTTAGAAAGGATTGCAACAGGCAATCTGCAGTACAGAGGTCAGATCCGACTGCTGCAAGCCACTGTCATTAGAAAGCAACTTTGATTTGTTGTTCGGGGCTTTAGGAAGAATTCCTGCGGGGAAGGTTTACTAATCTCCGCACACTCAACACACACGCACTCTGGGAGCACATGCTGGTTTTGAACTTGGCCATGAAAAGGTTTTGCTATTTTCACTTTTATACTCTGTACAAGTGCAGCTTTACAGTTATTAATTAATGTTTTTATACTTCTTTTTTTGTTTTCATAGTCCCAAATCATTCCCATTTTGACAACACATGCATCAACTCGTGTCTCTGCAAAAGCGAAACTGCTGATTTTCTCTCTAACTTTGCGTGCTTAAGCTGCAGCCCTGGGATTTAAACTGGCAACCTTCAATTCACTCTGAAAAGCCGACTGTTTTGAAGTTTTAGTGCACATTGGCAGCTTACACACATAAATGAGCACAGAAACAGACCAGTCCGAGTAAGTAAAAACAGGCAGTAAGGCTGCCCACACACACACACACACACACACACACACACACACACACACACTGGCTAAGAGTTAGGCACGCACATCCTCCATATGTTACTACACTTAAATGATTGTGCCTCAACACAGCTGGTGCTGCATACAGAGGAAGCCTGTGAGTTTGTACACACACGTGTGTGTGTGTGTGTGTGTGTGTGTGTGTGTGTGTGTGTGTGGTATTCAGCAGACCAGTTGTTCCTCTGTCTTTTTTGTATTTTTGCTTGTGAATGCCAAATGCATACACATTTGCACTGGACTTAATACAGATTAGAGCTGCAATTTAGTAAGAATATGTAGGAAAATCCAAAGAACTTGACACTCTTGTGCACTCCAGATTGTCTTCAGCTCCCCTACGATTTCAAATCTTGTGCCAACATTGTGCAAACCTAGCTAGTGCTTTGTTTACAAATAGAGTGAACCGACAACATGCTAACACAAAAAACAAAGATGAAAAAGTTAACAAGTTGGGGCACAGATGGCCTAATGGTTAGGCTGCGTCCCATGTTTAGAGGCTATAGTCCTCCAAGCAACAAAAAATTGTTATGGAAAAGACTATCACTTTAACCGTGCATCAGCTAACAACAACAAAGGATGTTCTCTCAGCTGATCCACCTGGCAGAGCTCAACACTTTGACACTTTGTGTCCTCACTGCAGGTCACCAAGTTTCTGTTTGTCATTATACCTCTATCTGTCCAACAGGCAGTCTGTTTTCTAAAACAGATTTCTGATTTCAGATCAGATATGAACCCCAATAGACCTCCTGTTCCAAGACATTCCTGAGTTTCACCTGGTTCAGGTGCAGTTAGTCCACATTGTGCTTCAGTCCCACACATGGCCTCACCAGTCTCACTCATATCCAGTCTTACTTTAATTATGAGATATATTCTGACGGATGCATACGATAAGCATCAAGGTGTATAAAACTAACCTGTGGTTCTTGCATTTTTTTTCACCTTTACCTCTACCTTTGTTGTTTTTTTACATTTCATCCTATTAAAGCTCCTGTGAGAAACATTTTTATTTTGTGTAGATTTTGGCGCCCTCGTGTGGACAAAGCAATGCCCCTTCTCTTTGTTGATTTCATCTTCTATGTGTATAAGTTGTTTTATATCTAAAAGTCTCATCCCGCTGTCTTTTAACAGTCAGCTGTATCTCCCATGGAGAGTCTTTGCCTTAGACATTTTAACAAATGCTGTTTTTTGTGCCGTGCTTTTAATCACCTCGTCTGACACCTACCCTGCAGCAGCTGTTTAGGCATTTGAAAATAACTATAAAGACACTTTGTCAGCCTTTGGTGCTCATGGTCTGATTTCTTCCGTGGTTCATAAAGAGGCATCAAATACATTTCAGCCTTCCTCATAACCAGAAAAATACTCCTTACATGAGCTTTGAACTAACAGATGTCCTTTGCTTAGTTTCAAAGGACTGCTTCAATTCTGTGTTTTCAAATGCTCTTATTCAGTCTCCATATGATTCTGATTAGGTCACATTTCCCTGCGTTTTCCTTACACTCCTATATCTTCAAACTCAATAACTATCATTACCCCTCTCTTTGCAGTTCTTTTCAATCCCCATTTTCTTTTAGTCTCTCCATCTAAATTCTTCACTTTTTTCCTTTTCACTGCTTTCTGCATTGTCGTCTTCTCCTGCTCTTAGTATCTCTCTGTCATCTCAACATATTCATCCTGTCTTGTGTTAAGGCTTTGCGTGACCAGAGACCTATGACGTAATCCCTCACAGTTGTTTTGCAAAGGCCCGTGCATTGTTGGAGTTGCTGTTGGACTGAAAAGAAAATGAGCATAGTGCAGTCCAAGTTTAATGCAGGACACAGGAAACAGTACATAATGTTATAAAACTTCACTGCACTATTTTCACTATAAACTGCACTAGTGCACTAGTTTGTAGTGAATATATACGAGTATCTGCAAATCAGTGTATTTCATTTGTTTTTTACAGAATACAATAAGAAGTCTGAAGTGATTCCCGCGGCGAGGCTGAGTAAAAACAGTGCACACAACTCTGCACTGCAATTTTATGAAATGACTGCCAGTTTAATACTAGGCTGACCTTTAATGTACACCAAACTCAACAACTACTAAGACAAGAAAACTAGACAAAGTTTCAAGTCTGTACTTTTTCCAGACTATGTTTCAATTCTAAAGATATGAGGATTTGTGAGCAAAGGATGTGTTGGATAGTGTTTCAGTGTACATGGATGTATGTTTGTGTGCCCCGGTGTTTGATGAGGGGTAGAGGGGACTTGAAAAATATGTTCACCTTTAAAAGGGAGCCCTGCTGAAAAAGTTTGCAAACCAACGGGTTAGGGAAAGGTCTTTGTTTTTATACAGTGTTCTATCACAAAACAGTGTGAAACTTAATGCAATACTTTATTAACCAGAAAAATGTCATTATTGAAAATGATCCAGCTGGTTATTTTATACATTGAGCTCACTATAATTAATGTAACTCAGTAGTAAAAGTAGTTATATAGAATACATTCAACTTATAAACAATCCTTTAAATATCTATGTCAATTTCTATTGGTAGTACTTCCAGTGTTTTGTGTTTATGTGACCTGGACGGGGGATTAAATCAGCTGGGGGACCTTATGACTCTCCAGCTGGGTGTTCGGCTGCAGGAGCAGAGAGGAGGAGGAGGAGCAGAGAGGAGGAGGAGGAGGAGGAGGAGGAGGAGAAGGAGAGAGGAGGAGGAGCAGAGAAGAGGAGGAGGAGAAGGAGAGAGGAGGAGGAGCAGAGAGGAGGAGGAGGAGAAGGAGAGAGGAGGAGGAGCAGAGAAGAGAAGAGGAGGAGGAGAAGGAGGAGGAGGAGTTGGAGTTGTTGTTCTGGGGTTTCCCATGGGGTTCTGGTGGATGGATGTCAAAGGGGAACATTAAGGGTTGAATCTGTTTTCCCACTTTTGTTTCCCCTGCTGCGATTCTTCTTTCGAGAGGCAGAGGCTTGATTCAGACTGACACAGACATATTAATGCTGTAAAGTGATTTTGACCGTCCTCCGTCCAGTTTGTTTCAAGTTTCTAATTTCTGCATTGACTACATCTTAAGTTTACTCAAAACACAAAAACAAACACAAAATAAAACTGCTGAACTGAAATAACATGCCCTTAATAACTTGTAACTTTGCAAGAACTTTATTTTCCTTTTTTATTTTACATATTTTTGCAATAAATTTGTGTAACAGACTACACCACATGCAAACCATGTGATTCAACATTACAGTAACATCAGATATCTGGTTAGGAGTATCAGGGAAACTCCTCCAGACCCATGTTGCTTTGAGGCTGCATCATACAAGTACTTACTTAATGTGAAAGTGGTTACTGAGGTGATGGAAACACCCTTACTGGTCTAACAATAAAGGCATGTGATTGGGCTTTCACCAGTTTGTACTTCACAACACACAAAAATCCAGTGTAGGGTTAAGTATTGAAAGAGATGATCATATCTTCATAAATGTAAACGATGCTCTGATACCATTTTACCCTCCAGATAGTTAAAATTCCTAACATTAAGTGATTGATTGATTGAAGTTAATTGTCAGACAAAGTCAAAGCAGCTGCATTTGCTTCATAAAAATTGAAGACAAGATACAAAGATCCAAACATTTGTCCCACCATCCAGACACCAAACAAATATTTAGAGGCCTTCATCGTTCTGTGGATCTGGGATTCGACTCCATATTACATTTTAGGATCGACATGTGTACAAAAGAGTGCTTGAGTTTTATCTTATTAAAACGTGGGGCCTTGGATCTGAGTTTTGGTGGTAATAGTTCGTACTCTGTTCAGTGTGGTAAGCATTGTTGGGAATGTAACGCCACTACTATTTGTGGTAACTTGTATTGTAAGTTACTTTTCAGATTCAATAAAATTATTGAGATTTAAAAGCACTCATTATGTGAAACCGCCGACAACAACACAAGATTAAAGTTTATTGACATTGATTTGGCGAGTGAGATTACACTAACATTAGCACAGTAGCATCCTGGGAGAAAGAATATCACACACAGTAAACACACACACACACACAAGCTGATGATTATTCAGGCGTGAGCTTTCTGTCTTGGAAAAAACTAAATTATTTTCCCTCCTTGAGTTAAAAGACAAGAATATAGCGGTGAGCCGTAGTCTGGGTGAGGGAGGGAAAACGAAGCACCGAGCTAAAGAACAAACACATTTCTCCTAAACTGGTTGTCGGAGAGCTCAGCGCCGGTGACCCAGGTGCCGCTCATGTAAGCTCTGCAGATCAAGGAGGAGCCACTCAATGTGAAGGTTTGATTTTAAATGACTGCCAACTCCACAGTCTGTAAGTCAGGACTAAACAGACTGATAGACAGGTATTTTGTTGACAACATGCTTTGAGTCTGTTTTCTTCTACCTAGAGCGAATTAGTGAAATAGCTTACCCCCTTATTGAAAATTACCATGGTGTTATATAGTATATGAAATTTGCAAGTTGCTCTCTCATACTGCCACAGTAACACAAAATAATGTGAACATGAGTGAATATTAGTAACAAGTAACTTTTAACTAGTTACTCATTTTCAGCAACATGCCAATCACTGGTGGTTAGAGTCAGAGACAATGCTGTTAGCCAGCCTTAGCATGTTAGCATGTTTTATAATATGCTGATACGCCAACAATCTTTGAACAGACTTTTTGAAGCAGTTAAGAATTTAAAGATGTGTGGACAGACACATACTGTATACCATGAGGTGTTACTATACTGTAGGAAACTGAGAATCACAAAGGTAAAAAACAAAACAAGAATTTGTCAGCTTGCCCAAAAAGATCTCAATCAGTGTAGGGAATGTATTCTTTGTTTTGTCTTCTTGCAGATATATTTAGAGTGATCTTTCTAAGCCAACATATACAGAACGATCCTTACACCCTAATATTAATAAGATGACACTTGTTGATTTTTTCATTATAATTAGTTCTCTGGAGGATCTCAATGTCAGATCAAACTACACACTGTAACTGCCTGACCCCAAATGGTTGAGATAAGACATTTGAATACATCACCTTTGGCTTTAAGAAATTATAATCATGTTTTTTATTGGCTGTGCTCTTTATTTTTTAAGTTGGTTACAGCAGCAGTTGTGTGTGAGGTTAGAATTTATTTATTTTTTAAGTTTCTTTCAGTTTCAGTCATTTTAGGACTAAAAGAATTCCAGTAGATGTTGGAGGAAAAATTATTTCCTTTGCTAAGCAAAACTCAAAGCTGCTGGGAAGTAAAACGTTGAACCAGAAGGACAAGTCTACAGTAAAAAAAAAAAAAAGGTTTCTGTCTAGTTTTTAAAAACTTCCCCGTCATGAGAAGAGTGAGGCAAACAGAGTGCTGTGACTCTGAGAACAAATTAAGTCAGAGAAGAAGAATGTGTTTTCGACAGTTTGACTGGCAGCTCACAGACAGTCAAACCGGTTTGAAAGAGGAAAAACATCCAAATGTGACAGAGACATGCAGATGCTGCCGTGACAGACAAACCACCCCCCCCCCCCCCCCCCCCCCCCCCCCGTGACTCCTCCCCATAACCTAGCCATCCGCCCCGTGTTTTTCTGAAAGGTGACTCTCTGTTCACCGACACCTGGGCTTTGAAATAATGCACTTGGCAGAGAGAAGTAGAAAAACAAACCCGTCAGGTTTCAGCTTTCCTTTCAATGAAAACAAACAGGAGGAGAGAGTATAGGCTGATGGAGGAATAGATGTAGAGACACATGGAGGTGAGGATGAGGGCTGTTTTGTTGGCCTTCGACACAGGACCAGCAGGACTTCCTCTGAAGTAGCAGTTTGCTGTTAGCCCGTGGGAGGCGAATGGTGGTGGAGGGTTGGAAAGGGGGAAGAAGGTGGTGCTCCAGGCCCTTAGGGGCTGTGGTGAAGAGGGCGGAGGGAGGCTGTCCTCTGTTTAACCTCCTTCTTTGTTAGCATACAGGCTGTAATTCTACAAAGTCACATCCACACTCCACAAAAGTCAGAGGGTTGGTTTGTCGAGGAAATCAGCACCTCAGCACGTGCCAGGGGAAAAAAATGCTTCCAATAACACATCATTCATATAGAGGCAACATTTTTTTTTATTATAGCATCAGGCTCCACCTCGCCCACTTTCGGCAGAGAAAACTTTGAAAATTCCTAGAAATGTCAGTACAGCCTGCCCCTGAAATTTGCTGCACTCATTCCTCAAAAACAACCCTCTCTCTCCTGCATAAAGCTCGGGGCTCGATTACCTCTCCAGGGAGAAGCTCTGAACAAAAACATCACACTCCCCCAGTCGTGACATCACAGCCAGTTGTTGTTTCTCTCTTTGCACTGAGACTTCATGTGGATGGAGAGATCGAAAAGAAAGAATCAGCAGGGGTAACACAAGTTATGTGTTTATGCAACTGGAAGTAAAAGCCATGTGCAAACGCATATCCATGTTAGCTGCTCTGACAGGCTGTATGTAGTGCGGCACAGCGAGGGTCGAGCTAAGCGCTAACTACATGTGTGATAACATGTTCATAATTAGGCCCATTTTTTATCTGAATGGATCAAATACAGCAGTTTAGTCAGTGACCCTTTGCTTTAATCTGTGACATTCTACTTAATCTTCTAGCATTATTTTTGTAGACGCCAGACTAGTGTCATGTTTGAAGTTGCCGTCAAACCGATTAAAATGTATAAAGAATGTGAAGACACTACATGAGGTGACTCAGGGTTGTTGGAAGGGTAAAACACAGGAAGTTCACCCAAGAGAAAATGGTTTGTTTCTTGATTGAAAGGCCATATGGTCATCAGTGATTTCTTTTAAAATGAAGTTAAAGCGATAGTTGTTGTTTTTTAAGTGGAGCTGTGTGAATAATTCATCGATAGTAAGTGTACTACATACCGCAGATAACAGTCAGCCCCTGTTTTGTTTGGTGATGCAGGAAGCAAAGCTATGTACCGCTGCATACAGGGTCACAAGAAACTAAGCGACAACCTCCAGTGCTTAAAAAATGAAGACAATACAGAAGTGCAAAACACTGCAGTTCATCGCGGGTCCACTTAAGGCTGGCGGTAAAGCCCCTTTAACACCCATCTTTAAATCCCAATCACCAACAGAAAAAAATGTGTTTACAACCTGGAACAAAAACTCAAAAACAAATTTTGTCTGAATAGCTCATTTCTTTCCACATTGTTGCTGTTTGACAGGAGGCTTAAGGCCCGTCTCTGCTCCACCTATTTGTCTGATTCTAGACTGATCCAAAGTTAACATATTTAATATGTAAAGTATTGTAACTTACTGGAACCAACCTTATGGTGACACCAGAGGAATACATATTCAGGGGGTCATCAAAGTCATTAGGCTTCCTCCTCTCAGGACCATGAAAAGCTTTACATATTTGCTGGATTTCCATTTGTTTATGTGATTTTACAGTTGGGATCACTATAGCCACACTCTTCATGCACTTCCTGTGTTGCATCTAAACCATTATTCTGTTTAGCTACCACATTCTGTTCATACATCAGAGGTCAGGATCAAAGCTGGTGTTTACACCGCTGGAGTGCTGAGCCTTTTTACAGCTGATAGTTTAACAATAGCAAAGGAATATGAGGGCAGAGAGGTTTTAATACCAGACAGCCTCTACAGTGATTTTCCATCTGACTGATATTTCATCCTGGGTTAATGAATAATGGTCTGAAAGGCCTACTCCTAAGAGAGGTTCAAAGTTTTCTTCAGTCAGAAAAAAGTGTGTTGCAGACGTTCTGACACACCCTGTGACAGCTTGAGATGAAAATGAAAATAAAGCCTACCCACAACCAAAGGTCTGCGTGCTGCACTGAGCTGTTACCAAACACCCCCAGGTTGTGTTTACACTCACATCAGTAAGGACAACTTAACAATAGCAATCTTGTGTCAGTCGGATTAAAGTGGATTACTTGTGTAAATATATCCTGACTGGTGCACTTTTTAACACAACGATAGACATTTAAATTGAGAAGATTCATAGATCGTTTTATTAGGCCTGGTGCTCGGATATTTCTGCCACATGGCCTGTCCATAGTTTTTTTCTGTTGATGATGCTCTGGATGATACCAATCTGTTTATCTCCAAACACACCACCCTCTGCTGAACTGCATCAACATGATGACCATGACTTTATCTTATCTAGAAGCAGCCCTGAACACTGAATACTTTTAGTTTCACTTTTCAAAAGTCTTACCAGATGACATTTAAAAGACTACTATTAGTACAAATTATTACATTCCCAAGAAAAGCCCAAACATGATTTTTCCTCCTATTGTTCTGCTCTCACAGTTATTGCCGTTTCTTGAGGATCGGTGATAAGACCCTCCTTTTTGTTTTTGTTGCGTTATTATAATTATCAGGCAAAACTATGAAAAATTATGAATATAATGAAAAAGATAAAGCTAAAAACTGTCAGTCTTCTCATGTTGTACTTTTACTTTCTTTTATAATGAAGCATAAAAACCTTCCATTTTTCCATTTCCATCCAATTTTCCATCCAAAAATTTCTGCTAAATGTAAGAGCCTCATGTTTGGTTTCACATCTGGACTAAAGTTCTTTAACTGTATGGTAAACAAACCAGCAACAGCAAAGATATTCAAGAAATATGTGTTGTTAGAAGAAGCCAAGGCTCAACTTGTTAAGGTTCAGAGGTTATAAGCTTTATCCCCCAAAAGTCTTCAACTTTCTTTTGTTTCTTTTCTCCCAAAATATTGCAATAATTATTGTACTGTGAACTTCTTATCACAGCATTCTTGTATCATGAGACTTTGATATCGTTACACCTCCATGTGAGCAACAGTGCTGGTGAGAAGTGCTCTGAAATTGAGATCGTCTGCAATGCAATTGCAAAGAAGGCAGTTAGTGGACACTTATTCTGTCCAATCAGAACTCTCTCTTTTTTAAATGAAATGTTAAAACACTAATATTAATAAACTAATGTTAAAAATTTTCAAATAATCTACATGATGTTATAAGGTTAGCTAGTTCCGGCACAGATATTTAGGTTGCTAGGCAACAGGGTAGGGAAAGGTTAAGGGTGGGGAGAGCTATGGCCACAAACAGGGAGTTCTCCACAAACCAGACTGTCTCATTTCAGATCCGCCTGAGCGGTCTAGGCTTTGATGGATGCTACCCCTGAAATGAGACACAACTCCTCACACCTTCTCTTTCCACCATCATTCTTTAGCTTTCAATCCCATTTCTAGCTATTGAATATGAACCTGTTTTAGGTCTATGTTAGTGCTACATGAAAAGAAACGAAGTACAGCAGTGACTAAAATATATGTCTGGATGCAGCTTGAGTTATCGACCTCATGACACCCTCAGTTGAGTGGATGTGGTAAAAGTATGTAAAGCGTGTGTTTACTTCCTTTCACCAGGAGAAGAAGTGGTTACAGAAAAGAACAAAATGTGCAGCTAACACGGCTTTAATCCTCCTGAACTCACATGTTGAAGCTGGTGATGAGAGTCAGTCGGGTCTCAACATGCTCAAACCGGCTAAAGATAGAGTCTGTGGTTGGAAATGATAAAACCCACGAGAAATGTTTGACTCACTGATACAGGGGCCTTTTAAATCCTTTACCTTCACTTTCATTATCTCCATTTTCTGTTCCTCCTCCCTCCACTGTGAACATTTCACTGCTAAAAAGCAACTGACATACTGTGCAAACACAAAAACAGGGTCAGGTTAGATTCATAACAGATTGTCCTTTACAGCATCCAGTTAGATAACATTTACATTACGCAAACATTAAAGAATTAAGAAATCAGTGACAATAAAACTTATTTTATGGGTGTTATAAAAACTGGAGTCCAACCTTTAAATGATGCAGCTGTGACAATGTTGTCATTGAACATATAATAGTTATGACTATAAATAGTGTTACGGCCGCCTTAGTCAAAATAACTAAACAATGTGGCATCCCTTTCAAACATAATGAAATATCCATCCACAGCTTTGTCTTTTAAATGCAGGACTCAGCAAATATATTTATTTACATCAGTGTCCCCTCACTCAGACTGAGACAAGGTGGATGAGGAGGACTGTTTAATGTCAATCTCCCTGAAACTCTGCTATCTCTCTATAACCTTTTAACAGTATTCAGACTCAAACTCTCTCTGTTTCATTTCATTATTAAGTTATTCTGAACGGCTCATCTGGACCTCTAGCTCCTTAAGACATAGTGGTTCACCTGGGTCATGCTGGGCAGCAGGGGGATTCACAATCGAGGTTCTGGATCATACAGTAGGGTAGAAGCAAAAACGCAGAAAGCCATCACCACATGACCACACTGTGCTTTAAATGAAGCCTGCAAAATAACGACAGTGTGGAAACAAATATTGTTTAAGAGATGAGCCCTGAGTACAGTTTAAAAAAGTGTATGTAGAATCTGAAAGAGATTAATACAACTTGAATTTAGGTAGCATTGTTTCACCAAAAATGTTAATAGTGTAAATGAGATATTCCCATTAAAATGTGCACTATAAGGACTCTGCGAGCTGGAAAACTTTTACACCATAAGGTAAAAACTCCTCTTATGAAAATGTTAGGGCTCATCCAGTGTCCAGAAGTTTCCTTTAAAGCATATTTATTTGACAAGTCTTTCTCCCGCAGCTTCTGGACTAAACAGACAGGATTCACGTGTGACAACGTGCGCCTGTGCAGATTCTTCCTGTTTAAACAGAGCTGAGTCACATGGCAGACACAGAAGACGGGGAGACTTTCAGTCTAAGTGTGAACAAAGCTGAAATAAAATACTTGTGTCAGCACTGTGAACCTGGCTACGTGTCTGTACTGAACATACCACAGCTTCCCTGCCAACCTTCAAGGTGACCCAGTAAACTTGGTTGAACTGAAATTCCCGCGGGGGCTCGTGCAGGCCAGTGGAAAGCTGCACGTGCGCACGTAATCACCGTGTCATGAGTCAGGGACGCAACCATGAATTGTTCCACATCCCATATGAGGGAATGGGTGAAGCACAACACACCTTTGTGCTCTGGTGTCCTGGAGATAAACACACCAACACCAAAGTCACAAAATAAACACATTGTAGAAATATACAGTATACGTGTTAACATTGAAGTACTGCTGAACTCAAAAAGTATATATATTGCCAGTGATTCAAATAACTTCATGTTTTGAAATGTCTTGATCTCCCCGGAAGATTGTTCCATGCAAATTAAATTACCTCCCAGCAGAGGTACATGGTCAATTTAAATGACTTTGATTGCCAATGTGTGAACGAAATGTATTGTAACATAAAAAAATGTCCTTTCTATTTCTTCTCGATCACAGAGGCTGCAGCTGGACAAGACTTGTGACAGTCTTGTTTTGTTACATACACAATCAGACCGTGTAGCTTACCTTGGCTTATTAATGGGTTCAGCTAACATCAGATAACTAGCACATGTGACGGCGCAGAGTCTTACACAGTGCATTGTGATTTTTAAAGCCCCTCTTGCTATTAGAAATGTGACGGATGGAAGGGGAAGCCAAGGTAAAAACTGCAGGTCATTTGACAATGTTTTTTTAAAATGTATTTATTGATTTGTTTTATAGCACACATCAGCCTACTCTCAGGTGCAAAACTTTTTACTTGGAAGCCAAAGTGAGAAAATATGTATTGTCACTCCTCGATAGAAAAGATGGGATTCAATTTGTCACAAACCGAACATTTTATTATTATTATTAATAATAATAATAATAATAATAATAATAATACATTTGTTTTATATAGCGCTCTTCTAAGTACTCAAAGACACTTTGACAAAAACATCAACTCAAAAAAACCCCCCAAAAAACGATGAGGACAGTACAACAAAGAATAAATGTAATGGGGGAGGATGGTAACTCTTCATGGTTAAGAGCAAGACCAACGATTCTTCTGCTTTATTTCCTTGTTAATTGTTTAGCACCAATACACCAAGTCAAATTCCTTGTATGTGTAAATGTATTTGGCAATATTCTGATCAAGATTCTGATCAAGATTCTGATTCTGATTCTGATACACGTGTGACTTAAAAGGAATGTCACTAAATACAATTTTGATAATAAATATTCAATGACTGATTGATTCCCTTTTAGCAAAAACATATTTGCTTTTAGCATACCATGACAAAGGTTGAGTGTCCACCAAACGACAGGCTGGTTTTAACGGCCTTCATTTATTGCTTTCGTCTCAATTTGTTGACAACTTAAGTAAACCAGGACAGAGAAATGTTGTCCTTATCAAATATAATGCTATTACATTACCATAGTTTGGATTTCTCATACAAACAACAGGGCACCGTTACAGATATCAACCTGTTTCTCCGAAATGTAGGTCACTGCTACTGTAAACATGATTTCTGTGGGAAAGGACACAGTAAGGAGACACAGGGGAGGGACAGTATGATCATTTGGGTTTCAAACCAGAGAGAAGGAACAAGAGATCACACTTGACGTAAGCCAAGTGATTACACGTTTCTTTTTTAAATATGATATGGTGTTGAAGTGTTTTTTCCTCGTCCAATTTTTTATGTGTGAAAACATTTATAGTAGCCTTTCAAAATGTGGTGAACTAAATGTAAATGTTTGTAACCAAAACATCACAAGCTCCCAGAACTGTCTAAAATGAGCATTGAGCAAGATTATTTGAGTGTAGGATGACATGCACCAAAAAGCGTCAGGATCTGGAGACAAACTTGCGACCAATGCAGGGAGGACTGTAGCCTTTTAAAGAGCCCATATTCTGCCCTTTTTGGGGTTCATATATTTAATCTATGTACCTACTTTTGTACGTTCACAATAGCTAAAGTCCGAAAAAAGTGTCTGTTTTTATGTACTGCTCCTCCTTGCTCCCTCTACGCTCTGAGTCCGTCAGCTGCACTCTGTTGAGCCCACACTGTTAGACCCCACATGGGCCAAGTCTGCTCTGATTGGTCTGCCGATCCGCTCTGTCGTTATTGGTCAGTTGCTTAGCACGCGTCTCGGAAATTTCAACATGAGCTGCAGGGCTTGCCACAACGAGCCAATGGGCTTAGATCAGTGATCTCACACTGACAATGACGCCGCACTGACACATTTTTATCGAGGGGGGCTAGAACCGAGCGTTACATGCGGCTAATGCTACAGCTAACAGGAGGACGTAGGAGAAGCTGCATTTCTGCGGACTTTCAATCAAGCCCACAGGAAGTGTGCTGAATGTTGAAGCCAATTTGACATGGTGGCTGAGCCTGGTATTGCAGTGTCACGGGATGCCATTGGGTTCAAAAATACTTTTTCCCATTAGCTTACATTGGCAAAGAGACGTCTATAATATTAGTTGTAATATAACAATTTAATAATCATTTTCAAAATCATTAGGTCTGAAAAGTTGTAAAAAATACAATTAAAGCCAAATTCAGAGATATTTTAGAGACGTAATGAATGCAGATCTGAACCATGGGACTGTGACTCACAGTGCGCATGAGCCTTTGTTTTGCTTCATGCACCTGAGCAGCTTTCATTAGAATGAACACAGCTCCGCCTCCAATGCTGTATCCATTCTATAACACATCCATGTATGTTGGTGGCACAGTTAACAAACAGACCAATGTTTTGTCAGGTGGAAATCATGGTCAAATGTTGCCAATAATGCTATATAATTCACCATTAAAGTAGTTGCTTCAGGTTTTGTTTGTAGTAAGTGTACAGTTCAGTTTTTGGACATCATACTCTGTAAGTTATGTAAGTGAGTACTGTAGTTTAGTGTTAAACTTCTCAGTGTTCTGATGTACACCAAAGAACATACATCTGACTCACCCAGCATTTTCTCTTTAATATCTTGGTCATAATGTTAACTAACAAAAAGGAAATATAGACTTGTAATTCCCCAGCTGTACCTTACATTAATGGACAAAATGAAAGAGCAGTCATTGTATCTAACTTTCTGCTTCTTCTGGTATAAGACCTCATGACGGGTTAGTTGTCTTTTGATGCACAAAGTAAATGCAAGTTTCATTGCTTGATAGATCACATGAAGTCACTGCTTCAGATTTACATCTTAAAAGGCAAGAAATCATTTGAGGTATTTCACATTTCAAACATGTAAATGTGAACTCATTGATGCTTTTAAAATTAGGAGGAATGGGCCTCTTTATGAAGATTATTTGTATTCACTTTTTGTACATGTTCTTGTTTTCTCAAATCTCCGAACTTGACCTTGGCACATGTTTTTCTCTTCATCTAAATCTCACTGATAGTCATAACAGCTTTGTTTACATGGAGGCTCTTCCCTTGATAAGTCTTTGTTTCCTTACCCATGAAGCCTGACGTCAGAGCCCGGGATAGCACTTCCTCCCTAGGGACAACCATGAGAGGAGGAGCTGTGAGAAGAGGCCATCATTTAAAACCCACAGGATAGTTTCTGTGTTCTCTATATGTAACACATGTTATATAATGTATAGGTCTGGGCTGTTAGCTATTCACCATATATTGTCCCTAGAGGGGACTCTACATGATGAAATAATAGTCAGCCAAAAGAAGATCTAATGTACATGCTGGGCCTTAGACAATAGTCCCACTGTCTACCAAGTATTGAATACTTGAAAACAAGTCAGAACGAGGAGGTGGTGCCTAATTCCTTTTACTTTGCTCACAGAGTCAAATCCTGACAAAGCAATTTAGAACGAGCAGATGAGAAAAACCTTTGTTTTCATTTTCTTTGCCTTATTTGTAGCTACTTTCCAGAACAATGAAGCCGCTGAGAGGCTGAGGTTGGGCCTAGTATCTTGTCTGATGTGCTTACCAAACAATCACCGCCATAGGAAAAAAAAGTTTGACTTTTTATTAAAGGAAAAAGATAATCAACTGACGACAACGTGCACTGACTCATAATCAAAGTAATAACAGTGAACCAAGAACAATAGCAGTCAAAGAAAAATACGACGACCCAGCTCACCCTCTCTCTTCCACTGAGAACAAAAGGTGAACAAGTGAGTTCAATCAATACCACATCCCCGCTACTACCCATGTGACCTGCTATCCCCCTACTCAATATAATGCCAAAATAAATGACATCATAAACAACAACCCAAAACACCAAAATATAACATTTACATACTATAACCTTAAAAAAATATTCTAATTCATCCATGGCTCCAACACAATTATTTCCTTTAGTTTCAGAAGAAAATAGACGAAGAAAAAAAGGTTGAAAGTGGCAGGGATGGGGTCGACCTTTATCTATATTGAATGTTGTCGAAAACATTGTGCAGTACTAACTGGTTTCAGCCTCCTCATGTTTCCTTTATTTATGGCCACAAAGATTCATCCCTGTGCTTCATGAAAAAATGCTGCCAAAAGAAGATGCATCTCTCTTCAGTACAAAACAAATGTACAAGCTAGCCAGATGAAGATGTAATCAACACAAATGCCGCCTTTTCCTCACATGGGGCGCCTCTTGGAGGATAAACTTCAATTCATAATCTGTGAGCAAGGGACAAGATTGAGGAAGCGCTCAGTTTGTAATCAAAGTAGTATCCTCCACTTATGATTCTGCAGGCATTGGCAGTACACAGTGAAACAGTCAGATTGGAGAAGAGGCATTGCATTGGCTATCAATTGGCTGACAATTTATCTTTTATTAATCTCTCTGTATCTAAGGGAAACCTATAATCACATTGTAGATGTTGTTTCTTTACTCCCTCTCTATTCTGGTGGCCGTCAAAAATGACACTAAATTAAAATTTGTCATTGCTGCTTTTAGTGACGTCTTTGTTTCTCCCACCACCAAAGTTCGCCCATGTTTAAATGTATTTCTTGACATATGATCTTTAAGCAGTCAAATTTGTAGTAATTATTGAATCTAGCTGTGTCTCAGGCTGATTATTAAATCTCACTTTAGTAATATAATGAACATCTTTCAGAGGAAGACCAGCTAGTCTAGGATGAATGAAAGGAAGTAACTGTTTACCGATCTCTTTGACTATGTTTTAAAAATCCATTTACTTTGCTGACCTTTGAACACATGACAAGATGGCTCAAACGTTTGAGCCTGTAAACTATAAACAAAAGGAAGTCTGTTTTTCCACCCACAAAGTGATTAAAATGTGATTTCCTTGTTACTCTCTATCTGCTGGTGTTGACTGCAGGCTGGGCTGCTTCAAATCGACCTCTATAATGTCTCAACCAACCACAGCCCTTCGTCTTCCCCTGTGGGGACTTACACCTCCCCTCAGAGGATCACATCACTCCAATCATACCCAGCCAACAACAAGTTCTCGACCGGCGGAATCAAATTTCACTCACAATAACGTTTACATTAGAGGCGTCTCTCTGACACTCTTATGCAGCGTGTTCAGCAGTGTGTGCAGGAATATGGTAAGCTGCGTTTCCTACAGTAAATCAGCACCAACGGAAACCAGATGCAGAAAGATCAAAGGTCAGAGCGAGAGAGGGAGAGAGAGAGAGAGAGAGAGAGAGTGGCACTGCAAAACTGATATCAGACAGAGGTTCTAGGAAATATTTACAACCAGAAGAGGAGGAAGAAAACAGAATTCTAAAGAAGTTAAAGTGAACAGGCATAGTTTAAGGCAACAGAAGCTAGCATCGTATAGGTCTACAAGACAGGACCATATTCCATACTCTTGATTAAGACAGGCTTAAACAAATGAAAAGGAAAGTAAAACAAGAAAGTTCACATCGTTCTTTTTAACCCTTGTTTGCTAAGCCTGTTTTTAGGATATTATTGATTCGTTGACATATTAGCATTGCTTTAAGTATAGATGTTTAAATATAGTTATATACTGGTAATGCTTGTAATGTTTAACAATCAATCACTCAAAGTGGTATTGTAAGTGGCTCCGCCGTGCAGTGGTTAGTGCTGTTGCCTCACAGCGAGGAGGTGTCTGGTTTGAATCCCTGTCAGACAGGCCCTCTCTGTGTGGAGTTTGCATGTACATGTGTGGGTTCCCTCCGGGTACTCTGTCTTCCTTCCACAGTGAATGATTGACTGGTGAACAGTCCAGGGTGTACTCCGCCTCTCGTCCAATGACACCTGGTAACGGTTCCAGCCTTCAGGTAAAGATAATGGATGGATGGATATGTTGTAAATGTTACATATGGAAAGGAAGGTGACTTTATGGAAGCAAGAAGTGCAGTTTCTCTCTTTTGAATGAGTGCAAACAAATTAGCAAAAAAACAGCAGCACAAATATCATAAAATTATACTTTAAACCTTTTTTTTATGAGTAAATGCACTCAGGTACCTCCCACTTCAGGTACCAAGTAGGAAAATAAAAAGTACTATCAAGAAGTAACCACGTTCCTGTATGACACACACGATAAACAGTTCCACAGAGCAGACTGACCCTCATAAAAAACAGGAATATTAACATCTTATTGGTTGCCTAGATGAACGCTCACACTGATAAAAACTGATAGCTGATAACTTTTACTGTGTTGTTTCTTCATAAACATGCATGAGAAGCACAAAAAGCTTTCAGGGGAAGATTAAGCAGGAAAGCTTTCTATCATACCATTGTATTTTATTATCACTGGCTTTCCTGGCATCCAGTGATCATCTTTTCTGAAGAAAATTATATACAGCCTCTTCCCACATCCACAAAACTCAAATTTTCCAAAAATTGTGAATGCAAAGGTTATTTTTTTTCCCTACAGCTCTTTCGAGCTATTTCCTGCCGGCGTCCTTATACATTTTCTGCAAGAAGTCAGGGTGGGCTGATGTTTGGAAACAGAAGGAAATAGTCAGTAAATTTCCTCAAGCGAGTTGGCGGGATTGATGATGTAAGGGATGTGCAACTGAGGCCGCTTTTTCTTTTCTTCTCACCCTTATGTTATTTTTCACTCTTTCCTTTAAAATGTGAACATGTACAAAAACCTGTAAAATTGTCCTAAAGGCAACAACTGTCATGAGAGTGTGAGACTTTGTTGCTTTCTTCACCGTCTTTTTTTAAAAGATTATTTTTGGGCTTTCTGTGCCTTTTTTGTAGAGATAGTACAGTGAATAGAGTTGGAAACCAGAGAGAGAGAGAGTGAGGAATGACATGTGGGAAAGGATCCACAGGTCGGATTTAAACCTGGGCTGCCTGTTTGAAGGTCTATAGCCTCTGTACATGGGGCATGCGTGCTAACCACTAGACTTCCGGCACCCCAGAAATTTTGTTTATATTTGCCCTTCCCCCCCATTATAAACCAACACTTAAGCCATCAGCGTCAAAAGGCCTGCCTGTGACATCTCTGACTGGCTGCTATTTGAAGGACTCTGTAACTACAATCTTATCAACATCTTTTCAAATGAGGTTCCTTCTTTCTCTTACTCTTGTTTTGGTATTCCATACTAATCATACACCAGTCAAATAAGGAGTCTACCTGTAAAACTAGCTCCCCCATTGTTTCTGTCATTTCCATATCAGCAAGCAAGATACATGAAACGTCTGCTAAACAGCAATTACGAAAAAGTGGAAAGACAATTTACTTTCACTTTTACTAAGCTTTCTGTAGTATGTGACTGTTCAACCTTATCTCCAGTGTATTTTCTGTTCAGTTTTCTGAGCTATTTTTATTTTTCCACCAGTTATTAGGTTCTATTTAAGTTTGTGCAAAGCTTTGGCTCATTGCCTCGAGCTCATGCCAGTCTTTCCACATTCTCTGCTGAAATCTCAGCCCACAGCTGCTTCATTACAGCAGAGGAGGAGATGTTTGAGGGGTTTGCACACACATGTGCCCAACTGTTTGTGCACATTTCGTCCCAAATGCAAGACAACTGTACACAGAAACCTTGCCTGCTGCATGGGTTCGTATTGTTATTGTAAGAATTAATATGCACTTAGATAGACATAGCTGAGGCTCACAGCTGTGTGTGAAGAGGAAGGTGAACTTTAATAAGCTGATGCAGGTACAGCTGATGTCTGAGACCTAGTTTTAAAACACAAATATTCACAATAATCAACAACAGCAGCTATAGCACAGAAAGATACTGTCTGAAATGTGTTTTAATAACTGGGTTATTCTGAGTTATTAATCTTGATCCACATGGTTGAGAAAACACATCCAGTCCATGCAGTGTAAAAACAAAGCGCTGTCTTCCAAGATGAGATACTTATAACATTAACGTGTAAATCCGATCTGAGTGTTTAAGCTGCTGTTTGGTATCAGATGATTTGATACATCACTTTGGGATTAGAGATACTTTCAGCTAAGCAGCAAAGGTCCTTACCTGCTCATCACTTTCAGACTAATTAATAAAGGAAATTTACAATGAAATGTGTGCTAACATGAAAATGAGAAAAATAGACTACAAAGCACTCTGCAATTGGAGACCTGAGTTTCTCTCGAGAAGTCACCTCATTCTATACATTTCAGCGTGATGCAGGATATCTGACACCAAACTCTGCTACACCTCCCTTTTCTGCATCAGGAGTATTTAAATCAGACGTGTTGTGCCTTCGCAGGACATGGTGTTCTTCTGGCCCTGAAAAGCAAGAAGATTGGGAAATAAATCCAAGTCAAAACGTACTTGTCTCACCAGCTTACCCCCACCATTGTTTTTGTGCTCGGCAGCTCTGAGAGAGCTACACTATGTGCTAATCTCGCGCTCTTTCCAAGAAAAATACATTCCTGAACGCTGCTTTCAAGTTTGTCACATTATGAAGGAGAGAGTTTCTCCCTGCAGACCTGGCACGCATCCAACTCTCCCGACCAAACACCCAGGCCACGTGCACGCCGTTTGGGAGGGGAAATAACTTGCAGATGGCTTTGACGCATTTAACACAGGGGGAATATATTCACACCGTCTGGCAAATGCACCGTGTGTTTGAACAAGTAGCCTCGATCTTGGAGCTGAAGCTACAATCGGTTCATTCATGCGACTGAAACGTGCCAACTAATGGAGTTTTAATTTACAGTTTATTTCAATTTACATTACAAGTTATCATTAATGCAGACGTCCATTAACACATTAACTTCTGGATGCTGACTGGATGGGCTGAGAAAGTGGGACAGAGGGAGAAAAAGAGACAAATTGAGTGACACATTATGTTTGTAGATTATCTTTATTGCGTAAATCCCTATCACTGTGTATTAATGCTTTACAGATACTAAATATCACTCGTTATTTTTCTAAATTAGAGTATGTGTCGGTAGGTCTGTGAGTTACACTCAAAGACACACATGCTATTATTCTTGGCCTTTTCTGCCGTCTGATAACTTCACACCAGAAAAAAAAAAAAAAATTCCTTAATGATTGTCCTTATGGCTGCAACTGAGCAGTTCCCTGTCAAAAGCATTAGCAGACCGGGTCTAAAGCAAACTGTCTGGTTTAGTCACCAATGGTTGAAAAACTAACAGTGTTTGCTTCTGGGCAGGTTTTGATTTCAGGGATTTTAGGCTCTGAAATCCACTTTTTTATTTTCTAAACTGTTGCCCGGATGTGATGCCACCTCAAGATACTGAAGATTTATTTATTTGGTAAAATTCATCACATCATGCATTTTGGGCTCTATGTGGAGCCTCTTTTGTACTGAGGAAGATTCACAAACAAAGAGCGCCACAGAGGCCTGGGACAAAGAGAGACAGATCATAAGCAATACAAAGAAACAAGTCGATTTTGTGGAACCCTAAATTACAAATGTGGGAGGAGCAGACGCAGACAAAAGCAGCTCTTTTTGCACGTTCTTTGGGGATGTTGTTTGTTCCCTCATGGTATTTTTCCCCTTCCAGAATACTTCTGAGAGCAGTTTCGCGTGCGGCTCTCTGCTGCCTGCTCTGTGACCCCTCTGAAGTTACACAGATTTCCGTGAAGCCTTGGAAAGGGAGGGGGGTTGCAAGCTGATACCCGTCTCCCTTTAGAGTCAACAAGGTGTTGATTTGAACCAGCACAGACGTCCTGATGTCACATCGTGTACGTCCAAGCTTGTGGATGCCACGTTGTAGATAGAGACACCTCAGTGGAGAATCACCAGCTTGATGTTGGTGTTTGAGGGAAAATTCATGAGGCAGAATAAATTCACTACTAATCAACTACATAGCAGGAAGTCTCCAAACGTTTAACAGCTGAAGTGCCTGGGTGTGTTGGAGGCACTCCTAAATTCTGATTTATAATAAACAAAATCAACTTTTTCATTTATTCAAAGATGTAATGAAAAGTGTGTGAGATTTATTCACAGGATAAATCAGCTCCTCACCAAATGGATTCAAGTCTCTTCATAAAATGTTCAATTATCAAGTTTGTTATCAAATCAACAGAACCCAGTCTGGATGGGTGGGAGTAGGAGGTCCAACTGTATGATTTAGCCATGCTGAGAGGAAGTCAGATAAGTCATGTACGTCTGTTTTTTTTCATTAATGAGGTGAGGCCTTCAAGCTAGTTCAGGCAGACAACTCACACTAGACATGCATCATTATCCACAATCACCTGACAACACCTCCTACCAATTAGCGGCCTATTTAAGCTGCAAGATTTCCTGTCTCTCCCTCTGCTCTTTCATTGCCAGCTCTGACCTGCACCAGTACTGCACTCTTGCTCAGCCCCACCACCAAACCAGCATCCACCTGTGGGCTCAGACTGGGGGGGGGTTTAAGATGTCATCCCATTACTCTTTGAATTTCTGCATGTAAAATTAAACTGCGAGGAGTGATGAGGTCAGAACCTTGAAGCCAAACACAAACTATATGTTCTGTTGTTGCACTCGAAATTTTAAACAAATACAAACATGAGTTGTCTCACTGAACTGAACTGAACTGTTAAATGTAGAAGCCCCATCATGTCACCTTCGGGATAAACTCTCTGACCCATACAAGGAAAAACCCAAAGACATACGAAGACAGAACAGAGACTGAAGTCAGCTTTTTGGCTCTAAAGACAAAACAGACTGTATTTGGCCCTGGATGAAATCTGCACACTCATCACACTCCCTTCATCATCCTCTGCCACAACACATAAATAAGCCTTACAAAGACTTTGGAAAAAACCCGTTGATTTGTCTTTCTATTAAGATTGCGCAGTATTTGCCGGAAAAGCAACGTCTGATTGTTTTGGTTTGTCTGCCACAGCTCCCTCCTGTCTGGTTGTGATCTGTTTGGAATGTAAGCCGATACTGATTATAAGATGGAAAACAAATTACAATGACATACTTTCTCCAGGTAACCTTGAAGAGTTGTCTCTGCTCTCTCCTGTATGTTTGTATTCAGGTTCGTTTATGGAACAAACTGGGAAAAAAAGACATTTGGCATTGCAACATGAAAGAAATGTTCAAATGTATAAAAACAGAAACACATTGAAGAGAAAACGGCAAAGCAGTGGTAAAAAAGTTTCAAATATAAGCCAAAACTACTTCTTAAAGCATCATTAGAGCCTTTTAACCCAAGTGTCAACCTCTAGGCTAAAAAAAAATAGCTAATGCAGAAATGTCAAAATCTGCACTTCCCTGAGTGGCCATTAGAGGCTGTTCCAACGGTGATTTGAGACACAAAGCATGATGACAAACTAAGAAAAGTCAGCAAAAACATGTTTTTGGCTTGTGTATTTGGAAACATCTTGACACTTAAAAACAGGAACGTCGTTTGATGTCTTTGGCATAAAGACAACCTGTCATGTAGTTCTCAGAAACGTCTTAATTCACGTGAAAGATGAGTCACCTTCCATATCCTTATTACATCAGTGTAGTGAATGACAAATACAATTATTAAGTGTAATAGTTTAATACTTTAATTATTGATTTGGTCTAATCAAGGACTCCAACAAGTCATTTTGACACTTTAATATGAGTTATCAACAAGATTGGCTATCTGGATAAAGTTAATTTGAATGCCTAATATCATGTATTAAATGGCTGATGCAGGGTAAGTGTCAGAGGAGGTGATTAACAGCAAGGTTTAAAAACAGATTGGTTTCTTTGGGTGAGGGTTGACATGCCGAGACTTGTGTTGATTTCCACCCACAAGGCTCGGAGTGTTGTTGTTTATGTCTCAAAGAGTTTGAGTTCGTCTGGTGATATGATCAACTATGTCAGTCAACAACGTCAGAGCAATCACTCTGGCTGCCCATTGTAACTCAAACAAACAAACGAAGAATTCCTCTGCACTGGTGTAAAATATCAGAACACTGACATGTTACAAGTTAAGTTTTTTTTAAGCCTGAACTAACTTTCTTCTCTGCTTAAGTACTTCAAAATGAACACTACAAAAATTTTTAGAATTTCAAACTTAGAATAACTCTCTCTCTTAATGCTTTTTTATGCTGTTGGTAAAGAAGGGTGCTTTTCATGGTTGGGGCTGTCCAGTTCTAGATGTGAAAATGGAATATATGAAATTTCAGAACACAATACAGTACATGATAAAAGCTTTGTGGCAGAAGTCTTGGGTAGGTTGGTCCTTTTTCTAAATGCTAATACTCTGATATACACAAGTCTGGAGTGGAAAAACTGAACTGGACTGCACATCGCAAACTTTGCTGATGTTCGGCCAAACTGAGGGAATTATGCACTTTTTCTTTTTTTTTTAATTCTCCATTAAAAAAACATCTTTGCAGCAAAGTTTCTCATAAGAGCGAGTCCACAAACGTTCTAACATATTTTACAAAACCAGCAACCCTCCAACTGTCATGAGACCAGCTCTTTATAAAAGTTGAGTTTGGTTCCGAGTTATCCCAATTTTTGAAGTTGATTTCTTTTCAGCCAGGAACACTCGACACAAATTTAACCATTTCATTGCAAAAATGGATAGACAGTTTTTCTTGGCGTTGAAGGCTCTGCTTGAAGGATGCTACCTGGCTTAGCTCTTAGCTTAGCATCATATCACATATTTCCAGGGAGCGCAGTGCTAAACCCCTACAAGAATGTACCAAAGACTGGAGGCATAAATAAACAGGATTATATGCGTAGATCAGAGTGCAGAATGTGAGCGTGAATGATCTGCTTGGTGGGAGTTACTTGAAGATGTCAAAATGCACCAGCAACACTTGTAGAATAAAGATCAACTTTCATCAGGGTCAACTCTGCTGAAGGCCATGAGCCGAAACGCATCGGTCTAAGTTGTTAATAAAGTTGATCTTCATACTACGAGTGTTGCTGGAGCATTTTGACCTCTTCTAGCCTTTCACTCTTCATGCACCTGAAAATCCCACTCTGCTTCTTCAAGTGGGAGTTACTTGACAACCTTTGAATGTCTTGTGCTTGACCCTTTATAACCAACATAATAACTGCTCTATAGTTCTAACTTTTCACGTCAGAGGAAATGATCGCTGGTGGTCAAAGACAGGTTTGTCTATGTACTGGTGAAGATAGAGAGACAGGTTGTATAACTTTTTCTTGAAACAAAATGGAGACCAAATTATTCCCCAATAGTTTCCAGGTTTTGCTATTGTTGAAGTCACATAGTTAAAGAGGTCATAAGTTTAACCCAGAGGGTTATTTTATTTTATTTTGTTGTGTTTTTAAAGCCTAAATGGGATTTCTAATGTTCATTCTTGACTGTGGGCCTTTCGTTATTGTTGGGCTCCTATATTTTTTATTTAAAAGGGAAAATTCTCAATCTGTTATTTTATTTAGTTGCACTTGTAAATTGTATATTTTGGTAAATCAGGTCAAAAAAACAGATGTGCTTAAAGACCTGTTGGGCATATCCACTTTGAATCTGGGTCGGGAAAACAAGCAGAGGAAAGCAAAGGTATGTAGGTTACAGTGTGTGAATATACAGGCAGGAGTGTCCTTCCAAAATAAGACTTCAGTCTCTCTAAAAGCATGACAAGCAGGAGCAAAGAAACCTTCAGATCCTTTACTTAGTATTGAGTTAGTTTATACTACACTGTAAAGATATGGCATTGCAAAGAAAAGTCCTGCATTCATAATGTCACTGAAGTAAACGTTTGTCAGAGTAATCATAGAAACGTACTTTACTGGTGGATCTCATTGACAAGCTGAAATTAAACTGATGCCTCAATGTCGTCTACAAAATCAAACAACTTGCATAAAGATTGATTATTTGACTGGTTGCTGTATTTTGTGTCATATTTAACTTTATTTAGTTCTCCCCCTACACTAAGCACATTTTAATCTCACCTTATTTAGGCTGTGAAAAAAAAAAAATATATATATATACATATATATAACTGTAATTCAAATCAAATTATTGTCATAGTCTAATCATTCAATTATCTTATTAGTACAGCTCTAATTGATTTGAACTGGTAATGGTTCTAAACAAATCTTCTTATAATTGGTGTCAAATCTGAATTCATAATGAACTGTAGATACACAGCTATGGAAGTCCAATGCAAGAACAATGTTTTTATGAAGTACTGTTCATAGTTAATAGAACCCACAGTGCTTTACACAGTTCACAGGCCAAACAAAAAGCAAACAGGCAAGGCACTGTGAGTAAAAACAATCAAAACAAACATAGGAAAACAATGGATTAAAAGAACATTTAAAAAGACGATAAAGCATACAAAAACACACCACACAATATCTGAGCTTTAATTTCACACCCTAAGCAGGCGAGCAGGTTTCACAACAGCTGAGTGTGAAGTTGCAAAACATGAAAAGGTTAAATGAGTCATTCTGCTTAAGTCTGAACATCAACTAAAGAATCAACAAGGGTTACAGGTATTTGCTGGATGTTGCGGGATGTCAAGTTTATGAAACTTACTGTACAAAAACACATTGTCACTATGAGGTCACTGTGGTAAACATCAGAAAGAAAGACCCCAGGGTGTCACACTCCTTCTCTCCAGTCACATAGATACAAAATGATATTTGTTGGCAAATGATTGATCTGAAGTTTGACCCTTTTTAGTCTGAGGATATATACACAACTTTCTTTCCCTTTCAGTTTATGTAGAAGCCTCTCACAGTCTCTGAAAATTAAGGTTAAAACACCTGAAATGAATCCTTAAAAAACATTTCCCATGATCCTCTGTCTGTGTTTACAATCATGTTTACAGGGCTGACACCCAGCAGTCGTTTCTGACATCAGCCGTTCCTTGAGGGTTTGTTTAAATAGCTTAATGTAAAAAGGTAAAGTTAAGGTAAAATTCTGAGAATAAAGGTACACCATGTTCAGCATTGTGTGTTTTGAGATGTTTTTCTGCTGTGTTGTTTACCACCATTTTAACCTAGCCTATATTTTTTTTCTGCACAAGGTCAACCTTGTTTTTGCTTTGTTATGTTTGTTTTATAAATGAATGTATTTCTGCTAAATAAGCAACGATACGTTGGTACAAATGGTTGATAGTGCTAAAGGTTTGAAAATAAATGACCCATCTTGTTTGAGCTTATCAAAATATCAAGCAGATAACATGAGAACCAAATGATGTTATTAAACAAGATTAAGATTAAGATTATTAAATCCTAATCTTAATCTTAAATAAATCTTAATCTTGTATGGGAAAATCAGCAATTAATTACATATTTATGATTCTACAATGTTTTTGATAAAGACGAACACCATTTCATTATTGAGTGTCTTGTTTGTCTGATCGGCTGATCTAAATAGCTTCACTCTAGTTGATGGATGATTTAATTTCATCTCATTTGAAACAAAACATTTTCATTTGTAAATAATAATTGTTATTGTTGGGCTTTTTATTCCCGTAATTTAAAAGACACTTAATGTTTTTCTTTCTATTTCCGGTTTATTTATAAAACAGATAAACAATAAATGAGTCGAAGACAGTGGAAGCAGACAGTGTCAGGTATTTAGCTTTGATTCATTACTTGAATGAAAATAGTTGGTGGTCAACTTGTAAGTAGAGGGGGAAAAAGCCTCTCACTGAAGCTGTTGTCTCTCCTCACACAGCACTGAATCCTCTCTGTCCTACTTAAGACTCCTCAGTGAACATATTGGCCTTCAGCATTGTTTATAGCAAAGTACACACTATTAACACTGTGTATAATATACTGAGCCCCTGTGTGTTCCTGTGTTACGCCTGTTAAAATGTGGCACACACACAAAAAAAAGCTTGGCTCCATGCTGTATATTCATGTAAACAAAGAACAAACTGTACAATGAAGACAGTGTGGGGACCTGAGATATCATTGACTGATTATTTTGTGTTAGAAGAAATAATAGCTTTTGTCTGCTGTTGCTTTTCACACATTTTAACCACATTTTACAGGAGGCATTCCCAACATCTGTCTCCACCTTCATAAAAAACATTAGAATGGATGTCTGTCAGACAATCACAGTATTTACATCGACTTAAATTGACTGAATTAGCCACGAGTAAGACTGATCATGAAGCTAGAAGGAAGTTTGATTTATATTATAGTTACCATATATATATATATATATATATATACTGCAATTGTTTTAGTGCAAAATGTACAAAAAGTACAAAATGAAAAGTAAACCTGCCATGTCTCTTAAACATGCCGCATGTTACACACTTGTTTTTAGTTAAAAGGTCTACTCTCTTATTTTCTAGTCGTATTCAGATTCTCTTCATTGTACTGGACAGAATAAAGAGAATATAAAAAATGAATTAATCATGTATTTTTGTGTATACGGGCAAAGCAAATCGAGTATATTTGGTTTTGGTTTGGTTCTGAAGAAATAAAAACCACCTAAAATATCTGGATTGCGCAAGTGCTCGATATTGAAGCAGTCACAGGCTAAACTAATTACTGTTTTGAACTACTGACTGTTGCTTGTTCCTGCAGCATGATTTTGGCATGAATAGTTTTGACTCACGCTATTAAACATGATGTACCCTCCCACTGGCACGCAACATGCTAAACACAGCTCCTCTATCATTTTCCTAACAAAGAGTGCAGCCTAAACACCAGCTAAGGTTCCAATAAAACTCTAAAGACAGACATCATTTTGAGCTTTTTTTATTTTATTTTATTAGAAAAATCAATTACAAAACTTTGGTAAAATTGTGAATCAACAACTGCATTCGTATAAAAATACATTCGTTTATTTCAGTGCGCGACACCAAAGTCGCACAGCTGACCCTGAAGACATCTTTCATGCTCCTAACAGTTTGTCTTTTTGGAAGTTGAGGAGTAAAACATCATCCTCGAGTCACTTTTTGGAATGTTCCTCTCACACACACACCATTTCAGTGGCATCTCCAGCTTGAGGCTCAACTTGAACGCCACAGCACCGAGGCATCTGGCTCCCATCAAAAGCTCAGATACCTCCTCCTCCTCCTCCTTTTGTTTAGCAGCTGGGAAAGCTAATCTATGAGCCTCGTGCAGCTCTATACACAAATTGCTCATCCTATTTAATCATCGTGCTAAAGTCAACAACCACAACTATGTGACATTTGAGTGTTAAGCTTTCCATTAACACAACGCTCCTCTAGGTATTCATCCACATACAGTTGAATCGGTTTTTTTGTTCATCTGAGAGAACTACTTCCTGAAACTCTCATGCAATCTTCATCGGCAGATAATTAAGGCATACATATTTTTCCCTTTAAAAATATTCTGACCTGCATATTCTTCACCTGCTTACTTCACTTGTCCACATTCAGATAGTCAATGCTTCAGTAACAGTAGAAAGTAACAGAGGCACACTGCGGCTGAGTCACACTGTGCTGCCAGGATGAGCAGAGTTGGAAACTGAAGATAATAATTGCACTTTTGTCTTTAAACGCCACTCAAAGATGACAATGTGCTTCCTAACATGTCACCTAATCAAGAGCGCTTATTACAAACTTTGAACACCAGGTGCATTTCCAACTCTCTACCTGACAAATATTAAGTGACCCCCCCCCCCCCCTTTCGATAGGTCCCAAAATCATAAATTCGCTTTAGCTTCAGATGAGGGAAATCGTTGATTGGGAGGTATTCGCAGCTCGCTTCACCACGAGCCAAGGATCACTCAGGGGAGGACAGGAACTGATGTGGAGGAGATACTTTTCTCACAGCAGAGCAGGAAAGTGTCCACACAGCAAAGTGGCTGCACCTCCACTGACAGTCCAGTTCCTGTGAGTTCCATCTCCTGACCTCTCCACGGCGCTCTGGTCCCTCTCCACGACACTCGGTGGGACCAGGTGCCATTTATCAGAGAGAAGTGATCCAGGAGACGACAAATCTCTTGATTCGGTTTTGTAAATTCATGTCGCTTGACGCTCAGACAGGGCTCAGGGTTCAACACGTCATGCAGCGGGGTCTCATGTTTAAGGGCTGAGGGTTTGGGTCAATCTGTAAGCAGAAGACAGAAATGAAGACATATTAGATGAAGTACTGGTGGACAAAAAAAATCCTTTTAGTCTTCATTAAGAGCTATGATATTTCAAACTACTCCCACTGTCACTTGGGATGATTTTTTAAAATGTATTTACATAACGATAAATACTTTCAAAGCCTTTAAATGCCAATCAGACTAAATAAACAGGTACTACTGGTAGTACTGGCAGACTCACCTCGCAGTACACCGGCGGAGGTCTAAAACGAAATTCTTGGACAAAAGCCATGAGGGGGCGCTCCAGGATCCCGCTCAGGTCTTCGGCGGGTGGCAGGACCACCGTGTTGTTTCGCTGCTCGGCCTCCTCCTCCGTCACCACGGAGCTGTAATCTGGAGGAGCTGAGGGGAAACAGGCAGGATTAGTCCACTGGTCTGACTCAACAGAACAGGTCCAAACACTGAGCAGCTGAGTCATCAGTTTAAACTCTTAAAAACCCACATGTAACATTTACTGCCTTTTGCACTAACAAACACTGATTTGATCCAACATGAATCTCTACTGAATTGAATCCTTTGTTTCATTTTTTTTACATGTTGGCTTCAGATATTGTGTGATTGGCAGATAGAAATCATAAAAAATGAAACTGTGAACAATTAAAAGAGGAAAAAAAGACCCCTCAAAAGGCAAACAGTATGACTGTCTTTAGATAGAAGACTATGTTGAGTAATGTAAAGCCTTGGATTTGATTCATGTGCTGCTTCTCAACAAGTTCACAACATGATTTAGTTCATGATAGCAAACATCCCTGAACACTGGCTATGGTTTAATAAAATAATCCAAACAATAATGAGTCTGTGCTGCTCTGCACACAGCGTGTCATGTGTTTTCATCTGCACAGTTTGGGCACTTAAAGTTAAAAAAAAACAACAACTAAAGAAGTGAGCAGGGGAAAAACCCATCAACAATTTTGTTTTTCCTGCCTTGTTCGTGTCAGAGAGATTAAAAATGTTCTAGTTGTAATAATAGCACATCTAGACCAACACGTCCCTCTCTGTCAGCCTCTACACTATTAAATGACACTTACGCTCAGGCTGCTCCGGAATGGCCATGCGGAGCCACTCGAGGTTGACGCTGTACTGGCTGCTAACGCTGGACGTCCTGCTGCCAAACGGGTGGAGGGGGATGGTGCCGATGACCAGCGGCAGCTCCAAACACAGCTTGGACGTCCCAGGAACATCAACACAAACCTGGAGGGAGGAAAATAATAAGAATTTATACTTCTGTGCGTGCAAAGTGCATCTTAAAATAGCAGCTCGCATTAAAAGAGGGGATTACATCATGACGGAGCTCACCTTGAGCATGTACTCCACTTTGATGATGCGGCACTGCAGGATGGAGGGACCCACCGGTGGGATCTTGATGGCGCGACCATGCCACGTCTCCCTGCTTCTGGCTCCCACGATATCACCGGAAAGAGTGCCCACCACAGAGCGCTTCTGCTTCATGGTTCCTCGTGCGATGAAGGTCTGCGTCTGAGTGATGTAAGCTTTGGGAACTACTGATCTGGAGGTAGAGTTGTCAAACTCGGCAAAGACAGGAATCACCTCACCTGTGAAGTGAAACAGCATGTTATAAAAGAAAGACATTTCTAAAAAAAAAAAAAGGCCTTTAAGACCTTGTTTGATTGTTTTTTTTTTTGTTTTTTTTGTTTTTTTTAAAGGAGTTGTTCATGGTGCTTGACTCTAACCTGGTGTGTAGCCTTTGCGGTCGATCTTTGCAGTAACAGACACCTGTCCAAAGTTTCGGTACCATGCCCGTGCCATCTTGTCCTTTGTTCCAGCCTGTGGCGCCTGGAAGGATAAAACAAAATTAACATCACACCCCAGAAAATAATGCAGGGCATAAAGATAGTTTATGAATTGAGAAGGTTGAGATGCTCACCAGTAAGGCCGGTGTGTTGATGTCAATGGGCTCGATGACTGTAAACTCCTTCTTGATCTTCTTGACAGTGGCCCACGGCCTATGCAGCTTCACTTTGACCCAGTAGCGGATGCTGCCATGTTTTCCCTCGAAGGAGGTGACGAGCGTCTCCTCAGGGAGCTGGAAGCTAAACGGATACTCATGTCTGCCGGCAGGAAGGACAGTCATTTCGCCATTATCTGAGGAGAAGAGAAGGAAAGCAAAATTAATTTAAGTTTCAGGGGATTCATTGTTGTGGCGTTGAAGACAGGAAGTGTACATAACTTCACTTTCAGAATGACTCTGAATATAAAGCAATCAGTAGACAAAATGAAATAATAAATGTTTTTAGTGTGACTGAGTACTTGATTCTCTTTTTAGATGATTCATACACAACAAGAATAAAAGTGATAAACTAGTGAAGGAGGAAAAGAGTCTTAATAAAACTACGCTCAACTTGTGCAAACTCAAAAAAAAAAAAACAGACAAAAAGAAGTGTTCTTTAGAAATCCTTAAAAAACAAAGTTTTAAAATGTAAGTGAGAGTAAGAACAGATCTTTTAAGCAAGACTCTCCCTGAAATCTCTCTGTCTGTGTGCAGTCACATGGCTGCTGTGCAGAGGGGCGGTTCCTGCACCATTGTGCTTACGAGAACATGTTTTCTTCAACAACGTCTCGACTGCTCTGTTTTTTACCCCCCTCTCCCTCTCTTGTTGCACAGGTCCAGGAACACGTGTTTGTGTTTAACAGATTCAATGTGTTTTGAGTTCCCTTTGTTAGCTGGAACCTCCAACTTCATTTCAATAACAATGCTGTCACTTTCAAATCCTCTTAATGGGTCAAGTGGGTTATTAGAAGTTTTCTGCAGGCTGTTTTTGTGCACGTCTTCATAAACTTCATAAATCCTTGAACATTTTAACAATATAATTCGACATTTTTGAATACTTGTTTCTACTAGAATTAACCAAACCAAGCGAGACTCAAAACTCCAGGGGAAAAAAAAAAAAGGTATGAACTTGTTGCAGCTCTA
Organism: Labrus bergylta; assembly: GCF_963930695.1. Taxonomy (NCBI): domain Eukaryota; kingdom Metazoa; phylum Chordata; class Actinopteri; order Labriformes; family Labridae; genus Labrus; species Labrus bergylta. The sequence goes on from NC_089200.1 coordinate 11,856,716, forward strand.
GCTGTGAACTTCCTGTCTGCTCTTTAAACCAAAACAACTCTGTGCCCAATGAATGAAGACAGAAACCCGAGGCTCTCCCACCTCGCTCAGGAGAAAAACAACTCCTCAAAGTAGTCTGAGCTATTTTCTTACAACAGATGTTTTCACAATGAGAGGGGGGGGGGAGTGCAATGTCAGCTGTTGCTGCATGCTTCACTTTTTGCTTTTAAAACGTTCTTAGGAACTATGAGCAACAACAAAATAAATAATAAAGACAAAAAAATAACACCCTAAAGATGTCCTTTGTCAAATGAATGGGGGGGGATCTCTTGGTTACCAAGTTGGACTTTTGTCTCATTCATAAACTACAATGCTGTTACTTCTGATTCTTGCATCAACAACAACTTTATAACTCAAATCGTAGGAGCTGAAGGTCTCAACAACAAAAACGCTCATAGTAACTAGAAGCAGGGCTATTTTCTATTTCCGTCCAGCATTATACAAGAGGAGTCCAGTTTGCAGACTAACATCTCAGTCAATTTCCCTCTTGGTCAAATAAACACATTTCACTATCGTTCCCTTGGCCTAGTTTGATGCACAAGTAGCTCACGACAGTTTGAGAAGTTTTCAGAAAGGCAGCTCTCCCCCATCACCGAGCCTGCAGAGCTGACTGACCTGCCTGCAGCAGCACTTCTCTTCGGTTCAGGTACTCCACTTCGTCGCTGTAGTTCTGGGTGTATGCGGTACTGGAGCCTGCGGACCGGGACTCGGTCCAGTGTACTTTAGCGAACCCTTCGGCGTGGAGCTTCAGTGACTCTATCCGACTCTCCCCGGACAGGTCCAGCACCACCCGGCCGGACACCACGTCCCCGCTGCTAAAAACAGGGGGACTGTCCACCTCCGGAGAGTCGAACACGACGTCAAACTTTTTTAACTTGTCGAAAATCATATCTGCAGGATGTTAAAGTCCTCTTCAGAGTTAGCGAGTTATTTATTCGGGTTCAGTAATCCTTTCAGTTAACCAAAGAGCGTCTTCAGATGTCTTTTGTTCCTTGTTTCAGGCTCAAACTGCTGGACGCCTTCAGACATCGGCCGTATTTGGAGTCTGTGGAGGTGGGCGGGGCTTGATTTTATTATGCAAGGCTCAGGAGAGGGTTGAAGGCGGATGCTGCATTCAGGTTCTTCTCCATGGTACAGACTTGTCAGCACCCAATTTGTCAAAAAGACATCTTGCCACATTTGGTAACTTTATGAGTCAAAACTACCCAGGGAAGTTGCAGAGGGTGAACTGTTTTCAAGTTTACATAAAACCCAGCAGCACCTCTCTGTGATGATAATTTAACTTTCATACAGTGGGTGGGATGTTTGAAATCAAATGCAGCATTATTCATGTATAATTAACCTACGGAAATCTTGTTAATTTACTTATCTTTTCTTAATTGTCACTTATTTTGTATATTCATGTGTTGTTTTCTCGGTGCAGGCCAAGAAAACAGGCTACAAAAACATGTCCGGGCAAAGTCTGACAACAAAAACCACCTCTAGATTGGAGCATTACCAATACAACACAAACATAAAGTGTTCATTAAGTTTCATGACAGCCATCGAGCCGCAGGGTCATACTTTAAAAACAAGTGTCGTGTAAACTCCCAACTTTATTTTCAATTTTGTAGGGAATCATGTTCAATTATTTTAATAGTTTTCGTATTTCCGGGCTTACCATGAAGGCAGCATAACAAACATGCAGACTGGGTGTGGAGGCAGCAGTGAGGAAAACAGGCCCAAGTGATGATTGATGGTTACAGGTTCTTAGACGAAAACAGGCTTACTGGGCATACCTCCCTCTATCAGAGATCCGCCCTGCACAGCTCAGAAAAATAGTTTCACTCTGAACCAAAGCTGTTAACTCCATTTCTCCCATGTCACTTTGAACATACAGTTACTGTGCACAGTATGCATGCAGCACACATGAAAAACACACAGCTATGCAGCCAAGCATGCAGCTTATGCCACCGAATCCCCTGATGGAAAAAAAAAAAAACTGTTCTGCATTCATTATTAAAGTGTTACCAAAGAGATATCACAGGAAAAAAAGTTGTGCATCAATTATATCACTTGCACGAATCAAAGCACTAATTCAACATGTAAGATTCAATTAAAGTTTTTGCAGACTAAGTATTTTCAGAACAGAATTCATTTCCCTAAACTCATTCGCTGTCATTGAACAAAACAAAAACTTATTCAAGTCTAATATGAGTTGTGCTTTTCATTGCATCTCCAAGGCCTCAGACGAAGAAAAAATCAAGTCTGGTCAGAGACAAACAAAGTTGTTTACTCCTTTATTTCCTGAGCTGACTAGTTAGCTCTGCAGTGCCACCCACTGGTATTGTGGAGGCATTGTGCACAGCTGACAATGCTTCCTCCACACAGCCTGAGCGTGGCTGGAAATGTGAGTAAATCTGGTAAGAAAGCTGCAGGACTCTAGGTAGATGGTGCTCTGTGAATAAAAACACAATTGGACCTCAAGAGGTGCTTTCCAAATGATGATTCTCTGACTCTTATTTTACTCCTCTCCGGTTACAACGAAGATAGTAAATAAAAAGGAGGATTCTCTGCACTTTCTTTCAACATAACTCCTAACTAATTCTATATAGGTTGGAGGTCAGTCTTCCACTTTGCATCAATCAAGTTTTTGCTTGGAGTGCATTACGGAAGCTCTACTCTGAGGTGAAATAAATCCCAGGACACCACCTGCTGGTGAGCTGGAGCAACAGATTGGCTCTTGCAGGGTTACCTGCTTGGTTCTGATAAGAGGACCAAGTAGCTCTCTGCAGATTGATGCACCTGATAACTGCTCCATGCTCTGCAGATGACCCAGCATCAGCCTAATCATGGCTGAAAACCTGCTTATTTCTGCTAGGGACTAATGTAAACATATTTATCCAAGTGAGTTTCTCTTTGTTTACCCAACAGCTGCTGAGTGCAAAGCACGGTAAAGCTAATATTAACATGGAAGCCCTGCATACTTTAGAGCCAAAAGAGGAGCCTGAGCAATTGCAGGTCCTCAGTGGTGTTTGCAAGAGAAACACAGAACAAGTAATCACCTAAAACACAAACAAAAACTCTCCATTGAAACCAGACTGACCCTCAGATAAATATCTACTTCAGAAGGAAAACAATCAGCCACAAAGAGACGTGTTTATGGAAAACTAAAACATAAATTCACTGGAAATGACTAAATGTACAAAATGAATGGAGTCAAGTGGCAGGCTGCATGGTGGGAGGGGAGGGGTTGGGGGAGCCACGTGTTGTTTTCCCTGTTGCCTGGGCAGCAGAGGTTGCCTTTTTTAAACAGTCCCCTCCCATTCCTCTTTCCTTACTCCCGGATTTCCCCCTCTGCCTTTCACTTCTTCCACATTTCTTGCATCAAAGTGAACAGACCCAAACACAACATCATTTCTACTGTTATTACTATAAAACAACTTCCTAATAGTCAGATTTCTTCATGATTGTCTTTTTTTTTTTGCATTTTTAGGTCATGTAAAGGGCATCCGTAAAAATGTCATTTCATTTCTTTACCAGTTATAAACTCCTCACACAAAGCTTTAAGGGAGGACAAAACATCACATTTTCAAAGATGACATTTTTTCTTTCTAGTTTTCCTTAAGGGATGTGTTACTATTTTGTATTCAGTTCATAAATTAGGCTGAAATAGGGGCTTGATAGTGCAAACCTCCATACAGCCCCTTCAACAACAGCGTCATTCTGGTGTTGCATCAACAAGTAATTTGGACATTTGCCCTCTTTAATAGTATTTTCGAATGAATGATTGTTCACATCATTAGGCTGTTTGTATTCTGCTTAGGCAACAACAAACCCTGCTGTTATTTGAGACTTTGCAGATGGACCAGAGCAGGGAGTCAAATCAAACCCACCGTTTACAGAGCATCCAATGAAACATTAACTACTGTCTACAGTTCATTTACTCTGCTACTATGGCCTATATTCTCTGCTTCTCTGGCTTTAAGCTTCCTGGACTCTGCACTAGCTATTTTGTTAACTATTAGGATTTCTGTCTGGCATATGTATCTGATGACCTGGAGTCAACTTCTCTCCCAAGGTTTCTATGCAACCCATTTGGCCCAGGTGGCTTCGTTTGCAAACTGCAGCGACTACAAGCTTACCGGCTGGCACATGGCAGATCAAATCAGCAGTTCTACCCCACTATACAAAATAGAAAATTTTCATCCACCAGCTGCAATACTGTTTATCACAGCAGAGCTACAGATGATGGATTATACAGTATCTTACTGGATAATAACAACAGGGGCAGAAAACAGAGAAGAAAATACAAAAACTGCAACAAGATCAGCACAAATTATATATTTATGTCCCCTTTTTTAAACAAGTGGAGACACTGTTTTGCATTTTTCTGAATCAGGTAAAAATCCTAATTTCTTAGTTATCTTTAGACCACAGTCAAACCGGTTTGAGTCAAACAACTGAACTCTTTTATCATTGCAAATTCCCTAAAGAAATTCATGAAAATAAATAAAATTGTACATTTAAAATTGAGAAAAAACATAGGATGAATAGTCTGTTCTTGTTGGAGGCACCTGGAGGTGTGTTTATGGTGATTACTGTAATCACACTGACTACATATGGGGATAAACAACCTTTGTTTTTCAACACTGACCTCGGATCAGATGCTGCCTCTTCCTGAAGTATGTGACCTTGGAGGTGTAGTCGTTAGAGACAGAGTTCATGCCACGGCTCTCCAGCCAGTGTGCCGTGGCCACTCCTCTACCCTGCACCTTCATGGAGTGAACTCTGGTGTCCCTCCGGAGCTTTAGGACAACCAGGCCAGATACCACCTCCCCTCCAGTGAATGCTGCATCAGCAGCACCATCCAGCTCAAGTTTGAAAGACTTTATGGAGCTTAGTGTCATCCCTGAGTGAAGATGGAGAAACTGTAGATAAAAACACTTTTTTTTTTAAAACAAAACACTAGTCTTATGAATACACTTCATGTACACAACAGTTATTTGACATGTGTGTGTATAACTTGTCTTCAAGTACTCAATCCAGCTCCAGACATAAATGATTCCAGCATCGGTGCTCATGGGAACCAGGAGATCCCAAATCAAGGCAATTCGTCAGGACACCCTGAATTTACTTAATATGTAATTTTACACAATATCGTTGACTATTTTATGTCGATGAAATCCTTGAATTCATAAATGCACATCAAGAATAATAATAGTTTTTTGATGATTTTAAATTAAAGTTAGTAGTGGTGACGATATGATTCATACACACAGTTAAATACATGCACACAGAAATTGCACTTTCAACAATATGTAATTGTTTTGGTCACTTGTTCAAATAGCAGTAGGCTATTAAGTGACACTGAGATTTACCTCTTTTCGTCCGGTATGTGTTTTAAATGAATTTGAATGCGGGAGCCAATCAGAATTGAGAAACTGCGTTAAATATACAGCTGTGGACGTGTTGAGGTGAGATTTTTAAAAGACTCAAACTCACCGACAGGACTGGAGCAACGTAGCGGTCCTTTCACAGACGAAATGTACAATTGAGGAGGGGGGGGTTCAGTGTTTTATTCCGACACTACAGGCTCAGCCTTCTTACACGGTGGCAGGACGATTCAACGCCCAGAATCACAACAGCGCTCTGCTTTATACCAATGATAATGCGCACGTGCGAGTCACGACGCACGACCGCCCACTCAAAACAGAGCGAGGGGAAGCGCGTGGACGTCAAGCTCAAAATAATAAAGTAGATTTCCGGCTTTGCCTTACACAGTTAAACTGTGTATGTAGCCCATCATGTTTTACCTGAACGATTTTGTTATCGTCTACGTGAAGCTCTGTCTGTGGGCAGGAAGTGTCCGTGAAAACGTGTAAATTACCTCAGTTTGACCGACGACTCGATTTGTTGTTGAGTTAGGCTTTTATTTTGAAGGCAGCATGCCATTTACAAACGGAGAAAAGATTGCTTCTTCGAGAACTGTCATTGCTCTTTATTTTATTTCTATCAAAATATTCCTGGAAAATTACTACAAAAAAGAATTAAGAATAAAACACTTGTTTGATTGCCCATATTGACTTAGGCTACTTGAGCTGGGTTCACTAAGTCATGAAAAAACACTTTAAGGTGAAAATTAGGATCCATTGTTGAAAGTACATTTTAGAGGACTAATCTAAGTGACCCCAGTAAAACGGAGTTTCTCTTTGTTGGTATTTTTCTTAAGCTTCTGCTTTTGAAAGACTCTCACATGATCACCATGTCAGTTGACTAAGGTTAAATGTCATGATCACATCACTGAAGCATGCTATTGTGTCTGTGAAACACCAGTTATCAATAAACTTCCACATGATGAATAAATCTAATCACACAGGGAATTCAATTAGATATCGACTTAACTGTTGGTCTTTCTAAATATAATTCAAAATTGTAATTTCAAACCTTGTTTCTTTGGTTGAGAGAGATTAAAATACTACAAGGCTCATACCACAAAACAATGCACAAACCATAGTGTTACATGGTAATTTAGTGACTATAACTACTTTAAATTGAGCTTATTTCTTCTAAAGATTTGAGCTTAATGAAATTCAAAATAAAGAGATAAACATTTCACATCAATATAGGGTACATTGAAAAAAAAGTAAAAACTAATGTATTTTGCTCAAATGTCTAAATCACTATTGTCCACATTAGCAAAATCATTGTTGCAATCTAGGAGCGTTTCCTTGAGCAGGACCTATCTGCTAACATCTTTATGTTGACTGTTTTTAAATGACCAAGTGCACCAAAAAAGTTTGCGAGCTATTTTGTATCAACTGGAGTTAAATATTTCAGCACATTCTTGCAGATGCAACCCTTGGACCTGAACCTGGATTTGTACTGTGGGGCAGCTCATACCTGGCCTACTGCCTTTTTGCCAGATTGATGATTCAGTTTATTTACATCTGTTTGGCTGCCAACTTGTTGTTGTATACCAGCAGAGCTACATCTAGGGTCAAGGCTGTGTTATTGCTACAACACAGATTGTTTTTGTAGAGTTTTATGGTCCATCGTGCTTGAAGGAGTGAATGAGAATCTTTCTGTGAAAGAGACGCTAACCTTCTCTTAGCAGTGAGCGTTGATGGTGTCAACAAGCTGGAAGTAGGACAGTTAAACACAAGGCTACTTGCCTTTCTTGGCCTGAATATGACAGCACTGGCTAAGGTTCATGTTTAAACCAGCTGGACTTGCACACTTCTTCAACATGCCTTCTGCACTGATTGTATTGATAGAAGTATATTTCTTTGTCAGTCTGGTAAAATTAAGATCATCAGAAAAAACACAAAAAAGACTGAAATAATTTGTGACAGAATACATTTAGATACACAGTTGACTTATAAGTGAAATGTTTGTTCTGACAAGAGTGTCACACCTTTATTTTATTTACTTGTGTTGATATCTTGTGTAAAGCACTTCGAATTTCCTTGTTGCTGAAATGTGTTGACTACATAAACTCTCCTTGCCTTAAGCTGTGCAGTGTATTTGTTACTATTATATTGTCTGTACACCAAGATCATGTGATTTTAGTATTATAACTACTAATTGACAAAAAGTCTCAGAAAATATTCAAATAAATAAAATACAAACTCAGAACAAATACCTCTGTTAGTGATTTGAAATCAACAGCATATTTGAAACCTACATACAAACAATATCAAAGTTAAACAACCCTTGAATCGTTATAGAGAGTTGGGTTAGAACAGTCAATACAATGCACAATGAGTGAATAACTGGTTGGTGGCTTGACCCTGCAAATTCAGGTGGTGTAGTCTTCTTTGTAGGTGGTGCTGACGGGCCACAGAAACGTACAGACGATCATGGAGGATGTCAAACAGGCAGCCTTTCTATTACATTAACTGAGGTGTTCCAACTATTTCTTTCACACTACCAAACTACTTTTGTTAAACCCCTTACTATAACCAACTGTGGTATTTGTTTCTGAGAAAAACTGCTGCTACTGCCCTTACCAGTCAATTATACGGTTGAGTCAGTCTGCTGCTTCTCAAAGGGATAGTCAGTTTTAGTGATCTGTATCCAAGATATAAGTCTTTGATAAATCTGTTTGAGGACAAACTCAACATCAAACAAGTTCAGCTTCCGAAGAGTGTTAAAAATAAATGATAAATTCAGGTCAGTTTGTACATCTAAAAACACATTAAACCTCCTGACAGCCCCAGCCCAAATAAATCTGTAAAAAGTGAGCTAAACAGACCTTCAGCTGTGGTCTAATCAACTGCTTTACAGCTCACATGTATTAAATGCAAACTGAGTCCTGTGGTGGGAGACTTTCCTAAAGCACAGATCTGCAGACAGAGGACCGGCTGAATGACCCAGCTGATGTTGTCTCTCTTTTTACAATCACAGGTTCACCCATTTCACTGAAAAGGAGGAAGGCTGAGAAAAGATATCATGACAACAGTCACATTGAAAAAGGAAAGCTTCATGAAAAGGTCACAACCATTATAACATCTCTGTCTAAAGCTGACAGTACTGTTACCTCAGGTCATCGCGTCTTAACTAAGAATACACATTCACAAGTTTATACAGCCGTTTTTGTGGTGTAACACAAGGTCTATTTAAAATCAGACTGACTAGCTAATTGTTTCTTCTGCTATCTTAGAAGTAATAATACTCCATGGGATATTAAATCTATCAGACAATAAAAATGTTTATTGTGGTTAAAATGTGTTATCAATTCCTGCATTTAAACTCTTAGTCAAGTTAAAGTGTAGATTAATTATCAGCCAATTATTGAAAATAATGGGAGCTGCTGAAAACACTACTAGCTCATGCACAGGAAAAGATGAGCAAGGAAATAAAAAGTACCACCTTGTCCACCAGGAAGGCCAAACTCCATGCAAACTGAAAATTCCTCGGTTTAAGTATTGAAATACTTGAGTAAAAGTTCTTCAATCTTTTGCCTTTTTCCATGTACCAGAGCTCATCAGCAAGTCAAGAGCTATTTCGAAGACCTGCAGCTGTGCTTCACAACGGCATCATGGCAGGCTGCACAGTCTCACCCTTGGCTTTTACAATGGCCATGGAAGTCATCATCAGGGTCACGAGATGGGTGGTGGGCGGTGATCGAACCAGGGATGGGCTCTGTCTGCCACCCATCAGGGCATACATGGACGACATGACGACACTAACCACTACTGCAGCATGCACCAAGCGGCTACTTGGAAAGCTGCAGGAGAGCATCAAGTGGGCCCGAATGAGAATCAAAACCAAGTAAATCTCGAAGCATCTCCATAGTCAAGGGGCTGCTTAGAGACACAAGATTCTACATCGGTGACGACCCAATACCAACAGTGTCTGAGCAACCAGTTAAAAGCCTGGGCAGATGGTACAATGCAAGTCTCAAGGACAAAGAGCAGGTGCAACAACTAAGGCAAGACATTGTCAATGGCCTGGAGAACATCAATCAGACCCTACTGCCTGGGAAACTGAAGCTCTGGTGCCTACAATTTGGACTCCTTCCTTGAACAATGTGGCCACTGACCAGTTATGAAGCCCCAATAACAACTGTGGAGAAGATGGAACGAACCATTACTTCATATGTGAAGAAATGGCTCGGTGTCCCGCGATGTCTATCTAACATCGGCCTCTACGGCAAAGGGGTCCTGGAACTACCTCTTACTAGTCTAACAGAGGAATACAAGTGTTCTAAAGTAAGACTCCAGATGACATTGAGGGACTCAAGAGACAAGACCATCAGTGCTGCTGCGCCGCCCCTGGTAACTGGCCGGAAATGGACACCATCTGATGCATTACAGCAAGCTTCATCAGCGCTGAGGTACAAAGACGTCGAGGGGCAAGTCCAGCAAGGAAGAGGAGGCTTTGGCCTTACGACAAGTAAACCAACTTGGCGAAAGGCCACAACATCAGAGCGGAGGACATTGGTCCCCACCTATTGGCACAAAGGATTTCTTAAACATCACGTCCTGTGTATTTGATTCTTCGCTGAACTTTGTTATCATTTTTATGAATTTGTTATAGCCTAAGTGAGAATAGCAAGAGCAATTGCCACTATTTTAATTCGAGATATTAACAAGAATGGCAGCGACGACGTGCTTTTTATTTTTATTTATAAAAGTTATTTTTTAAATATAAAAAAAATAAACGTGTAAATATAACTGTAAAACATACCGTTTTCCACTGATTGTACATATTACTCTTGACAGTCTATGATATTACTTCGATCACTTCCGAAGAAAACGAGAGACCCCGGCCGACGGATGTGACGTAAATGTGACGACAGCCTCTTCCGCTCTCTTTTCGTTGAGGCTCAGCTAGCGGCCGGGTGGGTACACGTTTGGTCTAGTACTTATTACTCGATTTTTAGCGGAATTCATCACGTTAAATGCCAAAAAAACATCACACAAGTAATTATTCGGGGCATTTATCGTATATTAAGTAACACTGCCCCTCAGGTTTAAGACAGGGGATAAAGTAAAATGTGATTTAGCAGCACGCTAACGTTACGCATGTGGCGAGGCCCTGCAGACTCCTCTGTTGCTAACATTGAAGTCGCTAACACCCGAAGTTACTCACCAAAAGCCTGCTCAATCTTTAATGTGTAGCTAAATTAGTACATTACAAGCTTTTACCACCTCATTATTAATGAAATTTGATGGCGTAGGGCCGTCGGTGGGGTGATTTTAAACACGTCAGCAGCTGTTTCTCGGTCATCTTGGTAGCTTCAGCTAAACAAGAGTTTTGAACTAACATCAGTTTTGTGTCTCAGCCTGCAAACATGCAGATCTTCGTGAAGACGTTGACGGGGAAAACCATCACCCTCGAGGTTGAGCCCAGCGATACTATTGAAAATGTCAAGGCCAAGATCCAAGACAAGGAAGGTAATCTGAAAGAATTAACATCAAACTTCATGTTTATTTTATATTACCATTTTAAAGTTACATGTAGTCCTCTGGCTGGTTTGTTGACACTCTCATCATACCTTTTTGTTTATTTAACTAATTTGGCATTAAGTAAATGGTTAGATTAAACGGGGATAATGAATGTCTGTCTGTCAGCCATAAATGTCATTCGTCTGAGTTAGTTTAGTCCCCCTTTCACTTTAATGTCTTCACATGTTTGGTGTGAATGTGGTTTGTTGAAGTTTTGTTGTGTTTCCAGGAATTCCTCCTGATCAGCAGCGTTTGATCTTCGCTGGCAAACAGTTGGAAGATGGACGCACACTGTCTGACTACAACATCCAGAAAGGTAAGTTTTCAAACAGTGTGTCAGTAAGTCAAAGACAGCCCTCTGGTTAGATGTTGAGTGAGAAATATTTGTGAGGATGGGTATATGTTTGTAAGTGCATGTATGTATTTAGAGACATGTATAAACAGGCAGGTGAGTGGGAACTTGCAGGCAGGCTTGGGAACATTCAGCCTCTGAATAATTTATGTTTAGAATTTCTACTTGTATTTTTTCCCCATTGCCTGTTTCTGTTTTAATTTGAAAAACCCTTCAATAAAATAAAAAAAAACACAGTGAGAAATATTTAGTTACAAAATCTTAAACAAGTTGTCTATAACTTAAGGATGAAAATGTAACCATTATGTATGACTTGAATAATAACACGTAATGAGTCCATTAAGTGCAGTGAACTTGTTTGGTGTTAAGATAATGTTTGGAAAGGCTTTCTTTTGTTCCGTTTGTGGATGTGACTGAACTAAGTCACTAATTTGGCTTCACTTCCCTCTAGAATCTACTCTGCATCTGGTCCTGCGTCTGCGTGGTGGCATCATTGAGCCTTCTCTCAGACAGCTGGCCCAGAAGTACAACTGCGACAAGATGATCTGCCGCAAGTAAGTTGGGAATATAATCATAACCAACTGTTTTAGTATTACTGTGGTATTTTACTTAAATAAACCATGAAGCTCTAGATTAAAAGGTTCAGACAAGACGTCTGTAAATAACACCATATGAGGAGTTTCTTTTGCCAGTGCTTTCACCAGAATGTCCAAAAACTGTATAAACAAGTTTTGACTTTGAGAGCTTTTATGTTTGGAGTTGACACCAGAATACTTGGTTTTCAGGTGCTATGCCCGTCTGCATCCTCGTGCTGTCAACTGCCGCAAGAAGAAGTGTGGACACACCAACAACCTTCGCCCCAAGAAGAAGCTGAAGTAGATGTTTTACGGAATCGGCTGTCTTTGCCATTTTGTGTTAAAATAAATTTGAGAAAATGGTGCCTTGTCTGATTTGGCTTATTTATCGCAAGTTAAATCTTTTGGGCTGAATGTTTGTTCTTTAAAAGCATGAAAAGGTGCAACGTCCGACTGAACTAGATAAGATGGACAGGTACAGCTGAAGTTACTGTTTATGAAATGTTCCCAAATTAAAATATCCTAATGAGATGACTGGGCAGTAAAGGAAGTCAGAGGTCTGTTTTGAAGAAGTCTTCTGTAAGGGATCTTGGTAATTCAGTAAACCTGCCCATTGGGACTGACCGCGATTGTAACTGAACACTGGGCCAGCACCTAACCAGCTGACAGCCTGTTTGTGCTGGTTGGCTGTGGTTTCAACTTCAAATTTGGCAAAAAAAAAGCTGTTTGTCAGCCTCGAGTCAACTGGACTGTGAAGCAGAAAAAAATTAATGTCTACAGTGCATGATTAACACTATACTAAAATACAGTTGACCTGGCTGGTAGTGCCAGAAAACAAATGCAGGAGAGGCTGCACTCTGCCAGTACTATGACACTGAAAGCACCACTGCCTATCATCTATGCTAATAGAATTTCAATGCACTTCCTACCACCTGCACTCTTACCAGTGCTGCGATATATTACGTTGTCAACGCAATCTGCAGTGTTCTTATTAGCCTGATCTTCCGATCATTCTTACAAAATTAAAATGCCTAGGAAAAAGTATCAAACATAATATGCACATCATTCTGAATTTAATTTACAAAAAACAACTTTTCTTACAGAAAAGACCACCGCCGTGACTTTGCATGACTGATTTTTAATGTTAAACACATCTGTACAAACATAAGAACTTCATCTAGCATTGTCATATCCCATAGAAACACCTGCTCTCAAATTCAGTGGGACTTGAGCTCAGAGACGCCCATGAACATTTGAACTACTTCAATGAAACTATCCTGAACTTACTAGTATTCTGAGGTATTTGAAGTCTCATTGTAAGGTCAAATGTTTTCCACACTGAGCAAAGAGCAGTTACACTCAGGCTAAATTAAATAATCTAATGGAGATGAACTTCAGCATCATACAGGAATTGTGTTATTCCAGTTTACAGTTGTGCGTCTTTGGTACTGCATTCTCTCAAAGCTGACTGGTTGTTTAAAAAAAGGCCTTATTCCAGTGTGTTAAGGGAGAAGACCAACCACAGATGTCCCAACACAACGTTTGATGCTGTTTATTGTTTTGTTCTTTTGTGGTGTGAAAAACTTCCTTCCACAGCCCACTAATCATGCTTCAGCTGGTGATTCACTACATTGCCCAGAATGCTGTCTTAATAGCTCCCCAATATATTCAAATACAGATAACAAAAAGAACAGAATAAAGATTATTTGCCATTGCAGCTTTAACCATTTCTAAAGATGCAACAAACAAATTGGTGGCACAATTGTAACATTTTTCAACAACAGGTACCGACATCATTTCAATTATTTAAAGTGGAGTTCTCTATTAATCAGTTTCAGATAGACAATAATGCTGAATATATAATTCACATTATTTTATGGAGTAAAACGTAAACAGTGTACCTTAAAGAAGTACGTGGTGTTACTACTCTTCAGTAAAATAATTTAATACATTATTGATTCTGGGGAAAAAAGGGGGCTGGAATATAGAGGTCTTTCCTGCTTCCCTTGTAGTCTATGGTTTCTGTGCTTGGATGAACTAATCTTGATGTTTGCACAGTATTAGTGTACTTTTCTTACACTCTGGAAAAAGGCTGCTGTGAAGTCAGTGTTCCTAACATTAACTGTGAGGAGCTCATGCTGAGGCTGGTTGCAATCATAATCTAATCAATGGTAAAGAAAACATCTATGATTAAGTTGTAAAGTTGAAGAAACAGGCTGTACAGATCCCTCATTACCACCAGATTACTTGTATTATATGATCAGGCATCTATGCTTTATTTTATTGCTAATTTAATGTCATTGCACACAGCAGCTGATGTCAGAACTCTCAGATTGTGTAGTAACTTGTCAAAACTATTGGAACTTCAACAGTAAACCTCTATGTAATTAATAGAAAACCAGACAGTAATATTCTAACTTTTTACAACTATTTTAGCGAACAAATCCAACGTAAGCATTTATAGAAGAAGAAGGTACAAGCCTTTCATTTCAAAGCTATAATGCTAATTACTAAAGCTAAGGTAATAATGGAATACAACTACATTATGTGGTAGTTTTCATTTACTGGTAAATATTTCATTATGACCTGTTTGAATCATATTTTGACGTATTATTATGATCCTAGCAGTTACAGCATCAACAGCTGTGAAGGCCTGCACCTTATCTGTTCCTATATTACGGTCATGAGAAGAAATCAAAAACTCATCTGGGGTTGAGAAGTAAAGATCGATAGCTGCTGTGCATCAGAGGTTCACATACAAAGCTGACCAACAAGTCAATTTAGTACCAACTTACTAAAACTACTGCAATTGTGCTTTATAAGTCGATTTAGTCTCAGGTTCCACACTCTCTCTCTCTCTCTCACACTCACACACACACACACACACACACACACACACACACACAGATGACGGCTTCACAGTTCTTGGCAGGTTCGGGGCATCTGCAGAGCTCATGCATCGCTCTCTTTGTGATCTATACCCTGCGGATTTGCTGAGCCTGTATCTATGGTTTTTATTACTGTTATGTTAAAATGATAGCGTTAGAAATGCTGCAAAAAGAAATACATAAAGTGGAACTGCATCCTTTAGTGAACAATGTCAAATGTAAACAAAATTAAACTTGGCACAAACAACAAGTGCAATCTCAGGTTCAACAACATTAGGGCGGAAAAGCAACGTCACTTTCTGCAGTAACACCTCCGGACCTTTCCTTCACATACTGATCTGTCTGTCAGTGTGGTATTTAGCAGCAAATTAGCCACGACATATTGTTGATTTCACACCTCAAGCGTCAATGTAACCCATCGATGAACAGGAGTAATAGAATAAGTGTGTGAAAAAGAGCAGTCCCTCCTCAAACAGAAACAAAACCCGTTGGTACGCTGGCGATCCTCAGAGGACAGAAAGTGAGCAGGTTGTTGCAATTGTTTGTTGATGATCCGGCTGCTGTGAGGCCAGTCCAAGCTGCTGATGGAGATTATTTTTATTCAGGGTCTTTGTCTCAATGTGTCCTTAAGACCCAACTCACTTTGGGTGCATCTCCACAGTGTAGGGAAGGATTGCACCACTACGGCTCAGGATTGTTACTGTGCAAAAGCAGACATTTTACATGGATATCATTTTACTAGTTGTCTTAACATAAAGTTACTTCTCATATCTATAATTTCATGGAATAACGCACATCTAAATGCATTGGTCTTACCGGAATATATACTGTACTATGTGTTGGCCACAGGCTGTAACTGTCATGTGTTGAAGCCAAACTGCAGTAACAAACATTGACATGTCTACAAATGTCCAACAACATAGAAAAAAAAGTATTTAGCACAGTTTTTTTGGTAGGAGTTCTTAGCCCATATAACATCTCACATCCTGCTGTTACTAGACTGAAGTTTAACCGAGACTGGACATGGTTCAATGGATAAGACGTCTAGGTCTGCTGTAAAAAACAAACAAAAGAAAAAAAACAGAGCAGCACAAGCTTTTATTTAACACGTCAAGGCTTTTGACCTTGTGTTCTTAACTTCTTTCAGAGCTTTATTGCATCTATTTCCACTATAATTCAATGAGAGTAAGTACTGTGAGTTGTGTTAAGAAAAAAACACAAAAATATACGAACAAAAAAGTACCGATATTTGATATTTCGCTACCTTTTGAAACAACAATCTACTTTTGCAGAGTAACCATCTTATTATTACTTTTGGTGCAAATCCTGTTTTAAAGGTAAGCTGTGTAGTTTTGCAATTAATAAACTACTTTCTCAGTATAATAAACATAAATGATAAGACCATCACTGCAGCCACTTCTCTGATGCATTGTGAATCCATCAGGTCACATTTAGAAAGAAATCTGAATTGCTATGGCAACAAAAAGAGCAGGAGGGCGCTGTTGCTCCAAAGACAAATGGATCTTCAGCTTTCAGAGTTTGCAGTGATGGCAGATGTAGAAAAGAGTGAAACACTGGTGTAAAAATCTTCCTTTCCTCATCAGGTGTAGAAGAGTTAAAGGTCATGCAGCTGCTTGAAGTGTGATACGGACAAAACAAGTAGCAGTGTTTGAGATAATCATAACAAGGTTGCAGTTTAACTTAATCAATGATTTATTCTGCAGACAGCACCTTTGAGAGGATTCTGATATCTGCTGTATACCAGCACTGATCATAAAAAACAGATCTGTGAAGGTAAACACCTGTACCTCCTCCTCCGTATTGCTTCGACTTCTGCTCTGCCCAAACCTCGGGATAACGCAATGCAAGTGCAACCTGTGCTGACTGTGGAGATGCAGCCCAATTTCTGCTGCTGCAGCTACTTGTCGATGAGTTTTGCCAGGCTCTGTTTCAGGTCTTTAAGGTCGCAGATTTTGACGTCCAGAACCTCAATGACTCGTCGGACCTCACCCTCCGCCTGCTCCCGCTCTTCCTCGCTGGAGGCGAGCGTCTTCTCAGCACTCTGGACCTGATCCTCTAACTCACTGTTTCGTCTCTCCAGGTCCTGCAGACACATGTTAATACAGTTGTTTTATCTGGATGTATTTCAAAGTGACTGCATAGATTTTGTTGTGCATAAACTTTTTATTCTATTCTGAAAATTGAAAGAGCAACCAATGCAAGTGAGGCACCTGGGAAGTAAATGATTCTCTCTGCAGGATTAAACAAATGCTAAATTCCTTGTGTGGCAGATTACTGCAATACAACTGTTTTCCCACAAACTTTTTATCTATGTATTTATTTAATATTTATTTAACATGGAAAACATTTTTGGGTTTAAAAATCACTTTTTAAAGAGTTTCCTGACCACAACTGGAAAGAGCATAGTTAACAAAGTTCTTGACAAACAAGCCATACATTTAAAGTTTTCAGTTAAACTGGCAGTATGCAATCGTGTGTGTTTCCCACTGGCATGGTCCATTAAAATAACCAAAACAGATCGGTCCAATTGAATTGAACTACTTTGTTTTCTTGTTCTTTCTTTTTGCTCTTTCAGTGCGGTTGTTCTTGGTGTAGGACAGCTTGTAATGTTTTGCTGAGGAGTGGTGGGGAGCTAGTCTGGGACTGGGGCACACTGTACAGAGCATGTTCTAAATAGGTCAAGTGTGAGATGTAGAAGTTCAAGTTTTCTGTGTCTGATGAGGGCAACATATGTTGTTTCCTTTATTTTACACTTTAACTTTATGAGAGGGGTCAGTGTTGGCCAGATAATTGGGTCTCGTAAACCTAGTGTGGCCCGCAGGTTAGGGGTTAACTGTTTCAAACTATTTAACCAGCAAATTGAAACGTGTTAGAATGTGCTGTGTGAGTTTATTTTGCATGGCAAATATACCAATGAATAGATTATAGAATGAACACAAGGACAGTGAAGGTCACATATTGATTTACATAATTGAAGACTGACAACCCCATTTAAAATGATGAAAGACCTCATAAAGGCTATGCAATATGCATCAGGTGTTACCTCCAGTAGTAACACTGGAAAATCAGTACAATTTGTTTTCTCCTTGAAGTCTTCAGTTCACCTGTAGCTCTACTGAGTCTGTGCTGCAGGTCTGAGCTGTCCTACGACTCTCATAGTTATGTAATCAGAGCTGTGACTCTCCATCAGTGGACTGTGTTGCTGTGTGGGGTTTAGAGAACAACAGATAACAGCATGCGTGATGGTCAGCATGATGAAAAACTAAGAATTGTTTTGCTTCAAAACAAATTGAGAATGATGTGAGTGCATAACAATATGTTATATTGTAAAGAAATTACAACACTTTTAAATTAGCTGCAAAGTAGAAACCAGTAAAGCCACTAGTTCTAGTATAGTAGTCCAAGATAATGTTATCAAAAACAAAAGGATTGCACTGGCCCATCAGTAACAGCTTTAAGTCTGATTCATTAAGAAGTGAAAGTCTATCTTTAAAGAGAGAAATTCCTGAGTGTGAAGATGTTGGAACAACAGGTTTAAAAGGTTTTGTCTCCTTAAGGATGAAAAAAAAATGTAATACAAAGGATTTTTAAGTATTTATCAACCCCACGGCTTATTGACAGTATATATTTAAAATGAAAGGTTGTTCATTTAAATATTTGTCTGATGTTTCTGAATAATGTGAGTGATACAGAAAAGGGATTTGTTGGTTTCTCTACAACCCTTCTCTAACCCTTTCAATGAAGAAGTTCTTTAAACTTTAAATGGTCTGTTCACTGCCAACCTAGCCTAACTAATAAACTAACACATCGTTAGCTTCATGTTTATTGTTGTGTATTAATATCTCTTGTTGCTGTATGATTTGTAAATAATAATCTTGTGAAGAACATTTTTTAACTCATGTATGGAGTGTACAGTTTGTTCTCCAGGTGTGCATATCATCACTTGATCTTGAATACATTTCGAGCAGATTCAGCTCCCTGTAACACAAGTTCAGTTTACTTGTAAAGCAAAGTTACTCCGACTGAGCGCTCCAGTTTTACTGAAAAGAGAAACAACATCCGCAGCCTGTCGTCAGCTCACCTGCAGTCTCTGCATGGCCTCCTCTCTCTCCTTCTCTAGCTCACCCACATCTGTTTTCTTGCTCTGTAGATTGTGTATTTCCTGAAAATACAAACACATCAAACTGTCAGAACACCGTGTTCACACCACCCTCCTACACATCCACTGACCCTGTCTGTCAGCACATAGAACATTTATATCTTGATTTGCACTATAATGAAGCCGATGCTTTCTTTATAAACCAGGCTGCTGATAAGACTGGGGGGACACCATGATGTTTAGAGTAAGAACAGGGGGATTCAGCCCCCCTGGGGGAAAGCTTACAAACGTGACAAATTTAGCTGCCAAGAGCGGAACTTTTCTAAATGACAGGTGTAACATAGTTATGAAAATTAAACTCAGCAGAAAGCTGCTTTAAGGAACATTTCACTGTAATCTCCATTGGGTTTGCCAAGAAGACATTTGATGGACATTAAGTTGGCTCATAAAGGCAAAAATTATTCTCAAGGTGGTGTGTCATAAAAAGTCTTTATACAGCAGGCTTAGAAAACGGTAATGAAGGTGAGTCAGAGAACACTGATTTCATTTAACATGTAGGCGGCAGCTCGGGACGTCTGCAGGATTTATTTCTGTGACATTCTTTTTAAGACGCTCTCCGTCTGACCAATCCTGTGATTCAACAGGAAAAGACTGAGCCTCAAAGATAAATTATGTTCTGAGTAGAAAGATGAAACCAAAGAGCACAAAGAGAAGCCAAAAAAGTCATCGCCTTCTGTCACGTCTGCTTTAATTTTCTAACAGTATGCATGGAGATAATAATTTCGATAAAAACTAGGTTATTGAAGCAGAAAGATCTGGTTAAAAACCTTCAAATGATTCAGGGAACAAATACTCAAAGTGGCACTTGAATGTTTCATGCTCTCCAAGCCTAACAGAGTAATTAAACAAAATGTAACCGTGTTATAATAGAGTGTTTGGTGTTTTTTTCTCCCCATTTAATGAATAACAGCAGCAGATTCACCCTGCATTTACATGCTTCCCAGATGCACGGAGCTCCTGAGACAGAAGGTCATTCTTCCAACTTTGGTGTCAGCATGTTGAAGCAACGTGGATGGTAAAATAATATTTTGTGAGTAATTTCTCAGAACTTAAATTACATTCAAGCCAAAAAATACTTTAATGAACATCAACATTTTCTCCAACTTTCAGAGTTGCTTTTCAAATTCAAAGAGAAAGTATTTCCCTTTCAGAGCAGATTTTCAGACCAAAACAAAAGCTCTCCTTGGAACCATCTCCTTTATCCTTCTTCTCCGTCCTCCCCTCCTGCATCCACACGTCCCCTGACTCTCCTTCCGGCTTCACCTTAAGTATCTCAAATTTGTTGTTATCTGTTCGTCTTTTTAGGCCAAATAATATATTTTCTTAGTTTTGGAAAGTCTGTTGGTTCTCCTTTAGTTGTACTCTTGTGACATTATTATGCCCCAAGAAACAGCATCCCTGAGTGGGCGGAGCCACCTCTCTCCCCCACCTGGTGGCAGGGCTTACAATCGGAGAGGGAGCGGTTAACAAGAAAAAAAACACCTCTAAGTGACACATGAACATGCTGAAGGAAGTGCTGTCTCCTCAGTGTGAACATAGAGCTGAAAGCTTGCTCTCAATGCCATTGTTCTCTATAGGACAGTCATTAGATTTGGACAGTGTGTATCACAGTATGCAGTGAGCTGGTGTCTTGCCTGGTCTTTAGCACTCAGCAGGACTTCCAGCTCCTCCATAGAGCGGCTCAGCTCCTCTCCACTGGTCTGGACAGCAGAAGGATGGCCCAGCTGGGCCTCCAGCTCCGCCACCTAAAACACAAACACAGACACACACATTTAATACATACTTTATTTTAAGGCAAACATCAATCTAACACATCCACGAGGACAATGTTCTCTGTAGATGTTAAGGGTAATACATGTTTAGAGTTGATTTTAAATGTTTTTAAATTAGTATTTTCTTTTCCAGTGTTTTGCCAAAAAACTGTTTTATTAAGTATTAAACACGTGAACAATTTGACCCAAGGATAAATGAAGGTTACGCCAACGTTAGCACATTTAGTCTTTACAGAATTAATATTTGTATCTATTTTTCAAAACAAAAGAAAAAACATTCATACACCACTTACACGTACAACATCAATCTACAAAGCAAAGTTAGCACAACATTGTCCTCAAAACCAGAAGATCCGGGTCAAGTCATAAAACAGGTTAAAAAAAACCATGGTGGAGCTACTGAGAAACTAACATCTACATCACTGAAACATGCAGGGTAAAAAATAAACAGCCCATCATAAAAGAATGCAATATTTATGCATTATATAATTTATTATTAAAGCGAGTTTTTTTTAAACCTTTAAACAGGTGGAATTTATTGTTTAATATTTAAAGGGTGCAGGGTGTGTACTTAGAGAAGAAGAAGCCACTATAAAAGCTTTGACATCCCAGATTCAGCATCATCTGAGGAAATGGGGGAGGTAACTTATCAGGAAACGTAGGGCAGGGGCGGAGGAACCAGTGAAAGTCATGAGTAGCTGGAGGGATGTTGTCCCTGGTTTATTAACAAGCAGACGGAAAGATACACAAGTCATATCTAACATGACACAACACTAAATACAATCATGAATGAAGTCTCCCACGTAAACAAGAAGGTTCACTTTTGGAGCCCAACTGATAAAAGTAATCGGTAGACTAGATGTATAGAAAGAAAGAAAGAAAGAATGAAATAGTATTTTGTATATATTTGAGTCATCATTTGAAAATCACAAGTTTTATGTACTGCTTAGGCAACATAAAGCTCATTTCAATTTAATTGAATTTAATTGAAAGAAGGAGAGAGAGGGAGAGAAGAGAGAGAGAGGAAGAAAGAAAAGGAGAGAGAAAGAGAAAAAGAGAAGGAAAGAGAGAGAGAGAGGGAGAGAAAGAAAATGAAGGGCAGCTATGTAATGAGGAGAATGATGCACTGGGATTTTATTTCAGCCGTTTTAAAATGAAAAGGCTTTGAAATGATTATACAAAACAAATTTTCTACAACCAGAGAACAAAAATGACCCCCTCAGCATCAACACACACAGAAACAAGGTTTCTATATGTTAAAAAGCTTTCTCTTGCCTTGAGATCTTTCATCAAATTTGCTGGAGGCAAATGACTTGAACATGAAAAAGGTTTTTCCAAATCTGACCCACTTCATTAACAGAAAGGCCAAAGAAGGACAGTGAGTGACAGTTTGACTAAAAAAGGGCAAACTGTTCAGCCTTTGAAGTCCGACCATGCTGTGATTTGAAGTTTGTGGTTCACCGAGTAACTGCTCAGTAATCCTTCAGGGCTTTGAAGCTCTGAAGAGTCTGAGCAAAACACAAACACAGCAGTGGTTGGAGGTTCGATTCTCCCTGGACTTCATTTACAACAAAAGAAAATCTATGTACTAATTTTTGCTTGCTCTGAGAAACATCGGATTAAGACAATAATCTAATTGTGTCTCGAGGGTCGAAACAGCTTGCGCAGTTGAATTAGAGAATTGTGTTCATGTTGTTGTTGTGTCCTCTGAAAACATGGATACATTGTGAGGAATCTGTGTGTTTAAGTGATGTAACGTTACATTACGTCTTTTTAGATAATGAAATAAAAAGGGTTTATTCTGAACACTGGACCAATTACATTAAACGGATCAAATAGTGTCACAAATCAGTGACTCGACTTTAGACATCACAGCTGACAGGATACATATCCGTTTTCTCATCTACTCTTGGGCTGTTGTTCTTTTACACAGTTATTTCTAATAACTAAATCACCTTAAATAAAGAGTTTAACATTTAACTTGTATCTCCACTTTAATCAAAAGACTTTATTTTCAGCGCATCAAGTTTTTTTTTTATATAGTTTTTCATAGTGCACTGTGATGGTGAAGTCACTAGTTTGGAGTTGTTGAGGTACTGGGACTAAACAAGTCATTGCATGGCCATACTAATTATTGTAGTTTTATAGAGCCAACTATTCCAGTGTCTAACCGTCAGATGAATCTATAATCGTATTCAGAGACGTTGTTGCAATGCTGCTCGCCCCCGTACCGACTGATAAAGGCTTTTTTTTGCAGAAAACAGAAAAATTCAAATAAGATACTTGAATAACTCCTTATTGAAATGTTTTAAGTTGTTGATGCAGGAACAAACAATGCTTGTTTCATTTCACACTGGATATCTGCATCAGCTCAGTGCGTGTAATGTAGATCTGTGTTTGAATGGAGGCAGCATTTTCAGCTCCCATGTTAACGTTTTCCTTTTCCTCACTTTACCATCTCCTCAGTATTTCCCACAGGCAATTTCAAAGAGGCTCTTTTATACATTCTACACTATGTCACATGACATCTAAGCCAAGCATCAGAAAAACCGCCGCAGGTTCAAGAGGGGTCCACAAGGAATCAACTCCTTCATATCCCACCATATGTGACAGCATCTGTCCCCAGAGGCTCCACTTCCATGAATCGAGCTCCACATGAAGAGATCAAGCTGTAAAAACTCGGATATCTATCGACATAAATATTCACAGCCATGTTTAATCTTTTTAGATTGACAGAATATTCAAATAACACAATGGCATTTTATATATTTCTATATTAATGGTATGTATGGGAGCAGGGGCCTGAAAAAGGTCAAACAAACACAGGAAGAAAGAAAGAGAAAGAAAAAAAGAAAGAAAGAAAGATGGTGGCTGTCTAAGTCGAGCCCTGGCCTGTAAATGTAATTTTTACTCTATTTTACATTGTACAAGGAACGGCTCTCTGTAAAGGACGTTTCATGAAACTACAGCAAGAAGTTTAGCTGTTAAAAAGAAAACTTTTAAACATTGAGACAAATATCAAGTGTCCCCTTTTCTTTCACTCAGCGTGTTCCCAGCTTAATACACTTTTAAAATCTTTCATTTCAAGTCATATCCACCTATCACATGTGAGCATGACAGCACATACAGTTTAGGTTTTTGGAGCTGCAACCACTAATGTAAACATTTTGACAAACGACTTTGAAAGTGCATTTGACTGAATCGCGTCTGCCTCCAAAATAAAAAAGAAGATTTTCCATTTTATTTGTTATTTTTGACATTGAATCACTACTTCACATCTTTAGTGGGGGAAAACAAATAAGAAAAAAACTTATAATGGAGTTTTTGTCTTATTTTAAGGTTTTACAGACTCAACAACTAATCAAGTTATTAATAAATAAACTGTAAATAAATACATGGTTGGAGAGCTTATACTTAATCCTTTTAAGGCAACAATCCCTTCAATAAGAAGTAACCATTATAAATACACTTTTAAAATTGAAAAACAGTAATTAATCAACATGTGGGTGTTTACAAAGAGTGTACAGTAAATCTGTACAGAATCCATAAAAGGACATGCACCCATACATTTCCCTGTGAAAATGGTTCATTTGTTGTTTTCTTGAAATCTCATTTTATTAATCTTGTTATATTTGTACCTTGGTTCTGAGAAGAATTCATTGTCAATAATCGTTTCCCTACAGTTTTAGAGCCCTGTTGTTATTCACATCCCTGCTGAACATGACAATCTCAAGATAACAAAGCTTGTATTCTTAAACATAAGAAATCTTCTTTTCAACCTGCAGAAATGCCTTAACGTTTTTTTTTTTTTCCCTTCTTTGATTGGTTTGTTTTCTTCATTGCCCTTTGTCAATACGGTTGCTTGATGTTATTTGAGTCTGCATTGCCTGCCACCAGCGGACAAGAAATCCAAATATATCTAACCAATGAACCCAGAAAACATCAGTGTCCAGTGTAAAGCTTAGTTAAGCTTTAAGGACTTTTCATAACAACATTCAAATGATTTGTTAGATAAGTAATCAAATAGTAATTAAATATAACATGCAACATTGAACAGGGTAACTAGTAATTTGTAATGCATTCTATGTCACAGAAAAAGTTCCCAGCATGCCATTCAATATATCTGGTGGTTTTAGATGATGGTAGGCTTAAAGGTGCAGATTACTGAGCAGGAACTCTTCAGGGCAATATTGGATTGTGTATGATTTCAAGTCAAACAAGACTTAAGAAATTAAATTTGATAATAGGTGTCATATTGATTTGAATAAACTTTCAAATAACTTAATGATTGTGCTGCTTTGATGTCGGTTCAGTAACACCCTCTGAGCTCTCCGTCTTCAGCCAGCATGTGAGTGAGAGCCGGAGAGTCTACAAAATGTTTATCTATGGGATTGACTTTGCTTAGCGTCTGGAAATTTGATCTACATCCAAATATCACAGATGACAAAAAAATCCTCAAAAACACAAATAAAAAGATAAACAACACACACACACTGAAACTCCGGCTCTGGATTCAAACAAACACTCCCGGTGTTTGTTGAACTTGAGTGATCGTGGTGCGTTTGTGTGCCTTATGACTGAGATTGATTCAGGATACTTAGACAATAGATGGGTCATTAGAGATGCTTGTTAGAAGGTCTTGTTTTAAAGTATATACTTATATATCTTAATTAATGTTGGTTGTACTTTGTTTTTGTTTTGTTTTAGTTATCTGTGTTCACTTACTGCTGGGAGAATGATTCTTACAAAGCACAGGAGGCTTTTAGTCAATTCTCCTTCACAGTTGCTTGAATTAAAAATATTGTAGGTGAATCTTAAACAAAAGGTAAAACAAATAAATGAATCATTCAGGGGCTACTTAGAACTTGGAACGGTTTCAGCAGGTAAATTAAGGGGGCCTAAATCACCATGCACAAAATGGGCTACAGCTACAGGTAATGTTGCAGTCTATTAACATGGAAAATTGCTTCCTAGCCCTTTTTTTTTTTTTGCAATGTGGGCGTTTGTTTGATGTATGGACTCTGCAAGTAGCCTTTTGCTCTTCCCCCTTACCTCTAGGTAAGTTAAGAACACAAAACGTGACGGCTGCTTTATTCACATAAAAACAGAACAGGGGGTCAGAGCCAACCCAAAAACCTAAAAAATAAACCCAGAGTCATTCTGCTGTGCAGGAACGCAAACATGGCTGAAGCAGAGAGCGTGAAGAGGGAGGAAAAGCCAGCCAACCCCTTTCCTCCTGCTCCTATGATGATTTATCTTCTCGCCTCTAACTGGGGCAGAGGGGGGGGAGGGGGGCAGTTAGGGTGTCCTGTCCCAAAAAGAAAAACGGAAAAACAACTATAACCCCCTCAACACCCCGTTACCAGACCCTGGAGGCCTGCTCCACTTAAAGCCACCTGGTTGTCTTTGCTGCAGTGTGTGTGTGTGTGTGTGTGTGTGTGTGTGTGTGTGTGTGTGTGTGTGTGTGTGTGTGTGTAACCTTCACCTGGACTGGTGGAGATAGATTAAACCACTACATGAGCTAAAAATAAAGGACCAGTCTGCTGTCACTGCTGGTAATGGCTCTGTTGCCGGCCGGTTGCAGCAGCACTTAATTCTGTCGCATCGAAGAAGCTTTGTTAAGCTTGACCAAGGGCAGAATTTTCCCTCTGTAAATTAAAGATGAAATTTCTTGTTTCTGGCCCTGCGATTATCACGGGAGCCTGTCAACAGAAATATCCCAAGGAGAGAGGGGAGGGGATGGAGGGATGAAAAATGCATCTGCAGTTTGGGAGAAACCAAGTCCATGTGGGGATTTGAGTGTGATAGTTATAGAGGATGAATATAAAAACAGCAGCATGATATACAGCTGGTCTCAGATTGGTCACATCGTCAGGGAATGACCTGAAAATGTTTCATGGAATAAAATCATATGCTGTATTTCTCCTTTGGTTATGTACAGTTTGTTTTTTCTCATGTTAGATGCATTTATAGCAAAAATCTGGGTTTTAATTTATAACCATGTATGTTTTTTATAATAAATAATCCAAGTTACAGTAAATTAAGTACAATCTAAGGTACATGCATTTTAGAATTAATACTGTTAATATTGTTTTGCATGTATTTTGGCAAGGTTTACACCAAAATTGAAAAGAAATACTTTGCAGCTAGTTTAGGTGTCCTCATTTTAAAATAGGAATGTGACAAAATGATTTATAGTGTGACTTGTTTTGGATGGATTTGCTGTGGGACACATTTCTCCTTTGGGTGTTCAGTAACTGACAGGAAGCTAAAACAAAATGCATGAAAACACTCAAGTGAGCATACTGAAATAAAACTTGAAGTAACTGAGATGGATTACCTTTTGTTATAAAGTTGCCATCATTGGTTATAAAACCATATTTACAAAATGGGACAGTTTTGAACACCAACAATAGATGTTGGCTAATGTGTGGTCTATTGTTTAATCTTAAATGTTTTTGTATTGTTGTTTTTTTTTTGATGGACCCCAGGAAGGAAAGTTGTTCCTGCAGAAATAGCTACCAGGGATCCTATGTGTACATATAAACAAATAATAAATCAAAATAGACAACAATCCCATTCCACAAGACAAAATGCGTGCCAGCTTTTGTATTTCTTTGTGTATTCTTAATTCTCATCCGCCTTTACCGAAACATCCTGAATTGCACCACACCGTTATAAGCTGCAGGTATATTATACCATACAGTTTTTATTTAACCCACTCTCTACATGACCACCCTGTGCATCACCTGGTCTTTGAGGCGATCAGTCTCCTCCTGGTACTCAGCGAGCTGCTTCTTCCACTGCTCCACACTGCCGTTAGCTTCCTGCAGCGCTGCCACCAGCTTAGCATTACTGTCCTGCAGGGTGAAGAGTTCAGCCTCCAGGTTTATCTCACACATGGACCTAAGGAGAAGTCACAAAAACACAAGAGTCTTAAAGCAGAACTAACTTGCTTTTTTAGAGTACCGTACAAAGCAGGGAGTGGCTTATCAGTGCTATTTTTCTGCCATCTGTGACTGAAAACAATGACGATGTTAGCAGTTTGAATAAACCAAAACACTGAGCTGAAAGACACTAAAACACCCAGGAGTCAGAAAAAACTCAAAAACACTGCAAAGTCATGTGAAAAATATAATGGATTACAACTGACATAAAGAATTTAGGCAGACTGAAAAGTGCAGAAGAAAATGACGTCATGAAGTGAAACTTGGTATTTCATGCCACAGCAGATGTTTGGAGAGCTTTAATTGAAATATATTTGATTTTAAAGAGCCATACACCCATGTATTTTAAATTTATGAAAGTGGTCAAACCAGATGAATCCCTGTCATCATAAATGTGCTACATTTAATGACTTGTAAATTACCCTCAAAAATGACTTTTCTTTCTTTCTCTTCATTATTAATGTAGTGTAATGTCCTTTTTTCTCTTTTTGTCATGTATGTATTGGAGAAGCCCATTATGATACGATCCTGTATATTTGGTACCTGTGCATTTAATGTGATACCAATGCCAACAGTGTACTTCATTTGATGCCAATCATGTGAATGAGAAGATTGAGTTGCATGAAATTCCACCGAACTGTACAACTTAGTAAACATTTGTACAGATCGATTCAGTGATCGACAGCCTTTCCTCCAGTCCCATGTTCACTTCATATTAAAGTATTAATTAGCTTCTAAATCAGACTTTGTGCGTTATATGATCACACTAAGGATTTGAATATTGTCTGTTTACATTGCACAGTGTCTTTAAGTTTTATACTGTAGGATTTTTTTCACTCTGACAGTAGGTGCAATGCTGTGTACGAGCTTTCTAAATGTTTGGTCTACTTCTTTTATGTGTAAACCTATTTGGCAATAAACCCCATTCTGATTCTGAATTCAACAATCACATGACACATTTAATCCAAGAATGCTTGCTGTGATTGGCTGCAAGCAAACCATAAAAATGTTTTTTTTTTAACTTTTAAACGCACAGTATGTTAATACTCCACCAAACAATAAAAACTGTTGATGTCGAGGCTGTGCAAGTTACACAGGAGTGATACTCAGAAACTCGACCCCCACCACTGATGAAAATGAACTCCGAGTTGACCATAGTCAAGACGAACGGACGGAGCAGACCTGAGGAAGTGAAAATGTTTAACGACGAGGGAATGTATCCAAATATAATTGACGCATTACGTTTTGATCACAGCAGCACATACAGTTCCTGCTTCCTTATGTAGCAGTCTTTGACTTAACATTCAGAGTATCCATGGCAACGATAACCATGTCGTGTCTGGCCCGTTACACTATGAAATGATGGCTTTCTCTGACTCTGATAACAGTTGGAAAGACTTGAGGTAATGTACAGTAAGTAATCAACCAAAAAATATTGGTATATCACATGGTTTAGTCCATTTTTAATTCATTTAGATATTTTTAAGTGTAATAATTCTACATGTTGTATCTTTAAATGTTGGTATCATGTGACTGAAGTATTTTTTAACCGAATTGGAACCTGGGTTATTACATTAGAGGGTAAAAAAGGTGACAAATGCCAAAAGCCGGGTCAGAACAGTGCTGCTAATTATAAGTCTAAGTCTATGTTTAAAAAACAAACAAAAAAAAAACAGTACCCCTTTGTATTTCGTCAAAAAAAATAAAAAAATAAAAAAACAGGAAGGAATTATCCGCAGTTGTGCCAGCAGCCTACAGAGCAGCTCATTACCTCAGGATGTGGGGCTCCTACATTCAGACTCTGTACTTCATAAAAAATGGGTTTGTTTATTTTTATTTTGTTTTTTTGGTTGTAGCTTAAAGGGTCTACTCTGTATTCTTTCTAAAACCTTGTTTTGCTGAATGCTACATAAATGAAATGTGAACCTTACAACATGTGACAGAACAGAAAAAAACATGATGCACCTTTAACACAGAGACAACAGGAAAGGCAGAAGAAATCCATCGCCACCTGTGATGTTTTATCTTTTATTAACACCTGGGAGAGGAGATAAGGTGCTGTCTGACGGTAAAGGTCAGGTTTTAGTGGTGATATTTAATAAACTAGGGAGCTTTCTTATGAAAACATGGAGTTTAGGAAACAGAGTCTTTGACAGACTAATAGCTTGGCAACCATAAAACCACTCACCATAGCAGCCGGAGAAAAAAACAAACCCTCATGGGTTTATGACAATCATTAAATAAAACTGTTGGGATAATAGACTGTAAAGCAGCCAGGTATGAGTGTTTTTCTGCTTCTAGGTCTCAGAGTGATCTGAGGGTTGAGTGATCAATAATAGGCACCATAATGATGATAATAAAAGGCGGCAAAATTCAGACATAATCACACATCATAGAGCCAAGACAGAACCAGCGGGGTGTTTTTAAAGCAGACTGAACTTCTAGCTAATAGTTCAATCTTAAATATGTGACTCACTGACAGCTCTTTTAGTTTAACTTTGAATATTTCCAAAGAACTAATCTTACAGAGCAGCTTTCTTTCGTTTAGTTTAGCAGCACTCACTGCTGCTTAACAAAACTGTGTTTCCTTGCTTTTAGTCTCCAAATATCCTCAATAAGAGTTACTCTGACAAAATAAGTCCAAAAAACAGGCCTATTAGTTTGTGTTGGCATGTAACAGGTTTAATGAAAGAGGCCAATTTGTCACCCTATCAGAATGTTCTGTCTCTGCTGTTTCTATGCAGAAACATTCTTATCTTCCAGCACTGTGATTGGAGGTCCCGCTTACGAACAGAGTGCTTAGTAAACCTAAATCAATAAGAGATTAATTTCAAATGACAGTAACAATTGAACAATTACATCTTCCATCTTAGTGTGTTGGCTTTGTTATATCAGTTTTTTTTATATAAATTCTGCCCGCAGTCAGGTGCACGAATCACAAACTTAAAGTTGTCCAGATAAGATAACAAGTTTTCCCCCACAGGCGCATGTTTGATGACTATGAGGACATAGCAGCAAATGTATTATCTATCCTTTTTCCTAGGTAAACTTTTTATATAATGTTTATTTGGGGGCTTTTAATGCCTTTATTTAGAGACTTTATTTATTGGTCCTGTGTGGTAGGCTATAGAAGAGAGGAACTATCACGCTTAAACAACCCAGCCAATTGTCAGCATACTCTGATCAGGTGCACGAGGAACTGCTGATAATTATCTGTGTGTTTAATGCTGCTGAAGACCATTTATACACTATATTTGTGTTCATTGTTTCCACCAAAATACTAATCAGAAAAAGCTTTTAAATTTGAATTGTGTAAAAAGGCAACTATGTCTTGACCAGAATTTGACTTGAACAGTTTGAGGCAGAGAGCTTGTAATGCTTCTTTCTGCCGAGATTTCCAATCCAGAAAATATTTTTTAATTTCATGCTGTCAGTTCTTTGATAATGTGTCAAAAAGAAGCTCTTGTTCCAGAAAGCCTTTCAGCTGTAGAGTGGGCACCAGTCTGCTATGTGGATGAATAACACTTTCTGTTGTTTATTGAATAAATCCTGAAGTCTGGCACTACAAAACCTGCTCCCTGTGCTGCGCAGGTCATCTGTTCTGTTTGGTTTGTTTAAAGTTTTTCGTTTAAACAACCTGAAAACAGTTTTCAGTTGATGAGTGAGTGGCAAGAGATGACATGATACATTTAATGTTAGAAGAAGACTTCATATTTAATGACATCTGTGATATTTGAATGAATAGGCCTAATAGCCTCATAGATACTTTAAATGAACTATCACATGAGGAAGAGTGATATTGTACATCTCAGCTATGAGTGTGGTATTATTTTTACATTTAATTTCTTAAAGTAGCAAATAGTATTCAAAAGTGATAATCAACATCACATAACTTTATGCTCCACCAACGCAACTAGTTCCACAACTTCACTGAAACTGGACTGTTGCATAGCAACCCAAGCATTCTCCTTCACTCTTGCTATTTTGTTGGTCTCCATGGTTACAACTGATCAGCTACTTAGTTTTATGTTCATTTATTTGTAAAAACATCATAAAAACGATGTTCATCTGTGAAGATTATCCTGCCTATGCTTCAGAAACGTGCGTTTGCCACAGAGCTTATTTTCTGCAATGATCCAAAATCCAATGCAAAAATCCCATAGGCGAATTCTCGTTAGACCCCATGGCGATGCTACTTCCGGGTTGGCCTACAAAAATACGTCACATGGTTTGTTCTCTATTGTCTCGAGCTCAATTCTCCGGAAAATATCCTGCTGCGTTCTCACATCAGCCCACTCGGACTTGCTGCGGAAACAATACTAGGGGTCTGGCAGGAGAAACTCCGGGTGAAGTATGAGTGAAACATTTGGCTGTTTGTGTTCACATGTAGCCTACAGCTCCTCCGGGAAATATCGTGAGTTTTTCAGGAGATTTCTGCTAGTGTGAAATCCCAATATACTGTATGATCACTTACGGTATGGAATTCATCTTGTCTAATCAGATTACTTGGTCAGAACTAACTGTTGTGTAAAAGTTAACAATTCTCACAGAGACTTTGATAAAATAAAATATCTTAAAAGCCTTACCAGATATGTACACTTCTTTGGATCAGTTTAATGATTTCTAAGTGTTTTTAAATCATAATGTCATTGTTTTTTTGATGATATTGTAATTGTTTTCTCCTTTTCTCCTCTTAACAGAAGACATGTATTAAATGGTTGGAGTAAGTTATATTCACTGTGTAGAGCTCCTTAAACTGCTGGAAGCATATACTGCTCTGCTCATGTAGCCACGCTGAGACAGGATCATAACCTCTGTAGAAACTTTCAAGGGATGCATTCCTCATCACGACTCCCACACATTCATCTGCGGGCTGCGGCTCTAACTTTTTGGTATATTATTATTAAAGATTTATGTCATTATTCCTGTTCTGCTGGCCAAGTATTCTTTATAAACATCAGAAGCTTTGAGCGTAAATTCACAGTGCACACTGTCTCCGCTCTTTGTGTTTCCTTTGTTAGTCTTTCTGCTCTAGATGTCAAATAAACCTGCTAGATTAAACAGATGTTAAGTATGCTGTCTCATAAATGTACTCATGCAAAATGTATCAAAGCCAGTACTGTCAGAGCTGTCAGGTCCAATTTTTTTGGTACACCCCAAAGAACACTTTTCACAAAACAGCGGAGAGGAACAATTATGGAATGCAAAAGGAAGAAATGTATCTCCACAGAAGGTGAACAAAAATATTTATATTGTGTTCATAGTATCCAAAACAAACTAAACTACTTGTAACTGAGATTGTAGGCTTTAACTACATCTAAATGTAAAAAGTTCTCAGTGTCCTTCTGATAAATGTAAAATACAAGAAGCAGTGGAAGTAATGATGTCTGGAGTGCTGGGTGTACTCTTAATTTGTGCCCCAAATTTATTTTAAAGAGGCCCGTCAAGCAACAGATGAAAGCCCTGTGGTATAACAAGTGACATGTAAGACTTCTTGGATATTTAATTTAACACCCAAAAATGGGACAGTAGTATCTGCACATTTTTACTTAACTTCTGCTGCTTCTTCAGGGGGTTACGAGGATGATTATGAAATTAACATTAGAAACAGAGGAGGCGCAGATTTGACAGTTAAAAACTAGCACGTGTAGTTATGTATTTACAGTGAACCACTCCTCATTGTATTAGTCCATGCAAACACATTATTGTTCTTTGTACTATAATGAGTACTGCAGCTTCCCTTAAACAGAACGCACTTTACACGGAGTATGCATACAGGTTGGATATATTTCTTTATTCATCATAACATAGCACCTTGATCTTTGACCCTCTTTCAAAAGCAATAGAAGCAGTCTGTAGCTGATTCATGTCTGCTCTCTTTGGGGCCTTGCTGATGTGAAGTACCTTCTGATGTGCAGAGGATTTGAGGGTCAGAATAGACAAGAAGCGAAAGCACCCGCAGGAATCAGGAAGGTTTTTTCACGAAAACGGAAAATGTCATCTATCTTTTATGGTTTGCCAAAACAACGGTTGTAAAAAACCCCACAAGAAACTTCACAAGTGCCTCGGCAATTACCGACTGTGTAAGATTCTTTGATGCTAAATGGTCGTTTGATAATGAGTATGTTTTGTTCCAAGGACAAATCGCCATTTCACTGAGTGAGAAAAGGAAATAATATGACATAAATCCTTGTATCCCCTTCACCAAACCACCTAAAAAGAAATGTTACCAGGTGATCCTAAAGTTCTAGAAGCTATTAAGCCAGATTTTCTGAAGACAACATGAGGCCTGGTGATGCAGTAATGTTGCTGCTGAAGCAAAGAAAAACATTCTCATTACCCTTCTGACAGCATCTTTTTGACCCTCTCCTTCTCCACCGTCAGCTCCACTTCGGCGCTCTTGCTGCGGAAAAGCTTTTCCTCTCCGGGCCCGTTGACTGTAAGCAGAGGTGGAGAATGGCGGTCCTCTGACAACTCCTGAACCAAAAACACAAACAAGACATAAGCTCTGTTACAAGGCTGAAAGGAAATCAGTCACAGCTCTGCTTATATGGCGTGAAGTTCCTTCTGTAGCTGCACTAACCCTACTGAAAGGAAACCAAAGGAAAGGTTTGAAACACAAGAACCCTATTGTGTTTAAAGTGCTATAAACTGGAGAAACAAAACCTTCTATGGAGTTGTTTGGGATTACAAAATAAATCCGGATCAGCTACACTGCAGTTTTCCTGTTACAGGAGACAAGAGTCCTCTCCAAGAAACTTTCCCTTTAGACGTCAGGAGCATGTGGAACTTTACAATTAGTGCTTTCTTTTCTGCACTACATGATTTTACTAAGAGCGGCTGTTCAAAATGACATATTGTTTAAATACAACACAATATGATGGTGGATACTGTTGATACAAGACAAAGCTGAATTCAAGAGATTCATTACTGTCACTGTATTCAGATTTGTCATCAGAAGAAAACAAGACAAGTCACAGCAGCAGGCAAGGACAGAGCTCAACCAGTCGAGGACTGACATGTTCCATCTGGGCTCCTGTAGACGGGCTCCATGCAGAGAAATGTGTGGAGTCCAGCTGCTACACAGATCTGATTAGATTCAACAGGAATAGATCTTATGCAAATAGTTCATCTGGTGATTATGTGCTTGATAAATATGCACACGGTGAAGTCATGCAGAGATGTAGGATTGCTGAGATATGATACCCTGACGACCAGGCTGAAAGGCGGGTTCAACTCTGTGTGAGACTACAGGTGGAACTCGGTGTGACTTCAGATACCTGATAGTGCCACAATGTATGTCTTAGTGTTTTCATTAAAAACTTTAATTAGTTTGAGCTGTTGTAGTTATATGATTGTCAGCTGGATTTAATTTTTTTTTTTGAAAGATAATTAGGTAATAATGATTAGGATAATCCCCAAATAAGCTCACACAAAAGTCTGGTTTAGTGAAAGCCTGAGTCTGTTAACCTTTGTGATGAGGGAAACTTTGGGTTTTTCTGTTTCAGAAAGGGAGGTCACTCAAAACCGAGAAAGAGGAGTACATCCAGCCTGTCACAGAAAGAGAGGTAACTTTAGCTCCAAGTCTGTTATTATGGTAACCGAGTCTGTGAACATAACCTGGTCCGGAGCAGGTTTTCGCCGCCTCCTCCCTCTTTACAGAGCCAGAAACAAGGTTTCATTTCCTCATTCATTCATTCAGACCGTATCAGGCGTGTGCTAGTGGAGATTCATCGTTTGTCTGAGTAAAACTCCAGGTAGTTTTATATCATCTGTTTGGCATACTATAAAAACATACTTTTTGTCGAACGTTACTCAAGATGAAGGGGCTGCATTAGGCCACTCCGCAGGGAGTTATGTCAGGGGATGTTAATTAAATCAGGCATAGTCAATTAACTAAACTGAATAAAGGTGAGAAGACATAAATGTGAGTGAGATCAGCTGGGGATGAAGCTAAGGCACATTGAAAAACAGTGCAGTACGTGCTGAACTCTGGAACCTACTCAGAGTTGATCAGTGGCATTTTTGTTACTTTTGTTATTGTTGTTTTTATTTATCATGATACAAATTTTGCTTAGAAATACATTTAAAACTCAATTGAAACTAGAACTGAACAAAATAATCTAAACGGTAGAGTTTAACATTACACTTTGACATTAATTAATTAACATAATTAATTATAACAATAATAAGCATGACTGTAAACTTTTAAAGGAGTTTGCACGGATAAATTGGTCAGTGGTCCATCGACTGTTTCTGTTTAAATGTCAGTCATTGCAGTGCAGAGCTACTTGTGTCTTAAAATAACTCAGACAGTAATTAGTGTCTAGAATGACCTTGCTAATATCACAGAGTGATTTTGAACATCTGCACAGTTGGTGTCTCATATAAGCACGTACCCTGCTTGCAGCCTGGTTATAACATCAGGACAGTATTACATTATGTTCATACAGATTTGGATGCTGAGAAAGTTGCAGGTTGAGCTTTCAAACTCATTCATGCTTTTTGCATTATTTAACGGCTATATCTGCTTTTTCCCGTTTGCCCTTGAAAGGAGTACACAGTATAAAATGATACAGTAAAGAAAAAATCATTAATATTTCTTGAATGTGAAGTGGAGACTTGGAGTATGACATTATTGCATGCAGATGGCTTCACTCCAGTCTGGCACAGGCACATCTATCCAATCTGCTTTCAGATTTTCCCTCCCTGCTGTTCAGAAATGGGTTGAGGCTTATTATCACAGTTTTGTGAACGTTTTGAGGCTGTGGGCTTTAAGATTGCCCTGACTCCTTTCTAAAAACGTGAAGATGAATAGTCTTGAGCCAAACTTTGAACCCCTGCTGCCTTCTGTCTTCTTCTTGAGTGGAAACCTAAAACCTGAACTTGTCAACAGCTGAGTGCCTCACTGAAGCATCTGAAGCCTGCACTCAGTGTTGAAAAGAGCTTGTATTATTAATTTGAGGAAGCCTGGTTTTGTTCCCCTGAGGAGGACGGTTTATTATCTATAGCTCAGCAGTTCTCCGTCTGTCCTTATGGATGATATTGAAATAAAACGCACAGCCCCACTGATGTGGACGAGCACCGTGTCCAGAGAGCAGGGGAAAAAAATCAAAGCCAAGATAACTCCAGTCTGGCCCCAAAGCCAACGGATCGACTGAGCATATCCCTGAATAATTCATACTGTGGATCATGTATAAGTCATAAATGGGATTACAAATTTACAGCAGTTTTTCAGTATGTTGTTCACTAACAGGCTGAGTGGAAACAAGTCAGAGACACAAGAGCACGAGCCTACAAACAACAAACAACTAATCAGCCAGAGTTCAAAGGATTTTTCAATTTTAAAAGAACATCTGCGTATTGTCTTTTTTTTTTTTATTTCCATTTTATATTTTCTAAAAGTGTAGGTTTATAAAATTTTGATAAGGGTGAAAAGGAAAACTCTATCTGCATTCTGCCACACCGTATACATTTTAGAGACAATATTAGGATGAGACTGCTTTTGTGTCGCTCTGGCCATCACTAACAAAGCTTTTACTCTACACCAGCTGTGCTTTGAAGCTCAAGTTGGTCTGAAGTCAACTTTAATCAAACTACGGATGAATTATTGATAGTCCATGCAGCGCGAAGACGCTTTTTACTATGAACACCACTAGTCTCTTATACAAAAGAAGACATCTGTCTTTGCGTTTAAGGGTTTGTGTTGTTTTTGATTTACATACCTGGGAGATCTAGGAGATGAAAAAGTCCAGTGATGCATCAAGGAATGGGAGGACGGGGCACAATGTGGGGAAAGAGAAAAAATATAGTTAGATCGCTGAAATAAAGCATTAGGTACTATGTTTTTTATTTGATCTGATTCACAATCCATGCTAGATCATAGTTTGTGCACAGATGATGCACAGGGAAGTGCAGAAACAACAGAAGAGAGCACCTAGCAGCATCGTTAGTAACCCGCTTGGTGCAGAAAGAGTACATTTTTATTTATCAATCGTGAATCAGAAATGATAAAAAATTACAAGACATCCATTTATGACATCTGTACTAATGTAAAGACCATACATGTGAAGAAAGTTGTTTTTCAAACCACAAACCCCTTTAGCAGGGACATTAAGAATAATTTTTTTTGGGGTCCAGGGAGGAGTCTGGATGGAACCCCAGATACTTAAAATATTAAACAACTTTCTCGAGAAAGCTTTCATCGTGAGGTCTCTGCAACACTTTTGGACTTAAGTACATCTACACTGTTTACTTATTTATCCACGCGTCATTCCATGTGCTCCCTGAGCCTTTATAAAGCTCCTGTTTCCACACTCATCATATCATTGAAAATACAAACCTGCTTTATTTATTCATCTGTCCGTGCAGCAGAGGTGCACGCTTAGGTTTCCACTAAAATATCTGTCCACCAGATAACACACATAGACACAGAGACACATGCTCTTTAGCTGGCTTTAAAGAAAAGTCTGAGCTTTAAAATATTGAGTGTAGGTTGTGTGCTCTGTCTGCCTCTGCATAGAAACCATGATTGTGAGGAGGAAAAAGGATCCAATCAGCAGGCACAAATTAAGACAGCAGTTACCTGTCTCTACTCTGTGCATTTATTTACCTTTCCTGTTAGGGTTAGTTGTCCCTTACATTCATTCCTGAGCTCAACATCACATTTTATATTGCACATGTTTTAATTTGAACTAATTTAAAACAGCAAGTTATTGATCACTTAAAATAAAGATGAATGAACTGTGTATCTGATCCAAGAATTGTGGATTTTAGGCAGAAAACATGTAATAGATTAACTTGAAGGGAAAAAACAAGTGTTTCATTTTCAGCTTGTCATTTGCATTTGAAGACCTTTTCTCCTCTTTGTCAGGAATATTTGTAGATGTTTTCTTCTTTTGACATACACAATGACATGGTAAAGTTTGAAATTCCCACTAAGGAGGCTTCACTTAAACTCTGCAATGATGGGCATACTAATACATGAATATATTGTCTTCTATATCATTCAATTGTTCATTGTCTTTTCACTTGTCAGTTCTATAACTCTCTCGGCATCACTCTGTTTATCATTCTTTGTCTTTTAGCTCTGTGAACCTCACCATCTCCTCCTCCATCTTATCTCTGAGCTCTGCAAATAAGCCTGAGAGCTGCAGCTTTACTGCATGCTGATCCCCTGCTGCCTTTAGAGGCAGAATATGTGCTGTGCACACTCAGCCCGAGGCTGCACACATTCAGCTCTGCTGTACAGGAGATGCTCACTGACCACGCTGCAACTGACCAGCTGAACTTGATGCAAAACATACTGATACCCTGAGTGGAGACGAAAGCAACACACAGCAAACATTTAAATAAAGATTGTTTTCATTACTGTGTAGACCAGCGATTTTTGTTTATGCAATTTATCAGTTTTTCGTTCTGCAGTTCAAAAGTGGCTGTGGTGGGTTTAAGTGTGTCTGCAGTATAGAAAATGTCTTCTTCTGCATCTTGAATTTATGTGTTTGCTAGAAACACATTAATAAAGTTTCAATAAATATTGTAAACAGTTTCTTTCAAGACACCTAATGTACATATTCTATATAATATTGCTTTATATTTTCCCTGTTTTTTTGAGAAATGTCAGTTTCTTAAGAGTAGATGGTCTAAGTTGTATCCATACAACAGACCTCACACACATAGTTTCCCCCTTTTTTAATTGTGTTGTTTTTTTCCTCATTTAATGGGGCAGTATGTACTCACTGCTTGATATTGTTGTTTCCTCTGTGTTGTTCTCTTCTCTTGCGTAACAGAAACAATTCTCATCTATTTCTACATTTATTATTTTGCATCAAAACAAGACATCTCTTGTTTTGGAATTTATTTGTCAATAAACCACATTCAGATTCAGATATACATAAAAAGAAACTGTTAGTTTTTTTTTTCACAGTTTTCTTGGTCTTGCCCACAGTAAGACCAGGGTTTGTGTTCAACCTTAAACAGAACACACAGCTTGGGATAAAAGCCTTAATGAAGCTCTAAACTTGTAAACGGCTCACTGATGCTTTCATCAATACTTGGCTGTAGTTCACAACCACAATAACATTGTGTGCTCAACACCTTTGATTGGCTATTATTTATAGAATACACAGGTTCAGACAGTCAGCAATGTACAGTGGTCGTTTAGTCAGAAAATGTGATAATAAACACAAGAACCACAGTGTGCACCGTCTGACACAAAATCAATGAGCCCTGTGTTATCTAGAAAACTCTACGTGCTGCCTGCCTGACCTTGCAGCTCTATCCAGGTGTGTGTGTGTGTGTGTGTGTGTGTGTGTGTGTGTGTGTGTGTGTGTGTGTGTGTGTGTGTGTGAGTGTGTGTGTGTGTGCGCATGTGTTTGCCTAATCAGTCAATTTGTGTTTATGCATGATGATGTGCTGGTTGCCGTAGTAACTGGATGTAACACCATTTCATGCTGTTCTCTCACTGACCCTGAACTCTGTGTGTACTTCAGCTCTGCACTTAAAAATTAACTTGCAGGTTGGAGAGCCAAGTGAATCAAACTGTAGGAAAATAACTTTTTAAACAAAATGTATGAATTAACTCCTGTAGTAAAGGGCGGCTGTGGCTCAGTTGGTAGAGTCGTCGCCTCTCAACCAGAAGGTCAGGTTTTTCAATCCCCAGCTGAACAACATGTCCGATGTGTCCTTGGGCAAGACACTTATTCCCGCAGTGCTCCCGCTGCTTCGTTGGCTGTGTATGAATGGATTAGTGTTGTACTTACTCTCTGATGTGCGTCTGCAAAGTGAATTTCTTTTTTTTCTTTTTGTAAGTTTGCATAGAAACAGACAACCGGATGTGATGTGACAAGGGAGTCCCAGGGATTAAGGTTGTGTTTTACGTCAATAAACATGGATCTAAATGCAGGTGTTGTCAATGAAAAGGAAGAAATCTTTATTCATACGCATACGAGCGTCAACAGGTTTATGTTTTGAAACCTGTTAGTTTTAAAAGAGAGCAGGAGCTAGTCAGGATAGTGTGGTTTGATGAAAACCAACAACACATGTCATGGTTAGTGACTAGCGTAAGCGAGGGATATCTAACAATGTGTAGTCTGTTCTCAATTATCAAAGGCCTTAAAAAATATCGAGCAGTATTAAGTGAACC
The DNA here is from genome assembly GCF_963930695.1 of Labrus bergylta. Taxonomy (NCBI): domain Eukaryota; kingdom Metazoa; phylum Chordata; class Actinopteri; order Labriformes; family Labridae; genus Labrus; species Labrus bergylta. The sequence continues at coordinate 11,897,547 of NC_089200.1, forward strand.
TGGTCTTGTGTGTACTGAACAGACCGCACATTTGTCTCACACGGTACTAAACTCCCTCATATCAACAGGAACAATATTTCAGTCTGTTCTCTCTACAACACTTCATACACAGACAAAAGAACATCAGAATGTATCTGATAGTTTTAGAGAGGTCAGGCTTTGCAGTATGACTCTGCAGTCTCTCAGAGCTGCTGAGTGCTTCTTTGTTAGAATCTCTATACCCTAAACACACACTTTAAAAACCCAGCCAGCTGAACACTCTCTTAATCCAAATACTTGACAGAAATATCTCATAAACAGAGCAGAGCAGCTCTAAAGCTTTGCAAAAGTCAGCGTGTGACACGGTCTCCTCTATGTTTGTAGAATTAAATCAAAGCCACAAAAACAGGGTGCGTATTAGTGAATGTCGCAAATGTCAGAAAATACCGCTCTGTGAGTAAGGTCACTCAGGGGCAGCTAGTTATGTGAAGACGATAATGTGAAGGATGAAAAAAGTTCCACTGCAGGGACATTTTTTTACCTCTTCGATTGAACCACAGAGTAATCAAGTTCGCCAAGAAATCGCCATCGCTGGCAGAATAAAGGCCATTGTCATTTCAGCAGCAGCCAGATTCCATCAATTATACATGATTAAGCTCCCCCTCCTCCCCCTGTCCCTGCTCTCTCCTCTTAGTTTTCCTGATCCCTCATTCTTCTTTCTCTCAGTCTGAGCCATTACTGTCCATCCACACACCTTCAGCGCCAGAGTCTCTTCTTCCTCACTTCATTTTGCAATGCATGATATCTTTTAATGGAGTTAACCAAAGGGGGGATAATGAAGCGGCCAGATGGGGACCCATCTAATCCCTGGTGATTCTGTATATGTTCAAAATAGAAACAGAGTTCATCATAATATCCCTGCGATGCTCTGTCTCGGGGGTTTGACAGACCATCATATCTCTATGAGCTCCCACGTCCTTATACTGCAACCTGAACCTGCTCTCCATCCTTATTCAAAGGTTGTGATGCAATAATCAGCAAACACTTGCACTTCAAGCTATTCAGATTCCAGCTATTTTTAAATCACCACTTAATGATGTCTGCATACAAGGTTCATCACAGCTTATTTTGCTTCCTTTAATTTGCCTCCATCATTCTACTCATCCTTCCTTCCATCCATACAGCCATCCCTATCTCCATCTATCATCCATACCATCAATCCATCCATCTCCATATATGCATCCAGCCCTCTCAATCTATCCATCCAAATTCATCCATCCCATCTATCATTCATATCTACTATCCGTACCACCTAGCTATCTATCCATCTCCATGTATCCATCCTTCACCATCCATCCATCCATCAGGATATGTGTGCCCTTGTTAAGCCTCATCTGCAATATGTAATGCACAAAGGCAGAATTGTGTTGTGAAGCTGTTCTGCGGCTAACCTGCCATTGGAGGTAGTAACAGAGGCGTAACAGTGCTAGATTTAACATTGGCGCCAGAGAGCCTCTCATCCTTCTGCAATGCCATAATGCAATGTGGAATAACACATAGAGAGACACCAATATTAAGCTACTGTGGATGCAAATGTGCAAGTACAAAGGCGTTATTCATGGGGAACCACAGGAATCTGAAAATTCAATTTACAAAACACTAAAGCGCTGTCTTTCCAGAAACAATGTCAAGTATACTCTGGAAAATCCAAACCATTTGGATGGTCTCAAAATATAAAATAAGTGTTTTATTTTTTTCAGATCAGCCATTGGAAAGCAAGATTTTTTTAAGGTTTATTTTTGGGCTTTGTATGCTTTTATTTAGTGATAGGACAGTGGAAAGACTCAGAAATCAGGGAGAGAGAGCGGGGTAGACACAGGCTGGGTTCAAATCCGGCCCACTCGCTTTGAAGACTATAGCTTCTGTACATAAGACCCGTGCACTAACCACTAGGATACTGGTACCTCATAATAGACTGATAAATTAACATGAATACATTTATCACTTTGGAATCTTGATTTATTTTATTTCATTAGTTTGGCTCAATAAGCCTTTAAATCTCATCCTTTAGCCCAATGCAATACAACTGATACAATTTAAACTGGATTATTTTAAGTGTATTTGAGCATTTTTTCTTACATTTGCTCAAAATAGCAAATACGCTTGAACATTTAGGACAGCACACAAGAACTGTGAGGAAGATGAAGGGTGCTTTACCTCTGGAGCAGCGATGTTGAGTGCAGGATTAGCTAATTCAAACCTCTCCTGAGATTTCTCTCTGGCCAGACGGGCCGCCTCTTTCACCTCCTTAAACTGCTCCGCAAACTGCACAAGGACAGACAAAGTCAATCTCTGTCTGACAAGAAAAGCCTAAAAATTCAACACAACATACATAATGTACATAGCACTTGTGTTCAATGCAGCTTCATTCATTGGTAACAAGAATATTGGTTGATTTATACTGCATTGTCCAACTTCTGTGACCTTGGACTCTTCTTAGATCTCAATCTGCATGTTTTCCTACAATCAGTCTTGTCAGCGTCTTACAGACAGTGAAAAAAAGAATGTTGGCAGACTCGTGTTCTGCAAAGGTCATGTTTTCTGCCAGCTTAAAATGAAAATCTTGGCGAAGTGAAAAACAATCTGCATTAAATTGTGTTTGAAAATGCTTGCTGGAGATGTTTTTTTGTTGAAATTTAAACCAGCAGCAAATGATATCGACAGAATCAGGATTAAAGTGTAACTAAGAATTTAAAATGGAGCAGACAGGGACATCAGTGTAGTTGCCCACATGCATCCTTTTCTCTATGCCCTCTACGGAAAAATATCTAATGTTTGAAAGACGCTTTGAATAACTCTGTTTAAAGGTTGCTGAAGTGTGTGTGTGTGTCTACTTGTGTGTTGGTCACCTGCTGCAGCTGCTGTTCCGTGGAGAAGCCCAGCCCGTAGACGGTGTTGGCCCGGCTGTCGGCCCACTGCCCAAACTTCTGGGAGGTTTTAGTGAACGTCATGTTGGGGGTGATGGTGCTGTTGATGATGGCCTGACAACACAAAGTACAAAAGAAGAAATGAATACATACATTTCAAAACTGGATACATTTCCACAACAGCAAAAAGGAACTTTGTAACAAAAACAACATGATTCTACAAGAAATAGAAGATTTTATAAAAGCAGAGAGGGAACAGAGATCAACACGTGTTGATTATGGATACTCATTCTTAAATAAATCTGAGATACAGAGAGGAGGGAAACATTCTGGATTTGTTTAATTTGTTTGTATGATTATATTCTTGCCAGCGAGAAGATGTTTTATTTCTATGTACCGTAGTTATTTTTAATGCTTGTAACTGATGGCATGGCGTAGGTGTCTGATCAAACAGCTGTGCAGAAATTTTCCAAAGCAAAGATTCCAAATGGTTGATACATTTGATTTAAAAAAACACAGCAGGCTGATTTTTTTGATTTAAACACTACTTACACAGTTCAGGACAAGATCAGTAAAGAGATAAGAGGTAGAGCTTCGTCTGTGCTGGTTAGCAAAACCTCAACACAAGTTCCTCACAGGAGCTTTGAATTCAACCCGACTAGATGACTGGATCACGTGTCACTCGTACTTAACATGTTGTTTAAAATGATATACATACTGTATGTAAAATGATAATAGCGAAAACATATTGCCATTTCATCTACAATAGGTCTTGATCATGTGTGTTTCTAAACTAAAAAGTATTTAATTAAGACTGCTATTAAATTCAATTCTATCTTAACAAGGTGGGTGCAACAGTTGCATGCTTCAGAGAAATTCATTTAATGATACATGTTTAAAGGCTGTATTCAAAGGAAGGTCACTTTCTAGGAGAAGGAAATCACAATTTCATGAACTGACAGAAGTACAAGAATTATTTCTGTCACCTTTAAATGCTAAACTCATTTCAGTGCACTGTTCAAATTAATTTGTATCATTTACTTGACCACCAGCAGATTTTCATCTGATTATCACCTGGGCAGCAGAGTGCTTTCTTTCTCTCTCATAAGAAATAATGTATTACATAGCAGCAGTTAACGCAGTCTTCAGATTGTGAAGCTTCTACAGATGTCTCCTGGAGAACTGGGCATGTAAAAAAAAAGAAAAACAACCCACCACAGAAAGAGCTAAATGAAAATTAAAAAGCTTGCAGTGCTGTGCAATCACCGGTTCAGTACCTCTCTCCAGTGAACGGTCTGATTAGGTGGATTTGTTGCCAAAAGTGGAGTTCTTTGGTCTCTTCTCCAAAAGCGTCAAGTCTCACGGCGCTTGATTGGCTGAATTGGCTGATAACTACAAAGTGCAGCTTTCTCTCTGAGTTTGGTGCTAACAAGATCTGCTGTTAGTGTTTGCATTCCCAGGTGCTACACTGTTGATTTGGATGCTGCACTGACGATGTGAGCGCATTTATTAATATTCTGCTGACAATTTATGAAACTTTGACTAATGAATCCCGCCCCATGACAGCCACAAGCGAACAGAGAACAGATGTATTTCTCCTTTATCTGAAGAGGATTGGGCTATAAACTGAGAGTCAGGGAGGGGGGGGGGTTGATTTATACACAAATAATGCTAACACCATATGAGGACAATAATATATAATGACCGCAGTGCAACAAGGTACATTATGGTACTCCAGTAGTTCATGGTTTGATTTGATGATATTAGATTTTTCCTGCATTCAACTTGCATCTGGCTGTATTTCACAGACATTCAATAAATCAAGAGGGCTTTTTTTTTTTTTTTTAAAGTAACTCATAGAATGATTTATTGGTAAACCATTTAACATTTCACATCTTAAAAAAGAATATGAGCAGATTTACTGCTTGATGTGTTTCAGCCCGACCATGATACCAGAGAAAAGTTCATCCTGCGGCTACAACACTTGAACAACTGAACCCACGCTTGGTTAAAAAAAAAATAAACACTTGCAAACCACAACCTCTAAAACTAACTCTCCCTTTCTGTGACCGTTTTCATGTATTGTTTCTGGTAATAAAATTCACACACAAAGCCTCTGACTTGCACATCCTCTTCATATCAACGTTGTTCAATAGTGGACGGGCAGGGCATGGTGAACGTCTGAAAAGGGTTTTTGTGTGATGGTAAAAAATGTGAATAGTATTATGTACATGTTTCAGTGTATTTAGAAAAGTATTGTGATTGGCTCCCACCTTCGTCCCACCCACGCTGATGATGCGGTACACACTCCTGCTGGCATCATAGAAGAAGGAAACGGTGACGGCATGTTTGCTGGCCGGCAGCCAGTTGCGTTTGGTGGCCGGGTCGATCTGGAAGACATGAGCTCTGGCACTGAAGATGGGCTGCTCCCTTAAGAAAAATCCCAACAAAAAAGGACAAATTAACTTCATTTAGTATTGATTAAGTTTTATAAGAATTTAAAGCACTCATTCAGAGAATGAGGTCAGTGTCATGAGGTACCCGGGTCCAACATTTTGTAGAAGACAAGTTTTCAGTTCATTAACACCATTAACACCTGCTTATCTGTGTGTTGGGTGTAGTGTTAGCTGGCAAATAGTTCTCTGCATTATATTTGGATGAATTAACTTACAGAGGGGGAGTCAATAAACAACTTTATAAACAAACAAGTGAAGAAAAACATCAAACATTAAACCACATGTTAACGCAAAAGCACACATACAAATTCTTTATGAACAAAACATCAAACTAAGAAAATATTATCAGGGGCCTTTTTACTGTTACATCAACAAATTGCAGCATGCAAGGAAGATAAATGAACATTTAATCATCATTTCAGTAGAAAAGTGAATCCTGACAGCCTTAAATTTCCCACCAAATGTATTGCTGGAGCAAATTAGTTGTATATAAATGTTGATCAGCGGAGACAGGGCTGCTCCTCTGTAATGGGATGGTGGCAGGAGCTTTTGCACGTGATGTGAACATGATGTGGTTTCAATTTTTGTTCCCTTTAATCTAAGCTACAAGAAATCGTATCACAGACCAACTACAGTTCAGCGTTTTATAAACTGAAAGGACAATTATTACATATACTTGTTTTCATGAAATTGTATAATAGTACAAAATATTTCTTAAATATGTTACCATCTTTTTATGTATTGTGTTGTCATTTATCTGCTCCTCGAGACTGTTATAAGTAGAAATAGTAATAAAGTAATCGTTTTGAATTGAACTGAATTGAATGAGTTGAATTGAATTGAAATGGGCACCTGTAGACAGTTGTTTTTTTACATTCTATAATGTTAACTTCAGTCAGTTTATTTGCAGCATTGAATAAAAAAAATATACATGCTATAGTTTTATATGATGTCTTTCTTGGAAAAAGCAGTGAAGGAGCTTTCATGTGCCTCTTGATAAAAAAAAAGTTAGTCAACCAGGAGAAAAATGCATTCACATTCATCCCAAAATATTAGTTAATTAGAGCAGAATGGAGATATCACATGCATTAGTATACTTATCAAAGTCAAAAGGCTAAAACATCTGTACCCAACATTATAATTATCTGAAAATCATTAGCATTTCATTTTGTTCATCTGTTTGACTGCGAGTCATTGACTTTGTCTAGCACTTTTGGGCCCTCTCTGCCTCTCAGTGCACTCTAATAAATCTATAAATAGGGTGAAAAATAACCCCAATTTCCAAATGTGATTGTGTTTTTGTAAGGACCCCAGGGTCATTGATGCTCTCCTGATGTAATGAGGCTATCGCCGCAAACAGAACTGAAGATTTGCTAACCGCTAGCAGTCCAATTAGCCGGCCTGCTCTCTTTGAAGAACTTCACAAACACTGTGGGGACTAACAAAGGATGGAGGCTCGCAGGACAATGAGGGACTGCTCATGCAACATTACACAGCTAATACACACTGCACAATGTTAATGCATGCAATGAGCCATTCCCCATTGAAAGTCAATTATACACTGACATTAATGAGGATAATATGTGCAGCGGGGAGGCTCTGTTCTTTGTCTAAACAGGAGAAATAACCATTTATATAGGTCATCATCAGCTATAAGAAGCATTGTTCCCTCTGGATTTGGTTTGAAATACTGTATATTTGCATTCAAACAATAGACGTTATTGTTTCCACACAGATTACTGAAACTACAATTGACAATAGACCACAGCAGCACAGCCAAGGGAGCTGATTAAGTCCAGGATGGGAGCAGCTAGATGCAAAACATATCCCCAAGTGATGATATAAAAATGGGTTTACCTGAAAAACATGGAGTTACTGGACAAAAATGATATGAAGTGCACTCTACCACTGCTAATTTGTAAATAAACGTGGCCGGTGAGACTTGATGTAGTTGAGGTTCTTACAGCTTGTTAGGAGTAAAATAAGTAGAACACTAAATTTGCCAGACTCAAATTAAATGATCAAATCTACATTTTTACTGTTAATGCAATTGCAAAAAAAAACACTCAAAATGTGCATTTTACCAGCTGCTCAGGCTACCTTAGTTGACAGTTATGAATATATGCAGGGATGTACACTCCGCCTTTGGACTGTTGCCCCTGAGACATAATACCTACTTGCTGGGGAGTATTGTGACCTGTTTGCAACCATGCATAAATAATATGCTGTGTATGTAACATTTTGTTTATGCATTACTAACTGCCGTTTCGCTGAGCTCTCGCCAACTAGTCAACTCTAGTCCAGCTTCTTGCTTGGTCTTCCTTTCTTTTTCTCTTCATAGCTTCATCCATTCTCTTCTGTCTCTTAGCATCAGCCATCGTGTCATCGTGTCAAAAAGAACCACGGCGGCTTAAGGCTGAACTAGTTTCGTAAAGCTGTATGCACTTCTTGCAGGATGACCGTGGCCCGCTGCCAAAGTTACATAGTGCTAATAACAGGCGTCCACATTGTGGACATGAGAGAGACACTATTCTCCCTGTTGAAAGACGTGGTTAGATCAGACTTTGAAACTACTATTTTAAGGTGGAAAATGTACATAATATTGCTTTAAGTCCATGAAATAACTGCTTTTCATTGTAAGCACATCACTCGGTCCTTCCTTGGTTTAGTGCAGTCCAGTTAGTATCTGATGTAGGAAGCAGATAAAAAACATAGTTTGATTTTAGATATTTAATAACGTTTGGTCTAAATGTGTTTCGAAGCACTTAATTGTTTAAGGAGTATAAGCAATTTCCTATATAAACTATGGTCATAAGTAAGCATTATCTCTAAATAAGTCTTTGTTCTATGAGTGTTTTGCAGATCAGATGTTTAGATAACTGCACTCACTTTTTATCATAGAAGTGAATGAAAAACTGGTATTTTTGCTGCCACACATTGAGATTTCTTTGACAGTTTGATTTTTAGCTGAAGTCAAATCTGAGAAAACAGAAACTCATGTAATAACATTTGTCAGAACTTAAGTTCAAGGCAGTTTAGTTCTGTGGTAACTCTTTGGTCAGCACAACCTGTTCTTCCTTTTTATTTTGAAAATCTTTTCACAGCACATATTTAATGTGAAGCAGAGAGTGTGAAATCAATAACATTAATATTGGCTACACACTCCACTTTAATGTGTCAGTCAATGTGTCCTACCAATAGCTACACTGTCCCCCCTTTCACACATTACATGACACTTAATTGGTAAGAAGCCATGAATGCTTTGATTTGCATCTTTGCTTTTGCCACTGTTGGGGGTCACATCAATCAAAGCAAACTACTCTTTAGCTTAACAGTGCTGTATGTCTACTGTTACAATAAATATGTAGGTATTTAAGCAGCAAAGACTGCTGTATTGAATTTTTCATTGAGTTTATTTTCTTTTTATGTCCGAAACACCATCCTTAAACATCCTGTCTCCAAGTTTTATGTTTGGAGTTGTATCCCTCATTGAAAATTGTTGCTTTATGTTTTAACATTAAAGTAATGCAGCATTAAATAAATCTTTTATTTGTTCTCCGTGAGAACAAGCTGCTGCTTTAGAACCATTGTAAGTCATTTCTCACGAGACATATGAAGCTGTATTATTAGAAAAGTCCATCATCTCCATCTTTTGCATTCTCTACTTCTCAGAAAATGTGTGCTCAAACAGGCCGTTTGGAGATTTTCCCTTAATGACATCACATAGGGCAGTAACCCCTCGGCCACTTGGGTGACCCTCCCACAGATAGGTGTTTGTTCTGCCCTCTGAGTCTGCCTTCTCACCGTAGACAATATGGCATGGAGCGAGAAAGCCAGAGCCACATCCCCTTCTAGAGAGAGGCTTGGTAAGACACAGCTCATTTGCATTAAAGCTACAGACACAGAAACAGCCTGTTCTGAGCAGGGCTGAAATAGAGGGTTTTATGCATGGTAAAATACAGGATCAGAGTGGATTTATAACAAGAAACTTCACAGATAGGTTTTGTGGAGCTCTGAGACTTATTTAAATTGGTTGAAAAGGACTATAATATGTGACCTGTAAACCAGCCACAAAGTTGTGAAGTTGTATCAACACTTGGCCAAGAAAACAAGGGTTTTCGAGTGTCCCTTTGGAGTTGAGCCCAGCCACTCTACCTGAAACTTCCTCCCAAATGTATCTATAGGAAAAGTTTCTGGACCAAAAGTTCAGTCAGCACCCATTTGGCTTTATTGAGAGAGACAGTGGGTCGAGTAGAAAATTGGGGAGAGAAAGTGGGGAATGACAGGCGGAAAGGAAAGAAGCCATAGGTCAGACTTGAATCCAGGCAGCCCACTATGAGGACTTTACCGTACATGGTGCACAAACTAACCGCTAGGCAATCAGCACCCGCAATCTGAAAAAAGATTTTCAGGTGGCAAAGCTTGATACAAGGTTTTAGGGTAAACTTAGATATGCATCTCCCGGTCAGGAGGTAAGTCCCGCTCAAAACATCAAACACCAATCAAGCAAATTAAAAGCACCATGAAAGTATTCAATTAAACGCCATATAACGTATTGTCAGGCTGAGTTACTGATAACAAGGTCTTTAAAAGCAATAAGGCAATAGTAATTAAGATTTAACATCAATGTAAAATAGCTTCTGTCAGGATTTCCATTCTATCATATTATCATCTTAATGAGAAAAGATGACTGAAGGCTCATCAGCTCCCAGCCGTCACAGCGGATCACACAGAAATTAATGTCCCGTCATTCATTTGGGTTGCTGTGAAAAGACCGTCAAGCTAATCAGCTCAGACAGGATGCATCACGTCGAGGTTTGACGATATGAGCAGATTAAAACTGGATTAAAATCCTCCTGAGGTTAGGGAAAGCAAACATGGAACAGCTTGACAGTCACAGAAGCCTAAAGGAGTGCAGTGCCTGGTACTTTACATATACCCCATCTAATTAACATGAAATAGTTCATAACTCTTAATTAAATCAGGTGTTATAAGAGGAAAATCCTGCCTGTCTGAGTGAAAGGATACGGATAGTTGTATCTGGCAACCTAACAGCTGTCATTAAAGATTAAAGGGAGTTGAAATGTTAGGATGACGTTAACAAAACTAAATTGACACAACATATCTGACACCACAGTAAAACCCAGAGACTGTATAAAACATGGACGATTGGACAAAGTCTAATCGACACCAAATGATTGCACTCTTCCCATTGGAAAGGTAGAATCTCCACCTAACTTTCGATCAAAGTATAAAAAAGAGGTGAAGTTGAGGTGGGCCTTAAGCCTGCTGAACAGCTACAACGTGTCAACCTGTCAGTCAAATCAGCCACAACCCTTTTTATGCAGGGTCGTGGCTGATCTGTAACAAAGATCAGTCACAACCTCACCCAACCTGCAACAGGCGGCTCAGAGATCAGTTAAAGAACCTGAGTTCATTCTTCAGTGCACCAAAGGACTTGTCAAAATATATGAACAAGACCAAAGGAGGACGAACCTCGCAGTTGTGGCAGCTCAGAACAGCCAGCTGCTGGTCGAAAAGTTTGAAAAGACACACTTAAGAAACCATTGTAGAACATCAAGCAGCAGCTTTTGGAGAGAACCCCCAAAGACCTGATAGCTGTACATTAGTAACCATATATCGAACCACTTGTTAAAATGTGTTTACACAGAAAAGAAAAATCAACAAATAGAAAAATCAAATTTGCACACTGCAGTTCAACTGTTCATTGTAATTCAAATTCTGCATTTAAATTACTTAGTAGTGTGTGAATAATCTCCACAAGGACATCATTCTAAATTATCACAACATTATTTTTGCAATTTTTATTCAGCGTAGATTCACCACAGATAATAGCTGTTGACATCTTAAGCAGACAAACTGAAGAAGCCTTCAGAATGAGAGAAATGAGAGGCTAAACATTTTCATTAATTTAGCAATATTGGGGTAAAGTGTCTTGCCCCAGGATACATCGGACATGTTGCTTCAGGAAATGGGGATCGAACTCCCAACCGGTTGAGAGACGACTGACTCTACTAACTGAGCCAACAGCACAACAGCAAAGTGAAGTGACAATAGTCTAAAAATATATTTCAATCCATATGCTGCATTCAACATTTTGTTATGAACAAATTACAGATATTAACGGATATTGCCAATGTGACAATAAATTTAAATGTAAACACTGAAATGAGACCTTTCCTATTTTCTGAATTGCCCACGAGATCCTATACTGGTTTCTATGTGAAGAACACTGAGTGGTTTTATAGGGAATAGCAAAAAGGGGGGCGGCAGTAGCTCAGTCCGTAGGGACTTGGGCTGGGAACCGGAGGGTTGCCAATTCAAGTTGGTCTGGTAGCTGGAGAGGTGCCAGAGCACTTCCTGAGCACTGCCGATGTGCCCTTGAGCAAGACACCGAACGCTGCTTAGCAGCTTGTAGCAGCCCCACTCTGACATCCCTCTACCAATGCATGTCCACAGGTCCTGTTTTTGCATGCGTGTGATTCGGGCCTATGTGTGTGAGAAGCATGTCCCTATAAATAACAGAGTGTAAACCGAATTTCCCTCAGGCATTAATAAAGGATATCAAAAAAATATATAAACTTGCCTCTTTAGCTTTGCTACTACACCAACAGCACTTGCTGATGCCACCAAACAATTAGAACTTGATGAAAAATAGTGGAACATGAAGCACAAGCTGACGTAAAGACAAAACTATGATCATATGAGCACAGCAATCCACAACAATTATGGGGGGACCTTTGTCTGTTTTGTTAGCCCACATTATCCTGCCTGCTAACACAAATAAATTGCTGGCTAGCTGTAGTAGTACAGTCTTAAAACCTCCTGCTAACACTGTAATTCTAACACTTACACAAACATAGTACTTGTTAATGTAAAAGGCCATTCATCTCCTCGCAGCAGTTGTTTTCCCTTTCTGCTCTGCTTTGTGAAAATGTAGCTGTATGCTGAGGCCCCCCACCTCCTGCTGTGAGCAAGAGGCCTACAACCAGTGTGGGGTCATCTGGATCAATTATTGTTAATCTATTCTAGGTCAAATATAGGCTACATCCGCCCACCCAACCCCCTACATCAAACTGTACACACTTCCTGATACTCATCCATGCATAAGTGAAGGAAGGACTGTGTTCAGATTACAGCTCAGTAAATAAAGGGGTCAAAAACAACATCATGTTGTTTGCGTATAACCTGCTATTTCCTCTTGCTTTTACAGCATTAAGAATTAAATCAATGTAGTTGGGATCCAAGTTGGAGGCTGATTAACTTACTAACTAGTAATTGAAATTTGCAACAGATATGTTTGGAGCTGGAGCTTGGAACAGCGAACCGAGAAGTCAAAAGTTTGACATGCCTATCACAAGTTCCTCAGACAACTACATTTTTAAAACGGCATTTATTCTCTCTCCCTCAGTTCACATTAGTTAACATACGGGAATAAGGGTTGCAACACATTATATATTAAAAACCCATTTATGTATTCAATACATAAGTCATGTGTTTTTCTCAAATGTGAAAATAAGGAAAACACTTCCTCATATTTTTGGAGGCCAAGGCAATGACTTCAAACTGGTCAAACGTATTTAGCTACTCACATCTTTTTGCAGCTTATCTTTGAAACTCTGAATCTAAATAATGCCCAGCCATCTTACCAGGAAAATTAATTAAAAGATGATCAACATAATTTTCCCACTCAATATGGGAGTTTCCTGCTAAGTGTGTGAGAGCAGATTTGTATTCGGAAAATTTTACCAGACTGTTGTAAAAACATTATTATTTAATTAAAGTAGAGCCATAAGTGGATTCTCCATGGGATTTGTTATATTATTATGAAGGGTCAGAATGAGGAGAACGTCTATATAAGACAGACAGGAAAAACATGGGAGCCACAGGAGAGAGAGCTCTGCTGGGATCTGAGCCAGACAACGAGGCAGGCCGACGGGGAAACACAGCTGAATCCTCAAGTGTGGTTCAAACCTCTGTGGGCACAAACACCCCTCATGCATTTCTGGGACATTTTATCTTCCCTTCTGCATTGTACTGATGCACTGCTCAAGTCTGCAGCAGTCTGATGCATGGGGCTGTCAGTGCTGGATCATGTGATGATTTTGATGCAAGAGAAAACTGATGGATTTAAAACTACACTCTCCATCAAAGACACTTCTGAGAGTTTGCCTGAAGAAAACTTGCATTTGATATCCTGCCATTTTCAGAGTAAAGCAGCTGAGTCTGAGCTGATGGCTGAAGCTTGAAGTTCTTTCTTAAGTCTGATATCTGTCCTCCACATTCCCAAACAAAAGCTCTGCAAAGACAGCCAATAAAGAGGAAGGCACACAGCTACACTCCACCCTCATGATAAATTAATCAAGGTGAAGCTTTTCAAAGAATTTGGAGGTTATGGGTGCACATACAGGACAATAGGTAAGATGAAATGTCCGACTAAGCCAAACAGCCCACCTTCTTTCCCCTCCAGCATATGTCTCTTTTGCAGAGCGTGCATGCTCTTTATCAGCTCCCCACTCACACAGATGTAATAGTTCTCTCAAGGCCAGGAAAATATTACAACAATATTGGGCTCCAGCCTGCAGCAGAGATCACAAACAGAGGATCTTCTATGATAGCTCCATCTGGACGAGTCGGAAGACAAACCATATGAGTTTCTACATGGAGGCTTTAATACACTCTGACCTGCGTGGCTTCATTCACAACAGGCCTTCATGCTAAGATTCAGTGCACTTCATAACCTCCATAGAATAGAAATCACATCTAATATAGATACAAACTGAGAGTGCTGCATGCAAGGAAAGAGTCAGATAACTGGTTTGAATCTTATTGGAAAGGGCGACAGTGATAATTCTCTTTTCTGTTGCTTCAACACAAAGATTTGTCATAAATGATGCTACTTTTATGGCAAACTGATAATATCAGAATTAGGTGGTGAGAACTTGAGCAACTCTTAAAGAACAAGAATCAACTTGCAAACCAAAGTCTGATTCCCAGAACTTTCACAGACACGGAAAACAGGAGGGCTCTCAACTTTCTGTAAGAAATGAGACTTTTGGTAAAATATTGATGCCAGGATAGAGACATTTGTGTGTGCAGCAAAGTTCAAAGCTGTATTTAAATGAACTGGAGCGTTCGTTGTTTTTGCATGTTCTTAAAAAGGTTAAACAGTTCTGTAGAGGTAAATAAAAATTTTAAGTAGACTTAATCATACAAGTAAAAGCACATGCTTATTAACACTGTGTTTAAAGGAACATATCATCCTGCTGACTTTCTCATGAGCAATTCCAGACTCGTTAACACTTTATCGTCATGCTATCTGCACATTGTTGATTTCTGCAATGAACAATGTCTGCAGACAGCTAATGCTTTCTCATTTTAATCCCTCCTAGTTTTCAAAATCTGCATAATTCTCTACAAATCCCAAAACTGAGGAAAAGGTTAATAGGCTCTGTAAACGTTTCTAAATGTATTTCTTATTGAACTTCACACCCACACTCATACCATGGTACTGCTCTCTGAGAGGTGTGTGTCTTAACCCCAAGTCATCACTTTCTAATCCTCTCTCACTGCTCTCTTCATCTTTCCTCTTTACTTCAGCACCCTGAATCTGTGACATGTGAGACAGAAGCTGCGCCCTTCTGTCTGGCCCCGCAGTCAGACCCGACCAGTCGTCTCTGAAGAGGAGAAAATACTCCTCAAACTGCCAATAATAGAGCCTATAAACTTTGCAGCCTGTTAATGACTACAAAACGCTGCCAAAAAATCCTGTTGGTTGTAGTCAGTGTTCATGTTGGCAGGAGATGTGATGAAGGAGGAGAGATGGAGGTTCAGAAAGGTTCAAATTAAAAGCAGGAATCATCTTGAAGACAGTAAACAAAGGACTGGACACAGTAACTAAGTGCAATGTGTTGAAAACTCCAGTCAAAACTTTGTTGCATGATTGCAACTGAAGTATTACTTTAAATAACAGCAGCAAAGGTTTAAATGATTGGTGATTATGACTCAAATGGCAAAACACTGACATTATATACTGTATATATCAGAGAGAGAGATTCTTTGGCTCATGGGACCATGCAAATATAAAAAAGGGCACAGGGAAGGGATGCCTGTTAAGTTGATTTATGAGTGATTGTGTTATATATTCACATACACAACCAGCTGCAGCATGAATGTAGTTGTTCACATACCGGTACTTGGGTATTCACTAGTTCTACTGGAGGATAACTGTAGAAGGCACACCTGAGGACTAATGCCTTATGCGCAGGATGTAAACAACAGGCATGGCAGAACTACAGAAAGTAACTATTATGGTAATTTTGAGATCACTGCAGAATACCCGACAGCAGACAAACGCAGGTGGTATGTTAGTAGGACAGAACACACTGTCAGCACCTTCCCCACTCCTTTTCTCCAATAGTTTACATGCACGGACATAGAGGTCTCAGAATTTCTGAGGTTTCTAAGTCGACTTTTTGCAACCACATAGCTTTAATATTTTAGATCGCACAGTACACAGCCGATGCTCCAAATAGACGCAGGGGGGCAGCCATCAAACACACGTGAAAACAAGTATAGTTCTGCACTCCTGAAGAGATCCTGCAAATAAAGTTGAGCAGGTTTGTGCTGCTTTACAGTCTTTACTTATCTCCTCAGTTGTCTATGTTATGTTTTCTACTCTCACTAAAGATAACAACCTGGAAACAGTCACCATTACAGAAAAACCCTCCTCCTCCTGCTCCTGCATGCTCTACCCATTGGCACCCTCCTCGTCAAAACCAAACCAAGTATTTCAAGTTTTGAGAACACACCCCCTCCAGCAGTTCCAGTAGCTTTATGTGTGAAAGGTCAGGTCCAGAAAATGTCAGGACTTGATTGCCTGGAAATTGCCAGGAGTTCATGTGTGAGCAGGGCTTTAGTCTGTCTGAGACTGCTGAAGGTGCAGATCAGGATGAGCTTTGCTTAAATTTTGTACATTCATTTAATAGAGAAAGAGCACTGCTGAATTGTTTCCCATCACTTACTTTTTAATCTCTCTAATAAACATTCCCTTCTGGGCCTGAATGGACAAGAGGAACTATAGAAACTACCATGAACTTTTTTTGGACCAATGAGAATTGTCATTAATAACATTATGTTTATTATGACGTGTGCTGCTGCCCTCTTGTCCAGGTCACCCTTGTGAAAGATATCTTGACCTCAATGGGTTAATTACCTGGCCAAATAAGGTTAAATAAATTTAAAAAAAGGCTGATACACTGGCTAAGTAATATTGTGAGGACTGCAGATGATTTTTAGTGGTTTTAATTTATTTTTCGGTCACCTCATGAATGTTTGAATATTTCACTAACTGTGAAACAAAATCATCAAGAGTAACTTTAAAATCATTTCAGCACTAAACCTAAAGTATTCACATAAACCACTGTTCAGTCCACCAGGTTGAATAGCTCCTGTTGACCTACAAGCCTGAAAAATGAGCTAAATTAAGTCTAAATAAGAGCATCAGCTGAGTGCTCCAGCAGAGCTCCATTTTTCACCATCTGTGCATTTAGACAAACACACAACCAGTACTCTGCTCTGTTGTGTCTTAAGCCTCCGGGGATTTCAGTTTTCTCACAGAAATGGGAAAAAAAAGATCCTGTTTTTTTTCTTTCTTTGTTCCTCTAAAAGCATTTCTGCTTTAAGGGTCTGCTTCCTCTGACCTCGGAGAGAGTGTGCAGCCTCGTGTCCACATTCCTCATGTTGCTGGACTGAGCCAGCGAAAGCGTCTGGCCCAGTCCAGCAACATGACACGCTACAACCACATACCAAAATAGCAACACAAGGGAAAACGCTAACTCATACTATAGCTGCTCAACAAGTCATACTGCTGCAAAGCATGAACAAGGATTGTAGTTCTATGTTTTCAGACTTGACCTTTTACTGGGAAATTACATGGAACAGTCCCCAAAATGTGAACTCTGGTTGTGTTCAATGTCAGCAGAGTACTTCACTTATCTGAGGGTCAGCTTATCTTGCAGCAGTCTGACTGATGTCTTACTTACTGCTGTCTCACCATAGACTGTAAATGTCTCACATTGTGAAGGTGAGACATGTTTGGTGGGTTTTTTTTTAAACTCAGAATATGAAGGTTAGAGAGAGACAGAAGGGAAAATCTGATCTTTCATCTTGGCCCTCCGGCAGAACTGACTCTACGCTAATAAAACCCAGGGAAATTAAGAGAACAGAAAAAGATTTAGCTCAGATGACTGTTTATTCATGCAAATGCAGATGTCTCCTAACAGCATTAAAGGAGCTATTCTCCCCAGAGAGCAGCTGCTTTCTCCTTGGCCAGTGGGAGGACACAGAAGCTAAACAGTTTTAATAGTGTTATGCTGCAGATTAATTGATTATGTTGCAGCTGAAATGAAGAGTAGACGTCCTCTGTGAAATAAATGAAGGCTACAGGGGGACATTAAGACAGATTTAAACAGTAGACTAGATAAAATGGCAGCAATATCACCATTCCCTTATTCCTCTGTAATTATGTAGAAAAATGATAACTGTGACCTGCTTCCCCACTTACTTACATTCTAACAGCTGTAACAAGTAGTTACGTCGCACAGTGTTCATTTCTTCAGGGGCTTTAGCCTGGAGATGATTAGCTTTAGCGTAGTGCAAACACTGAAAACAGGGGGAGATAAATAGATCCTGCTGCTCTAGAGAAACATTTTAAGTTGAGAAATATATCAAACATTTACACCTCAGCACCTCAAAACTGTTAAAATAACAGGTTGTGGTTTAGTTGTGTGTTTGGGAATTTTAGGTGACAACTACAGCGGGCCACAGAACTTGTAATTTCCACTGAAGCAACACACGTTTTTTTGTCTTTGTTTTTAAGGATATAGAATAAGTATTTTAAGGTTAAAGATGCAAGTGTATATAGTTGTGCTGGGAAAGGCATTTTCCTCAGTCAGGTCAAGCTAATTAGCAAATAGCTGTGGCCTCATGTTTACTATAGTCTACAGATTTGAGTGTGGTGGGCTATAAATTGTATACCACTCCCAACAAGAAATAATTTATTTACAAAATATTGAAATATGCCTTTAGCTATTTTAGCACTTCTTCATTTGTACATTGAACACACTAACAGGCTAAAACTTTTCACAGCACCATAGCGGCAGATTCAGCCTAGATATTAGCACATCTCTGAGTTGTTTACCAAGATAGCAGATACTTGTCACACATTAAATATTAGTATGTCTCTAGAGTCCTTATTTACTACATTTACAAAAGCAGAAATGACTAAAAGGTAGTTTAGCCAAGTGGAGTTTTTTTGGGGGGGGGGCAAAGTTCAGATAGTGAAATGACTCTATGGGGTCGTGCTAGGAAATCACAATGTTATCTTAGCTAAGATAGTTTCATTCTCCTTGATTAGCCTAGCTTATGCTTATTATCAAGTAGCTTTAGCTCTTCAGTAAATACCAAGATATGAGAGTGGTGTTGTACTTCTTTTACAGTTTTTAGTTGCCACTAAACAGATTAACAATTTACTGTAGGCCACAAATGCATTTTATAGTGTACCACGGCTTTGGTTAGCTTTGGTTTGGATTTGAGTCACTGTTGTGACCTGCATCTCTTTCAAATTTCCATTTCCTTTATAATGATTTCCAGTCCTCTGCATGTTTTTACTTGTACCATAATATATCTTTGACAGCTGCAGTTGTTTTTTCAGTAAGTTCTGCCAAGAAAAAAAATCCAAAAACAATCAAACAGTATATGTAGCATTCAAGCTGTGATAGAAAAGCTAGGACGAAATGATGGAAGGGACACTAGACAATGACAGCAAGACAAGAGCATACTGATGACAAAACCACCTCTCTTTACAACATGTCTTTACAAGTGCATTAGAATTGACCACAGATACTGAGAGGAGGATTAACACAATGTGGATGGGATTTTGATCAGTGGCAAATGGATGCTTAACTGATGAAGTAGGGATGGGTTGATTGATCTCCCAAGTATCAAGTAGTGCAGATTCTGGTGTTGTATTTTTCAAACCAGACTTGCATTAATACACAAAAGCTGTGACTGAATTTCAATTTGGACTTTTTTTTTTAAATCAGCCTTTAAATTTGACTGTGCATGCATCCATGTTTATTAAAAATCACTATAATATGAATACATAACCAAGTCCATGCTGGCATTTAAGCAACATTTTCTGCTGGAAGCTATCAACAGCCTTCTGGTTATCATTAGTATTTGGGAGGAGAGCGCAAACTATTACCCATCCCTTCCATGCAGATCCACAACACAGAGACAACATGTGTTTGTACCTCTCTCGATGTAGCGGGAACATTTTACAGTTCGCAGAAAACTCCTCTGCAGCAGGACAAGAGGAGAGAGGATTCAAGTTACACAGTGCAAATGACATCCTGAAAACTTGTCCATTATTTAGTAACTCCTTTGATTGACAAAGACACAAACAAACTTGTACAAATATCCCCAATATTTCTTATAATATTTAAACACTCATCAGGTAAAACGCTCCAACATCAAGTTACATGTATTAAAAAACGATACTTTAAAATCAAAACAAAAGACCAAAATAATGCAGACAATTGTAGACACATTGTCTGGTACATCATCCATACCCTAAGCACCCCTTAATATTTATGTATATATTGATAAGCTAGTGTGTGGTTCATTCAGGTGATCCTCTACAACACAGTAATATGCTATGGACACTTCACCAGATATCTAATGAGTTCATGAGATGTTAGCAGGTAATTTTTAGCAGGTAGTTTAGAAAAATAGACGCTACTGTTGATGTTGTAAATATTGGATAATACAACTCTTGAGTCAGGGAAAGCTAACATGCAAGATACAGTATATGAGGTAGCATCACAACAACACGGCTGGCTAGAAAGCAAGATGAATTCTCTACAATATAGGAAGGAACAGAGCCTTTTCCTCTGACGTTACACTCGTTACAGCTCAAATGCTGTCATAAAGTTGTACTGCTGTGTTCCACATTTAGTAAAACGTTCGGAAATTTCCCAAATAACAATTGTTTCAATAATCCACAATTAATCAGCACCTGAAAAACAATGGATAGTGACATTTTAATTAGAAAGTCACTTATACCTAACTCTAATTTTAAGATTAGCCAGCAAACAATTATCTATGTTCAGCGTTTCCCCTAGGTTTACAGCTTTGGGGGAGGTGCCGGGCAGACGGACGCCGACACAAACACTTGAAGGAATCTTGGTGTTCATGCGTTACTTCTAATGACAGCTGTCCTGTTCTATCGGAAAGGTATCCTTAAATGACTTCTTTCCCTGATTTCCGACTCTATCCACCATCCCATGTCTACAATAAAGGCACAAAAAGCCCAAAAATAAATCCAATGTTCCTTTGCATGACATCTTAGGAAAAAAGGAAAATACCTTAAATTATGGACAACTAAAATGTAGGTCGGTCCAAGCCATTGTGTTTACTATTCAACATGGAAAAGGCTGTTTACAAGCATTTCATTTTTCCTCATGAAAAATAGATAGATGCGTACCCACAGTGACAAAAACTTCACTCTACTGCTTTATCTAGCTATCACGGGGGGTGGGGTGGGGGGGGCTTTCAGTTCCCACTGTTTCTGTTGGGCTGCACATTCAACCTGATACCTTCTACTGTCAGACCTTATTACTGAGATAAAGTGTTCATACCGCTTGAACTGCCTGAACCTTATAGGCACAGCCTTGTTCAAAATTATTTGATTGAGGTGCAAAGGATGAGGCCTGGGAGGCTACATACAGGTATCAGTGCCCCCTTCTTTACTGGACTGGTGTTGTCACATGATTTGCCTCTAAGTCCTTCACTCACATATTTTCAACATGGAAAAACAATTAAAGATAGTCTCTTCCCTCAGAAGAGAACCAGATTTACATCCTGCTGTGTGAGTAGATGTTTCAGTAAGCTTGTAACCTTGCTAATTAGTGATTTGATATGTGATTTTACAAGACGTTGAGTACCACCTTTATGCACCATTAGTTTCTGTGTGGGGAGGAGACACAGGTTTAGTGTGGACACATAATTTAATGGACTTTTAAGGCTAAATCTAAAAGGCACTTTATCCCGTTTTCTTTACCACAAGGGCATCCTGGGCACTATCAGGTGAAGCAATCGCTTCCCCTGATGCCCCCCAACCTGGACCATAATAGAGATAACACAGTAGCCACTTAGGATGCTTTGAGTGGCATCTCAATTAAAGTGTCACTACACCGACCGAAAGAGAGAAAGGCTGACAGCATCGACTCTGGTAATTCAAGCAGGGTTCAGGTGTGTTTGAAACAAGCTAAAGCCTTGCATGAATAATTCAACAAAACACACGCAAACACGCACACACACACACACACACACACAGCAAACAAACACACACACACAAACACACACACACAGATCTGGCACAGCTTTACTTGTTCCCATTTTGTGTCCATTTTGAACAAACCGTCCGCGTATCAGAGTCATATTAATTGTTTCATATAGTGCTCCAAATGGTTTCAAGCGGTAAAAACAGAAAGCCGTACAGCCGCATCAAACAACCACATGGGCTGAAATGACCGAAATTCAAGACAAAGTTAACTTTTTAAGCATTGTGTCGTTTCCAGACAGCACAGAAAGGCGAGCAGCACATTTCAAACACGGTTCTGTAACTTACCCCATGCTCCGAAGATCTGGATGCTGATTTGCAGACTGGTTCCACTCACCACTCCACTGTTTCTCCTCTACTCCCCTCGCTTTCCAAACTGTCTCGCTTCTTCCTGGAAATGTTGAACGTTTCAAGTTACATTTCGAAAAAAAGAATGACAAATCACTTCCGACTCCAGATTCCACCCGTTTCCCCTCCGACAGTACTCCTCTCTTCTCAAGTCAGTTGTTGTACTCCAGCCTGCCTGCCTGCCTTCCTTTGTCCGCGGGTTTCCACTGCGAGCAACACCGCAGATCCGTCGTCCCCGTGCGTAATTACGCACCGCGCACAGTTTTTCTCAGCTCTGCAGGCCGGACACACGAAGGAATATCAATTCAAGACAATCAACAGAGTTTTTCTTTGGGTTTAAACCCCCTCCAGGACGAGTGCTATGCTCCGCTGCCGCCTCTGTGGCAAATCACACTGGGACCTCATTCAACTCACTCAGCGGGACCGTGGAGCCTCTTTAGCGCCATCTGATGGCAACAATGACAATTACAATGGACGCCTCTCGTCCTCATTCTGAACTACTTTGCACTTAAATGTCAGAATGTGAAATTTAATATGTGGCAATGGCCTGAAGGCTGCCTTGAAAGCGTATTTATGAAGTGCAGCGCAATAAAAGCTCGAAGCAACTGACATTAAAGAGCAGAAGCCAAATAGCTGTTTACAAAGAGCTTCAGCAAATACTCAAATGTTCAATGTTGCATTTGATCCCCTTTTATATCAGATTGTCAGCATAAAGCGGTTTATATAGAGCTATACAATAATCCTCTCAGACATTATAATGGTCAGGGTTTCATGATGTGTATATGGAACAGAATACAACGTTTAGACTGGAAATCTGATGGTCTAAAAATACCATAAAGCTCAATAATTCACTTTACCACATTAACATGAGCACCCTGAAGAAATATTGTGCATTAATATAATATTCATAGGTTAGTTTTTTTATAGCCATGATTATGTCATTGAATGAGTGTTCATCTAGCCAGAAATCACATTGGAACACTAAACCAAAGTAAACCTGAATAATACTGAACAAACATGACAGAAGAGACTTGAAAGATTACACAGAAACTCAAACCGAATCAAATACACACAAGAACATAACAAAGTAACTCAAGTGGAAAGTCAGTATGGTAATTTTTCAGCAGATGGAGGGCTAATTTCATAAAATGTAATGTAATTGGAAAAAATCACATCTAGAATTCCTGCATTGTCTTTTCTTATCCTGCTGATTAAGTTGAGACTATTTTAAATAGCTAATGTCCCCTTTTATAACTCCATTAGATGAACTATTCCTGACCTAATTTGATGCAGTATTCATAGTAAAAATAAATAAAAATACATCATATTAAGTACTGCAAAAACAAAACAACACATACATTTACATTAAAAAATAAAAAATAAAAACATTTCACAATAGTAACTCTGTCAATACTGGACTGAGTTACTCTGGAAAGGGATTCTGGGAGGAGTCTGACTTTTATGGAGCTGCTCATTTGCTCAAAAGATGAAGAAACAAGATGACAAGAAAACTTAAAAGCTATTTCCCTGATTTACTTTTCTTGGGAAAATCCAAAACTCTTCAACACTTTCAAAAGAGCTGCTCTTAACCTAATTGGGTAATGCAGATCCCTGTTTTTTGAGTCCCCACTTACTCTAAAGTAAAGCATTTATTTGTGTGGCTATTGGCTGAACATGAGAGAACGCATGCAGCATCAAATGTAGTGGAAGAGCGATGTGAGCAGTTCCTGTGCACTCAGCGTGCTGCTCAGTGGACTGTTACAGCTCTGCAGCTGACTGCTTGCCTGTGCTGCAGGGAGACAACAGGGAACATCAGATCTCTGCCTCACATGCAAACAACCTTTGTGCTCTTTTAGAGAGACACTTCTCAGCCGGGCCGAGGCAGTTTGCAGCACAGCTGGACGGAGTGGACAAGATTGGGCTGAACCTGCAGGCCTCTGGCTTTAACACACACACCATTAATAACCACTGGAAGCCCAGTGTGCACACACAGATGTGACTTCTTGTGGAAGATTTCTCTCCCTATCTGGTTGTAGTTTCTCTCCCTATCTGTTCCTATATTAAATAGTTAGCCATAAGCGAGCACAGGTACAGCCTTACATTTCTTTGTTGCCTTGTAGATAAGTCTTTCCTTATTTTGTGTTTATTATTGATATTTAGTGTTGTATTTTTTGTACATAGAGAGCACATTTAACCACTGTCAAATTCGTTGTGTGTGTAAGCGTACCTGGCCAATAAAGCTGATTCGGATTACTCGATTTTACTGTGAAAAAGAGTAATTTCCAGACGGTTTTGATATCTCCAGAAAAAGATTTAACTCTTTACAGATAGATAGATAGATAGATAGATAGATAGGAACTTTATTAATTCCGTGGGATCACTGAAAGACCTGCATTGTTATTTTTAAATAACAATGTAAATAAGAAAGGCTCTCAAGAAAAAAAATTAAATTGAATAATTTTAGGGGGAATTAGTGGGAAACAGAGTAAAATCAAATGTATGGATGCCTCTTAGGGCTTGAATGGAGATAGATCAATACTTTATTGATCCTGAATGAATTCATATAGATTAGAAACTGAAAAGACAAAAAAGTGAAATTCAGAGGGACATCTGGCCTCATTTCAAGTTAAATTAAACGACAATTAGTTCTGACCGAGAATTCTGATTGGACAAGAAGCATTCAATGTGTCACTGGGACTTTTCACAATATGTATCAACTCAGCCAGGAGTTTTTTTGATTCATGTTTACTGCTGACAGTGTTTTTTTGTTTTATTAATCAATCTCATAGCTCAGAATTGCACAACAGACTCTAATTTCCCTGGTTCCTCCATCAAATTAATTTCTTTGAACATACAAGTAAATGTTCATACTATTAAGTCGGTGGTCTGTGGTAACCATGGACACCAACAGAGTAGCAGAGTGCAGTAGAAAAGGATGTTTGGGTTGCTTGGCAACAGTCTAGTTTCAGTGAAGATGTAGAGTTAGTGGAGTGAAAAAAAAAAATCTGTTGTTGATTATTATTTTGAATGCTACTTTCTGCTTGTATAATTGTTGTATAAAAGCAACATAAAACTCGAGGTCAAGACTTTGTACTGAATATCAGCTGTGCTGTGATTATCTTCGGCCTGCAGCCTTGTTCCTACAACTGAATCACAGCAGTGCTGATATTCAGTGGGCTACAACATCACTCCCTTTTGTGTGATGTTGCTTAAACATATGATAACTTAATAGCTATGGTCAGACAGGACCTAACACCAGCATTCAGCTGATTAGCCTACTCACTATAAAGTTAGATAGGAACTTCCTTTTCAGAATGCTTTTTTGACCTAGAACTACACAATTATCCAGGAAAGATTTTATTTCCTAGCGATTAAATTGTGTGTTTACGTGCTGAGGCTGGTAAGGAATTTAGATTTATTTTCCATATATTCATGTTCTGTTTGGGGCTCAAGGTTAAGAATTCCCTCTGCTTGGTCATTTCCATAGACAGAGCTCAAACAGCTCAGAGCTAAGACACGTCAATTGATGCTGTGCATTTTGATTAGACACCTCTGTCCGAATTACACCAAGCCAAGTCATTCAGGTCAGATTCTTCACTCCTTAAGTTACTTCATATCATGCAAATCCCAAGAAAAGCACAATCAAATGTCACTGCATGGTCTTCCATGCGGTGCAATAATTGTGTGTACCTGAATGAACAGCTGGAAGAATCCTCCCATCTTCTTGACATGGCTCTTCAGCAATGGAGCAGAGCAGGCCAGAGGAGGGTTTAATGCTGGCCAACCACTGCATGGTAACAAACACTGCACTCTCGATGGCTGTGGTGGCTTTGACCAGCTGAGTCTGTGCCGCCAAGTTCCATACAAACACTGAAGGTAAGAAGAAGAGAAGGAGGAAGTTAATACTGGGCATTTCAAATGGTCAAGTTTAAAATATTGAATTTCTTTTTTTTTTTTTTTTTTTGTGTCTTTAAATAATACAACTGCTACCTCATGCCATAAATATAGAAAAAAACAGTGTTCATTGTGAGAAAGAACTATTAAAGATGAATATGTTTCTATCTTTTTAATGTCCAAAGATAACTACTGATAACTGCCCACTTTTAATATTCACAAATTGTATAATAAAACATAATCATAAGCTCCTCTTATTCTCATTAGCTTACTCCTCTGCAAACACATTAAAGATAGATTTTTAGGGTGAACCTCACCGTTCTCCTGGCTGTCATCTTCCAGGCTGTTGTAAAAGTCAGATATGGTCTGGATTGTTATATTAGCCAGGAATTTAATGCTAGCTAGCAAATGTAATGTTAGGTAGAGTGGTTGAACGCAAACATTAGTCGAAGGCTAAACCATTTGCTCATTGCTTATCAAATATGTTGTTTAACTTTATCTATATTCTCAATGTTTTTTGTGTTTTAGTTGCTTATTAATCTAGAACACAAAAATAAGAAAGATCATTTGAGCATGATGTCAAAGGAAAACAGCTGCCATTTGAATCGCAATGATTTTTGATTGCACATTAACTCTAAATACAAATAATGGCAGAAATATATTTGCAAAAGGTCCAGCTTTTCTGTTCATATGTTCATCCCTGTTTTAATCACTCATGTCATGTTTACAGAAGGTTCTACAGGAAGAGACACAAACCTAGCTCTTGTTTGCATGTAGTTTATCTCCTTCAGGAGTTTCATAAATTCTGCTTTCCTCACAACTATTTCATGTCAGGCTAACAATTAAAAAAATCAGCCTAATTAAAGTGAGAGGCAACTTCAGGCCCAATCATTTCAGCTCAGTGAGAGGAGAAAGTCAGCAGGAAAGGCACGTAGAGCCAATAAAGAGTGATTAAGGTGAGAGTTTTTAGACCAGCCAGAGATAAAGAGGAGGCAGTAAGCCCTCCACCACACACACATTAGCCCTTTCTGATTACTACTGAATAAAGAGCACTGACATTTTCAAGCTGATATAAACATGTGCAGCCTGCAGGGTGAAATTAGACCGCAGCAGATAAAGTAGACCCACATTAAAATCATGCTGGGATAAGAAATGAATCATCTTTCTTATCTTTGTATATTTCTCAGTTTCATGGAGAGAGAAGACGTTTTTAATTCATCATAAATAGTGCTGAATTAAAAAAAAAAAAGAAAATGCAAAAGGTGTCTCTTTCAAAATAATCTAATTACAAATGAATACCGCTTTTTGCCAATATATTTGTCCTTATTTCTGAAATTCATCACAATTAATAACATTGTCTGTGTCAATGAACATAAAACACCTTGTGTAGGTCATCCACATTGTTCAGTGTAGACACATGAAGAGCAGGGAGCAGGTGATGAGCTCCTAAGCAAATTGGAAAAGATCATTGAGACATCTGTCTGTGGTACAAAGCTTGAGATAGGTGGGTGGGTTTGGTGCATAGAAAATGTCGGTCACAGTTACAAACATGGTATTAAAGTTTGACATAACCGTCAAAGATGGTGGGAATACTATTCAGTTCATTAAATGTGTTCCTTAATTTGATTGGTAGCCTGCATGAAACACTGTATTAAATGGGAACATTTAGTTCAGAAGCATGTGCCTACTGTAGGCCAAATACAAAAGAAAATGATTGAACACATAATAATGCAGAGTGCTAAATACAATGCAGTCAGAAAAAGGTTACGAGAAAAAGGCGAGAGAGGCCGGACAAGACTGGAACCTGGACGGGACATTGGGAGACAAATGGGGTTAAAGTGTGGGATACGGGAAGAAGTCAGCTTACTTAGTACAAAACTGGTTTATGTAGGATATGAAGTGTTGCTCATAGACTGTAAATATGTACACTAATATGTAGACGAAGAAGAAGCTTGCTATATCAACAAGAGAACAGCAGAGGGCTGCAAAGCGCCGATGCTTGGTCCTGTCTGCTGTTCCTAAAATGAGGAAGAAGAAGAAGAAGAAGAAGAGGAAGAGGAACATCCCACGTGTCGTAATCATAACGCGACTGTTGATGTGACACACGAGGATGTGTTGCTTTGTGTTGAAATAGTTTATTGTAGCGATTATTCGGTAAAATAATCACACACGGGCTGAGAAATCAATCCTTGGAGGGCGAGAAAAAAGGAAAAAGCGACATGGCTGACTTTTCTTCTCTCGGTCTGTCAGACTGGCTGGTTAAGCAGTGTAAGCAGCTGGGCATCAACAAACCCACTCCTGTGCAGGAAAATTGCATGCCGGCTATTCTACAAGGTGAGACAGCTTCTGTTAATGAGTCAGGTAAAAACGAACCATGACAAGGCCAACAACAACCTGTGTCTTTTTTGATACAAATGACCGATATCTTGTTGTTTTAACTTATCAACACAAGTGGACATTAGAAAATAAACACATCACAAGACATTACTTTCCTTAGGGTTAGAGTATTTTCATTATTAATATATTTTTTTCTTGGATTTTAATTGTTATTTTTGGAGCTGGTTGAGGGTCGCTTTTGCTCCACATCCTTTTACCTTTTATATGTTTTTGCTTTATTACCTCACAATTCTTTTTTTTTTATCTCACTCTGCTTCTGAGCAATAATTCAATAAATCATCTGCTCTCAGGACTGATCATGTTATTGTGGACTTTCGTGGAGTTTTCCAAAAAAAGATCTCTTGGAAAATAAATGACATCATCACTGTGAAGAAAAATGTCAATGTGTTATTTGATGTTTCTCGTTGATTGTAATGTTACCGTATAAAAAAGTAGCATAATACTTTAGGTGATTTTTATTTATTTATTTATTTAATTAATTAAATAAAAAATAAACAAGTCTGAATGATGTCATTGTGTTTTCTTCTAGGTCG